>NC_065510.1:45802016-45817283 GCF_006386435.1 Epinephelus moara
TACTCGGGCTCAAACAAATACGAATGCTGTTCCTCCTCAGTTTCAAAGTCTTCAGACATGTTGGGCTGTCCTTTGCTAAAAGACCGTCGTGCAAATTATCTTTTAGCTCTGTGGTTACCGTTGTCTCTCCCTGCGGTGCACGTGTCACGTGATGTAAACACGGGTGAGCAAAGCTCATGCTTTCGCTGGTCTCGCGCAGGCGCGCACACGTGAGCACGGAGCACAGAGAAGCAGTCAGAGCTACAGGCTACAGTGAGGCTAAAAACAGAGTTCATATGACGTTTTTCGAAACAACTTTTTATGTCGCGGCTGCAGCACACTTGGATCACTATGGATGAGCAGTATGGAGACATTTTGTGGATTCAATTTTGTGTTCTTGGACGTTAGTCTGGGGCGCCATCTGCCATTAGCTGTGCTAGCCGCTCCCCCTGCCAATCTCCGCAAGGATGTGAGGACTCTAAAACTTCACCAGGGCCTCCATCGGCATATGAGTGAGTAGATAATGGCTGAATTTTCATTTTTGGGTGCACTATCCCTTTAAACTTTGGTCATTTTGAGTTCTGTAAGTAAATACAAAATGGGAATCAAACATAATATTTATGTGTTTTATTTTAACTTTATTTAACCAGATAAGATAAAAATAAATAAATAAATATTATGTCTGACTCCTATTTTGTATTGTATTGTAGCCTCACCTTGTGGAATTCCAAATGACCAGTGTTTGACTCTGACCAGCTGCTGAGCTTCGTGACCGTCCTTTCGTCATCCATAGATTAAGTACCTGATCAAAAGAAGTCACATTTGGGTGTACAATTACACCATTAGCATTTACTATGGCGATGGAAGTAATCATCAGGGCTTCTAAGTGGGTGATAGGTGGGGAGAGACGGCAGAACGGGTTGCATCTTCCACCAGTTAGGGCTTACATGGATGACATGACACTGGTGACCACAACAATGCCATGTACAAAGAGGTTACTAGAGAAGGTAAATAAGAACCTCAAGTGGGCCAGCATGAAGATCAAGCCCAGTAAGTCTAGAAGTGTCTCGATACATAGAGGGAAGTTAAGTGATAGGATGATACATGACGATGAGGAAATCCCAACAATTAGGGAAAAGTCAGTAAAGAGCTTAGGTAGGTGGTACAATGTGGAGTTGAATGATGAAGAACAGGTGGTGAAATTTAGAAAAGATGTGGCTGAAGGATTGGATAGAATAGATAAATCAGAACTTCCAGGAAAGTTGAAGTTGTGGTGTCTGCAATTTGGGCTATATCCTAGGTTAATGTGGCCATGATCAATTTATGAAATTCCAATATCCGTTGTGGGGAGAATTGAAAGGTCGGTTAGCTCCTATATTAGGAAGTGGTTGGGCGCTCCTAGGTGCCTAAGTAGTGTTGCATTGTTTGGAAAAGGGATACTTCAGCTGCCAGTATCTAGTTTAACAGAGGAATTTAAATGCACCAAGGTTAGGACAGAGCTCTTGTTATCTGGGAGTAAGGACATGGTAGTTAGGAGTATGGTTCCAAATCCAACCAAGGGGAGGAAGTGGAACCCAAGATCGGCAGTTCAGGAGACAGAGACAGCTCTTAGGCATGCAGAGATTGTAGGTAATGTTCAGTTTGGCCGGGGAGGCCTGGGGCTTGGCTCAGGCAAACCGGTATGGAATAAAGCAGGTCCCAAAGATAAAAGAAAGCTGGTTGTGGAACAGATACGTAGACAGGAGGAGATATTAAGGGGTGCAAAGGTAGTGGCCCAGGCTAAACAGGGACTGTGGTTGAATTGGGAAAGTGTAGAGAAGGGTAAGCTTAGTTGGAGGGACCTGTGGAGTATGGAGGAGAATCGTATTAGATTCCTGGTAGGGGCTACATACGATGTGTTACCAAACCCCCAGAACCTAAAACTGTGGGTAAATGGGGACCCTTCATGCCCATTGTGTTCAGGTACCGCAACCTTAAAGCATATTTTGTCAGGCTGTAAAGTTAGCTTGTAACAAGGCCGATATACATGGCGACATAACCACGTGAGAATAGGAGTTTAGCAATTCAGTTTGTCCGTGAGGGGGAGAAATACAGAAGAGATAAGTTAGTAAGGAGGCAAGGGTGTGACTGCCTAGAAGGTGCTTGTGATCGGGAAATGCAAGTAGATTTAGAGGGAAAGCTTGTTGTTCCCCAGGAAATAGTTTGTACCAATGAGAGGCCTGACATAGTGTTGTGGTCAGTGAGTCAACGGATAGTATATTTCATTGAGCTGACAGTTCCTTGGGAAGACTCAGTGGAAGAAGCCTATGAAAGAAAAAGCTTAGGTATGCAGACTTAGGAGCAGAAGCTGAGCAGCGAGGATGGAAAACTAGGATTTGTCCAGTGGAAGTGGGGTGTAGGGGATTCATAGCAAGAGTGCGGGGACAGAGTTTGAGGAAGACAGTGAAGGAAATGGCAGATGAAGCAGCTAGAGCTAGCCAATGGATCTATAAGAGAAAAAATAATGTCAGTTGGGGGCCAGCAGGGGGAACTACTAAGCAGGGTACATAACTCCTTGAGATCAGGTGGAGAGATCCACCAGTCAGTCCTCTCAGGAGAAAATCCAGGAAGAGGAAGATTATTTAATTGTGAGAGTGGCCTATTTGAATCCCTTTTGTATGAGACCATACTGCAAGGTGAGTGTGTTTGCTGATCCTGAGAGTTTATTTATCTCTTCTAACTTTAGCTTATATTGGACTTGTGCTATGTAGCATGTGAAATACAGTATGGTGAATGTGCTAGGAAAGGTAGTATCAGTACTGTCGCTACCTGGAGCTCGCATGTATGGAGCCTGGGTTTGTTGAAGGTGGCAGGGCTGTTTGGGCTGAGAAAGCCATGTGTAAGTAAGGTAAAGGAGGTTGTTGGGTTGGTGCGGGGAGCAGTGAGACCTGGCATTAGGGGAGTGTCTCTGGGATGCCAGAGATCACTGTCTAGCCTCCTGGAGGTGTCGTGGGACCAACTAGACAAAACACTGGTGAAAGGAGGTTCCCACCCGATGAGCCCAAAGACGTGTTAGTTATCACTGCTCACTGGTCTGTATAGTTAAGCCTTGCCATAATAGCTTATCATAGGGCTTAGGAGGTTATTCACTGAGTGCTGATCCTTTCTCTAGAGCACACACTTTTTGTGTTTATTTGAATTCAGAACTACTGTATACTCTGCAATTCAAAAAAAGAGAGAGCAAAGTATTTATGGCATGCTACTCATTCTTAGACTTGACAATTACTTCACTATTAAACACGTCAAGAAATTCAATCTTACACTCCAATAGCAACCTTTACACTCCAATAGCAACCATCCAAAACTTCTCAAGATAAACATCTCAGGATGTGCCTGGCCCGATTATGCCCAAAAAGAAATTGCTTAACAAAAGCTTAATTTGACATAAAAACCAAAAGCATGGTAGAGGGTTCAAAGAGAGGAACTATCCTCACACCCTTAAACTGGAAGAACAAAAATAAATAAAATGAATATGAATATTTCTGCCAGGAAAATGCACTCTTGAAATATCTTTGTCAACAAAATTTGAAGGACCTGTGCTTTTTAAACAGCAGTTCAGATTAACTAACATTTCAACTGGGCATCTGCTTCACATACTCAACTGCCCAGTTGGGGATGCCCCACAAGCACCTAGATGACCACAGCAGTCTTCGGTCTTTGAACCCTAGCTGAGAGGTTTCCAGCATCCACTTCCAGCAGCACCTTTTGGAATACCTCAAAGGTGTATCTCAGAGGTTTGGGGTACTTCAGATCTAAGGGATATGTTAGTCCTACCATGTAGCAGCACGCTCTGCTGAGATCGTCAAGATGGTGGAGAACTGTGGAACCTTCAGTGATGATGCCGACATCGCTGTCTCCACTTTCCTTTGTCAGCATGTAGACAGCCATCACCTCCGTCGCCAGCTTCTCTTCTATCTTGATACCTGAACCACCAGCTTTCTGCAGACATTGGAGAGCAAGTTGGTTATAGCAGAATGGCAGGCAAGCTTATTATTTTTATTACCTCAAAATGACTGTATATCTTTTTTAAAAACACTTCTGAAGCAACTCACCTTAAACTCCTTGATTAAGGAACTCTCCTTTTCCCCCAGGTGATCAATCAGACACCGGATGACGACCTCTCTGGTATGCTGGATGGTCACCCCAGTCTGTAAGGTCAAAGGAGAAAATGTATTTTTTACTTCAGATGTCACAAGGGGCAGCTATGGCTCAGAGGGAGAGTGGGTTGTCCAATGACCGCAGGGCTGGTCGATTCGAATCCCAGCTCCTCCTGTCCACATGTCAAAGTGTTCTTGGTCAAGACGCTGAACCCCAAATTGCTCCCAATGGGCTGTGGCTAGCACCTTGCATGACAGCTTGCTGCCATTGGTGTGTGTGAAACTAGACTGACCTCTTCACGTCTTTTCTCTGCGTTGTGTATTTTATAGTGTTCGACCCATGTTAAGGGCTTCCCTAGGGTCGGGCGGGATCTCGCGGCTCTTGGTTTTGAAGACTGTAGCACTCACCATTACACCAAGAGGGATATCCCACTTGGCGGGCTGGTCAGTGCTACCTATGAGTTGGTGAGGAGTGAGGTCAACCGAAACCCCTACACGCACCTGCTGCTATACTCGGGACTCGGAGATCACCGCTAGGTTTCACTCGGTTACATGTGTGAGTGTTTGTGTGAATGGGTGAATGAGAGGCCGTTGTAAAGCCTACCTGGAGTAGAGTATCCAGTTGTGCACAATGTCTCTCCCCAGCGGCAGCTTGCTTCGCTTTGAAGATGGACAGCAGCTTAGGGGTAAACTTGTCCAACATGGCCATGAACTTGGGCTCAAGATTCACATGTGTGAGTCTCTGGAATTCTGCGCTGATCTGGAAAAAAAGAAAAGAATAAAAAAAACACACAGATAATACAGTTTCAGAATGTTCAGTCCGCACATTTTCTGCTTAAGATGTCTGTGTTAACCTCTGTGTTAGAGCAATGTCACAATGCCTCTTACTCACCTGTGACACATCGAACAAGGCAGGCTACCTCTCCTTGATCTCTTTGATGCTCAGCTGAAGGGTGACAACATCATGTCTTCTATGGGCCAAAGTGTTGGACATCAGCTGGTTGGTGGTTGTCATGCTGTCTCTCTTCCTCAACTCGGACAAGATTTGGAGTTGTTGCTGCTCTTGGTCTTCCTTGCTGTCTCTAGAAGGATAGTGCGGCAAGTACACCACTTCTCCTTTCCGTGCTTTCTTGACATTTTTGGCTGGTTTCCTTTCACTGGGACGCTTGTTTTGGAGAGAGTTGCAGGTGACTTCTGGGACTCAAAGATTTCGGAGCTTGGTCCTGTAGTTTACCATCTTATGCTTGAGGCGATACATCCAGCCCATCCAGCCGTTGCGACTGCCTGGTTCCATTAGACATGGGTGTGTTAAGACTAAGGCTTCTGCAACCTCACCAATCTGAAGGCCTGAAGGATACGCTGTGTGGCTGTAGATGTAATCCGCTAGCTTTTCCAAGATTTCAGATTTTATCCATGTGCTGTCAAGGAAAGTGCCAGTTTTTCTGAATCCCTCATTTCCATGCCTGAGCACATCCTCAGTTGCCACCGAGAACTGTGGAATGACCACTTGAGCTGGCCACGAAGCTCTTTGAGGGCTTGATGCCCCTGTAGGGCTCGGAGGAACTGTATCATGTGAATCCCCTGACGATGTGCCCTCTGAAGAAGGAGAGGCCATCTGATCAGAATTGGAAGATGTTTGTGAAGACAGTGAGCTGAAAATGTCACTCTGGTGTGCATTGGTCATATTTCCTGTCTCCAGTGGCACAGCTGAAACTAAGGGTGGAATAACAGCTACAACTTTGATTGTCCCCTTGTGTTTCACTTGGTCAGTAGAGTGAAGTGAGAACGTAATCTCCAAAGTCACCATCAAAGTAATGCAGATTGAAGTCCTCCTCAAGTTGGAATGCAGCTTTTACAGTGTCCTGGAAATGGTCCACTGTGGCTGGGATACCAGAGACCAGTGTGAGCTTCTCACTACGGTGATCTATAATCACCCTCAAAACAACAGGGTCCATCTGCATGAAAACAAATCACATAAATGTCCATCTGCATGTAAAAAAAAGCATACAACAAAGTCCAATCACAGTTGTTAGGCACTGGGCACATGTCTTTTTCACCTATTGGGAGATGATGTGCCTTTTCAGCATGACCATATGTTTTCCTCCCACAGGATATGCTGCTAAGGGATATGTATCACTAAATTGCTCAAACTGGAGCAGGTACATTTTCTCACAGCGCTGTCCCTCCACAACATACCCTCTAAAATGCTCAGGATACCAGCCATCAAGTGACTTTACAATAAAATTCAGATCACTGCCTACAATAACAATCTGTGAAATCTCAACAAAATCTGGTAGACCACCAGTAGACCCATTAGGCAAAATCATCCCAGTTGCATATTTTGTACCATGATATGTCACGATATCAGCCAGCTCCACTGTGGTTTGTGTTGGATATGCCTCTTTAAAGGACTCCTGAATGTCAACATGCAGCAATGCCAATGGAATAGTAGTTACTTTGCTCACACATAAGGCAGGTTTGAATGCATCATCATGTTCATGATATGCCATCATCTTTTGGTGCTTTGAGGTGAGAGACAGCAATACATTTTTGAAGCAGTTTGTGCATCTAACAACTCGCTTGAAAAAACTATGCTTTTCTTCAAACCGCATAGTCCAAACACAAACCAAAGGACCAAAGCATATGGGTCCCTTGGTTTGTGGGGGGGATGAGAGAGAGACAAAGAGAGAGAGATAGAGAAAGAGACAGAGAGACAGAGAGAGAAATACAGTAAGACAGAGACAAAGAGAGAAAGAGAGACAAAGAGAGACTTTACTACTACTTATTTACAGTTTCAGCACAAACACACTAGTTACAAAGGCAGACAGGTATCATCTAGCATAGACATGTTGCAAACTTCAGATCTCCTTGATGAGATATTGCACATAAAACGTCCTCATATCCCCACTGTTGTTTAAAAGCTTCTACATTCTTCGTGGCCTTGTAGAAGCAGAACTCCAGCCTAAATCTGACCCTCACGTTCTGCTTCCACAAGGCCATGACATCAGTCTGTCTCTGCGAGTCAGGTATATCGCCAATTTAGCTTCACCTACCAAGAAGTTCAAAATTTGGCACTTTGATTTTGTTCTTTTGCTGTACTTGACTCCACCAATAAAAACAGGGGCAGAGAACACAACACCATAAAGATTAAAAACAGCAGTTAAAACGCTTAAAAATTCTGTCAGTCTCCTGCACTCAGTAAAAACATGAAAAACACTCTCAGACTACAGAAAGGGCACTCATTTAAAACACTACGATTCAAAACAGACACAAAAGCATTGGTGGCGATCGCACCATGTAAAATCCTCCACTGTAAATCACCAGTCCACTTTTTTATAGGATGTTTGTAGAGAGTCCTGCACTGTCCCCCCCAGTCTGCCCTTCCACACAGTGGGTGCTCTGTCATACAGGCCCTTTTGTTTATCACCTTCACACAGTTCATATATAGTCTGTCTGTCTGCATTGTGCAGGCTCAGCTTCTCCTTGTTGCAGACTTTCAGGAGAGGACCGCTGAGCTCCACAGACCCAGGTTGCAGATGGAGGTCGGAGAAAGTGTCCGTGGGGTCAGGTTCCGCCTCTCCTCTGCCTTACCGCAGGAGATGGCTCCTCTCCTACACAGAAAGCCTCTGTCTCCAGAACTCCAGACTCCTCTGGATCAGCCGGACTGACTGCACCCCCAGCACCGAGCTCACTGCCTGGGCATCAGTGAGCGCTGGCCCCGCTACCTTCACCAACTGCTCCACTGTCACAATCTTTGAACTGCACAGCGCCCCCATCAGCCCAGGCACGGCACTGCTGTAGACATCCAGTTTGCCACCACGGACTAAAGGCTCCTTCAGCAACCAGTGCAGAGAGTCAGACTCCTGAACACGTTTCCAATTAAAAAGTGTACAGGATTTATGGGGCGTCGGAGGCTTAGTGGTAGAGCAGGCGCCCCATGTACAAGGCTGTTGCCACAGAGGCCCGGGTTCGGCTCCAGCCTGTGGCCCTTTGCTGCGTGTCACTCCCTCTCTCTCTCTCCCCCTTTCATGCTTGTCTGTCCTATCAAATAAAGGCTAAAAATGCCCCAAAAGATATCTTTAAAAAAAAAAAAAAAAAAAAGTGTACAGGATTTAAAAACACCATAATAAAATTGAGGCAGCTTACTTCAACATAAAATTTTAAGATCAGTTAAAAACAGAGCAGCATCCAGTCCCAAGTTGTTCACACGCCTGAGTACGCAGCTGGCCACATCCCTCCACACTAAATCACAAGGCCCTGTGATACCCCTTTTCCACCAAAGCAGTTCCAGTGCTGGTTCTGGGCCAGTGCTTAATTTGGAACCGGTTTTCCTGTTTCGACCGACAAAAGAACTGGCTCTGGGCCAGAAAAACTGGTTCCAGAGTGGCACCAGTTCTTTGCTGGACTAGAAGAAAGAACCAATACGTCACGGGGAAGGGGGCGGGGTTATTGAGCCACTCAGCCGCTGCAAGGAATGCTGGAGGCGATGGTGGACGAAAGCTTAACGCTGCCACAAACGGACCCCGGTAAGTTTCTTTTCGAACATTTTCGCCTTGCACATAGTTGTTTAGTGTTACCAGTTTCTTCAGATAACAGCTGTGTCCCAATTTAGGCCTGCGCCCCTTGGAGGGTGCGGCGCTAAATTGGGACACAGCTATTGTTTGTGATGTCTGCTCGGGTTAATGTTAACTGATCAACAGGTTAGCCTTGCTAACATTAGCTAACGTTAGGAAGTTACTTAGCCATGGGCTCACCTACCAGCCCCCCTTTCAGTTGGCTAAACATTGTATAACGTGTAGTGGACAAGTCACTGTTTAAAGCGCTGTTTTTCATGTGGTCTACAGAGTTATCTGCCGTCGAACAAGACGATGCTAACTACGAGCTAACGTCGCTACTCCACTGCGGCTCGCCAACACCATCCAGCAGCTGAGGTCAAAGCAACACAGCAAGGACCTGAATGATGCCCTGCTGCAGAATGAGACCAGTGTGTTTCTTCATGGGAAGTTTTAGTTTTGCACATTCAATGCACACTTGTCACTTTTATCAATAGGGTCATTCTATGAAACGGGTGCCATTTCCACATTGCAGTTTTCAAAATTTTCATAAAGGGCAAACATTTTTTTTAAGAAATCCACAATATGAAAGACATGTTAAACCTCCAAGAAAACATATTTTCCCACCTCAGGCATAAATATTTTTTAATATTACACGTTTGATTCAGACCGGGGAATCATTCTTGTACCACCCCGTCGCAGACAATATGCACACAATATGAGTAGTAATACATTAAATCATTTTTAAAAATCTAATGTTTTCCTACCAGTAGAATGTCCCTTTTTTGGATACTACCAATTAAAACCATGTTATTTAATTAGTTTTTTTAATTTTCAGATTCTTAATCTTGAAATATGAATTCGACCTATCAACTGCCTCACTTTTTAAACAAAAAATACAATTTCACTTTAAATTGTCAAATAAAAGTTACATTTATTTAATTAGTCAACAAAATAAGAGCACTATTCCACATTCCACACCAACTGACAACCATTGTTTTCTATGAAGTGTGTACTTGATAGATTAGGGGAACTGAAACCCCCTGAATCCAACGCCCAAATATACTGTATAAAAGCTTGCACTAGACGCTCCTCAGGGAGCCTTTTCTCTGTAACCTCATCTTGTGTGTTGCACTGTGAAACGCTCCTCTTGTACAAGATAATAAATTCTGTTAAACTTTGATATTTCAGTTCTGGTCTCTATTTGCTTTAAAGGTCATTACAAACAAATTCTTATGACAAAAACAAGTCAAGACCTCAACAGGTTACCCATTTATGAAGATGCTTTTCATAGATGTCTTCAGTCACTGTGTTTATAAAGAAATAAGAAGATGACAGCCATAATCATTTATATGAATTTATTGAACTGAAGGATGAAACAATATTGGTGACATGACGTAGTCCAGCAAACACAGGTAAAAGTAGTCAGGTAAGCAGCAACAAAACAGCAAAAACAATGGAGAGTAGCAGCCATAACATGTGCAGCATACACAACCAGAACTAAATATAACAAACATTTGAATGGCAGATTTTTAGGAGGCACCTCCACCGTCCTTTCAATCTCCCAAAAGCCATTTCCACAACCGACCGTGCACTGCTTAATCTGTAGTTATAGGTGTGTTGTTCAGGGGTCAATCTGCCAGTGTCCACAAAGTGCTTCATGAGCCAGCTCTGCATGGGGTAGGACAAAAATGTGTAGGTAAATAAGCATGTTAAGTGGAGAGTGATCAATACTAAAATCAATAGCTAAGCATCCTCTTTTGTCCAGCTGAAACTACAATAAGCCCTCAGTTGTCTAAATAAGTACACAACACATAACGTTACACATTTGCATTGTGAATTAGCTGTGCTCTGCCAGCTAACGTTAGCTTACAACAAAGGCTAACATAACAATCTCACGTTCAGTGTTAGTAAGAGACAAACTGTGTTAGGTTATTACCTGTCTTCTGGAACCTAATTGCCGTCCATACAAATCTTGTCGAGCAGCACAAATACGACGTATCTGCCGAGTTTGGATGCTGATGAGGCCTCGTAGCGCCAGGAGTAACAGCTGCACAAGTACGTGGTCCGCCATCGTTGTTGTTGTTGTTGTTGTTGTTGTTCAACGTAACTGACGTATACAGTAACGCAATGACGTGGCACCCTAACCACCTCGAGCCGTGGAAAAGCAAATTGGTTCTCACGTGGTTCGCAAGTTGAACCAACTGAGATCCAGCACCAGCACTGACCCCGAACCAGCACTGGAACTGCTTTGGTGGAAAGGGGGTATTTGATACCTCTGAATAAACCGTATCCTGAAGGTGGCTGTTCTACTGGCCAGGTGGACGAGGCCCTGGCCCCCCCTCCTCTCTAGATAAAAACAGAACTAGCCAGCCGGTGCCACAGCAGAGAGGCTACACAATTGTTTAAAACAAACACTGTTCCTCTGTAAGACATGTCGGAGTGAATCTATTTCCACTTCAACAGTTTTCCCTCAACGTTTTCAATAATATTATCCCAGTTCTTTTTTACCACACTTTAATTTCCTAGATAGATACCAAGATATTTTAGGCCATCCTTTTTCCAGGTCAGGCTTTGAGGGAGAACCGGGAGGCTCTCACGCCACTCACCGACAGCAAGGGCTTCACTCTTTCCCCAGTTCACCTTCATAGCCGACACACCATATACTAGCTAATGTATTGACATCTTGCTGATCCTTTATAAAAACAACAACATCATCAGCATAGGCAGGTAAAACCACATTGTCAGTAAAGCCAGATAAAACCAGAGCTTTAACACTCAAGCATATTTTATGAAGGAGGGGTTCCAGGGAGAGTGCATAGAGCATCTCAGACAATGCACAACCCTGCCGGACACCCTGCACTCTAAAAGGAGCACACAAGCCACCGTTAAACTTCAGCACACTCTCAATGTCACTGTACAGCACCTGGATCTTGGCAATAAGACCAGCACTGAACCCAAACCTCTCCATGGTCTTCCAGAGGAAACGGTATTAAACGCGCTCAAAAGCCTTTTCTTGATCTAATACAATCAAGCCAGTATTCACACCCAATGAACTGGAGACCTCCAAAACATCCCGAATGAGGTAGACATTGTCTACCATAGACCTGCTGGGTACACAGTACGGCTGGTCCTGATGGATTACTTGTTCCGTAGCTTCTCTCAGCCGGGTGGCCAAGGCTTTAGAGGGGATCTTATAATCGGTACAGAGTAGAGACACAGCCTGCCAGTTTTTTATGAAGTTGCCTTTTTTTGGAAGGAGGGCGATTACCGCCCTCCGGCAGGACAGAGGCAGAAACCAGAGGCAAGGCTCTCATTAAACACTTCCAGCATATCTTATGACAAGGTACTCCAGTAAGCTTTATAGTTTATGCGTCAGCCACAGACTGTGTCAGACAATGTTAGTACATTAAACTTAGCTTTATTAAATATCAGATCTCTGGTTGGTAAGTCACTATTAATTAATGATTTTATTATCAAGAAAAACCTTGATTTTATGTTTTTAACTGAAACTTGGTTAAATTGAATTCAAATGAAATAAAAGATGCAATCAACACATTCAACAATTCCAGTTACCAAAATAACTCAGAAGTTGTTAATAAAACAACAAAAGATGATAACCATATCTTCCAAAAAGCTGCATTAAATGCAAAGCTTGGGAAAACAAGGAAACACCACCATCGAAACGCCCCCCCCCCCCCCCAAAAAAAAAAAGTGGTTTGACAGTGAATGTAAAGAAATAAGAAAACACTTGAGACAATTATCAAACCAGAAACACAGACACCAACATGACCCAACACTACAACATGAATACTTTGAAACTCTAAAACAGTACAAACAGACCATTAGAAAAAAGAAATTGCACTACACCAACGAAACACTTCAGGGGATTGAAAATGCAGTAGATCAAGGTCAGTTCTGGGACATGTTGAACAGTTTGGAAACTGTAAAGCCACAACAATTAGCAGTACAAGATGGAGACATCTGGAAAAACTATTTAAATGACGTCTATAAAAATTATAAAAAATCTCACCTGCAGATCTCAATCTAAATCAAATGGAAATTAAAACAAAGTTAGGCAACCTTGAATCAGCTATCAAGAATAACCAAAATCCATTAGATTACCCAATTACACAAAAAGAGTTAACAGACAAACTGAAAAGTCTTTAGTCAAAAAAAAGCTTGTGGCACGGATTGCATCAAAAATGAAATGTTGAAGAACAGTACCCCTGAATTGCAAACTGCAGTTGTTAAACTGTTCAACATGGTTCTGACCACTGGCTGCTTTCCTGATGTCTGGAACCAGGGGCTGATCACCCCAATCTATAAAAATCGAAATAAATTAGACCTTAATAACTACAGAGAGATGTGTGTGAGCAGCAACCTTGGGAAAATATTTTGTAGTATCCTGAATTCCAGGATACTAGCCTTTATTCAAGAAAAAGACATACTTAGTAAATGTCAAATTGGCTTTCTTCCAAATTACCGAACCTCTGATCATATACCTTACACACCTTAATTAATAAACATGTCCACCAAAAAAAGGGAGGGAAAATATTTGCTTCTTTCATCGATTTCAAAAAAGCTTTTGATTCCATTTGGCATGAAGGACATTTCTACAAAATCCTTCAAAGTGGACTAGGTGGTAAAACATACAATGTCATTAAATGTATGTACAAACAAAACAAATGTGCTGTGAAAATTCACAATCAAAGAACAGAATATTTTACTCAAGGACGCGGTGTAAAACAAGGATGCTGTTTAAGTCCCACATTATCCAACCTGTATATAAATGAACTTGCAGACCAGCTGAACCGCTCAACAGCTCCAGGCCTCACACTCTTTGACACAGAGATTAGATATTTGCTCTATGCAGATGACCTGATTCTGTTGACCCCAACCAGTGATGGTATAACCTAACCATCCTGGAACAATACTGCCATAACTGGGCCTTGGATGTAAATTTTAAGAAAACCCAAGTTATGATCTTTCAAAAAAAGCCCAGATGTCTTGAAAACAAATACCATTTTACTTTAAACAATACGGTAATTGAACACACAAAAAATTATTCTTACCTTGGTCTGACCATATCCGCATCAGGAAGTTTCAACATGGCAGTAAATGCACTCAAAGAAAAAGCTCGCAGGGCAATGCATGCATTAAAAAACAAATTATTCAACATTGACATTCCAGTTAGAATATGGACGAAAATATTTGATTATGGAATTTTGCCAATAGCCTTGTATGGAAGTGAGGTCTGGGGTTCACTCAGTGGATTGGAGTATGGCTCATGTGATAAACACCCAATAGAGGCCGTCCACACTGAATTCTGTCGAAGAATTCTAAACGTGCAGAGGAAAACCCCAAATAACGCCTGCCGAGCAGAACTGGGATGCTTCCCATTACTGCTTAATGTTCAAAACCGGGCAATAACATTTTGGACACATCTAAACACAAGTCCAAAAGACACACTTCCATTTAAAGCACTAAAAACCCAAGAGCTGAACCCTGAAAACAGCCCCCTCACTCAGCTGATGGTGAAGCTAACTAACCAGACTCCCATCAGCACAGCTCCAAAACAACACAACAAAATAAAACTAATTATGAATCAATCAAAAGATCTATATTTACAACATTGGAAAAATGAAACAAAAACTCAAAATAGACTAAATTGTTATTTGACTCTGAACAGAGAATATAAATTGGCTGAATATCTCTACTCAGTCAGAGATACAAAGCAGAGACGGATCCTGACCAAATACAGGCTCAGTGACCACCAACTAGCTGTAGAGACAGGAAGACACAGACAGACATGGCTGCCCAGAGAGGAGCGTGTATGTGGTCACTGCTCCACAGGAGAGATAGAGACAGAGATGCACTTACACCTCTACTGCGGCAAGTTTTCTTCAATAAGAAACTTGCACTTTGGGGAAATAGTTAAGAAAATAACAGACTTTCATATGTTAACACCAGAGGAGAAACTGTCAGTTCTGCTGGGTGAAGGGACAGCAGCTTCTCTGGCAGCTAAATATGTATCTGCCTGCCACAACCTGAGGGACTCACTCATGGATTTATATCGAATTGTATAAATTATACTGTATTGTATTAAATTGTAATATTGTAAGTTTGTATGTAAATATTCTGTAAAATGCTTTGGCAACAACATATTTCTGTTCATGCCAATAAAGCTGTTTGAACTGAAATTGAATTGATTGAAAGAGAGAGAGAGAGAGAGAAAGAGAGATTTTTTTTGATTTTTATAGTTCCTTTATTTTACTATTTAGGAACCCGCATTTTGATCAAAAAATGATCAAAAAGCACAGAGCAAATACAGTACATCTGTTAAAACCAATATTAAAATTCAAACTGAAACCAGTCATTTTAAATTTAAAAGTCAATTTAAAAGTCAATAAATAAAAATAAATAAAACACATACAGTGGTGTGAAAAAGTGTTTGCCCCCTTCCTGATTTCTTACTTTTTTGCATGTTTTCCACACTTAAATGTTTCAGATCATCAGACAAATTTAAACATTAGTCAAAGATAACACAAGTAAACACAAAATACAGTTTTTAAATGAAGGGTTTTATTAATGAGGAA
>NC_065510.1:45818232-45822385 GCF_006386435.1 Epinephelus moara
AACACTTTTTCACACAGGGCCATGCAGCTTTGGATTTTTTTCTTCCTCATTAATAAAACCCTTCATTTAAAAACTGCATTTTGTGTTTACTTGTGTTATCTTTGACTAATGTTTAAATTTGTTTGATGATCTGAAACATTTAAATGCGGAAAACATGCAAAAAAGTAAGAAATCAGGAAGGGGGCAAACACTTTTTCACACCACTGTAGATTAGGTTGTGCAGACGGGGTTAGAGAGATGTATCACATGAGATGATTAGAGAAAACCAGAGTGTTGTCAGTGACTGAACACAGTGTGTTGGAATGAGTCCAGGTCTTAGTGAACTGGTCCATGTCCTGCATCTGACTGTAATATTTAAAATCTAATTGGACCCTGGCCTTCACCATCCTGCTGAACAACAGCACTACATCTATATCCACCATGTCCTCCTCTTTCCTCTCCCTGCTCACATATACTGCCATCTTAGCCTGCCCCAGAATGAAGTTTAAAAGTTTGCACTTCCTTTCTGCTGCCTTTCTGTACTTAAAACCAAAGATAAAAACCTGTACAGAGAACTTTTCTCCAGCACTGCTGAAAAGACTCTTCAGGAGGGTGAACAGAGGAGTGAGACGTGTGCACTCACTGTAGCAGTGGAAGACTGTCTCCCTCTCACCACAGAACACACACTGGTCAGTGTGCCCTGGGGCAATGATGGACAGAAAGGAGTTCACTGCTACTATGCCATGCAGTACCCTCCACTGCAGGTCTGCCACTTAGTCAGAGGGCCTTTATAAAGACTCCTCCAGGAGGGCTTCACCTCATCGCCCAGCTGCAGGTGACCAACCAGAGCAGTCTTTAAAAACCAGACGGACAGTGACAGAGGGAAATGGATCGTCAGTGCAGGGGGCAATAAAACCTTGGGAGTGCCGGCTCAATAGGAGGTGTTGGTGTCCAGTCAGGCAGCCTCTCCAGTGCTCCAGCAGTCTGCCCATGCTCCTCACGGACCGGATCCCCACACCAGCTGCCAGGGCTGCTGCATCTTGTAGTCCAGCTCCAGTCAGGTGAACCACAGAGCTCAGAGTCGTGATCCTGGCCTGACGGAAGATGTCCCTCATTGATATTCCTGCCAAGACAGGGGCGTTGAGCTGTTCTCCATAAACCACAGGCTCCTGGAGCAGCCAGTGAAGGGAGACTGTGTTCTTCTCCCTCGCTATCAACTTCCACACAGTGAAGGTTCCCCAGTAGAAGGGTGGCAAGGTACGGAGGTCTGCCGTGCTGAGGTCCATGAAGAACAGATGATGTTTAAGACTCAGGCCAGCAAACCGCTGGGGGATCACGTAGGCCAGCGGTCTCCAGACCAGGTCCTTGGGGCCGTACAGCAGTCGCTGGATAAACTGCAGCCGGAAAGCCGCTCCCCTACTGGCCAAGTGGACGAGTCCTTGACCGCCCTCCTCTTTAGGGAGGTAGAGGACAGCCTCAGGGCCAGGGCCTTGGATAGGATTTTGTAATCTCCACACAGCAGAGAAACCGGTCTCCAGTTCTTTAGGAGCTGCAGGTCTCCTTTCTTGGGGAGCATGGTGATCACAGCTCTCCTGCAGTTCAGTGGTAGTTGTCCCCGGTTCAGACTGTCCTGGAAAACCTCCAGTATGTCTTTACCAAGAACCGACCAGAAGGACTTGTAGAACTCCACAGGGAGCCCATCAATGCCTGGAGCCTTCTTATTGGCCAGGCTCATAAGGGCTGTGTGTAGTTCATTGACGGTCAGCTCGGAGTCCAGGGCTGTGTTGGAGGCAGCGTCCACCTGGGGCAGGTTGTTAAAAAACAGTCCACCCAGCTCTGGGTTATCCATAAACTCATTTGAGTATAGTTCTCTGTAAAACTGTGTGGCGTACTTGCGGATCTCTGGGCCTGTCGTGAGTGAGGATTCATCTTCTGCACGTAAGGAGTGGATGATCTTCTTCTGGCCATTTTTCCTCTCCAGGCTGAAGAAGAACTGAGATGGAGCATCCATGTATGAGGCGTTCAGGAAGCGGGATCGGACCAGTGCCCCCTGCACTGTAATACCCAGCAGGTTGGCTAAAGCAGCCTTTTTACTTTCAAGGGCTTCAAAATGCCCTTGTTCTTCTGTACAGTCTCCTAGACCATGCAGCTGTACCACCTTGGTCTCTAGGTCCTTAAGAGACCTGGTAATGTGCCTCGTGACATTGCGAGCATACTGTTTACAAAATTGCTGGATTTGGACTTTGCCAAGATCCCACCACTGCTGTAAAGAAATAAAACTGGACTTCTTGTCCTTGTCCTCTCTAAAGCCATTATCTAATAAAAGAGCTGTGTTAAAATGCCAATATGCGCTGGTTATCTTAACATTGGAGATAAAAAAAGAGCACTGAACCAGAGAATGGTCTGTGAAGCTGACAGGTGTAATATGACTTGATTTAAAAATGCTAAAATGATGTTTAAAGCAATAAAACCGATCAAGTCGAGCCATAGATAAAACATTATCGCGGCTGTGGCTCCATGTGTACTGCCTGGCATTTCTATGGAGCCCTCTCCATACATCCTGCAGCTCATGAGCTTCAATGCGGCGCTGCAGCCGAGCACAAGAAGCAGGGTGGGGCTCCAGGTGATTCCTGTCTGCAGTGGGATGCTCTGTGCAGTTAATATCACCTAGAAGTAAGTGCTCTTCTGTGTGTAAGTTACTAACAGCATCAGATAAAATGTCTAAAAAGCTCATTCTATCTTTGCTAAAAACAGGGGCATAAACACAAATAAAAAACATTTTAATACTCTCAAACTGTGCTCTGACCTTCAAAATGTGACCTGATAAAACATCCTGCGCTTCAACGGAGTGAGGGTTAAAAGCCTTATTAAAAAGCACACCGACTCCAGCACTATTAAAAGATTTGTGGCTGAGAAAAACCTGGCCTGGCCACTCCTTTTTCCAGTCTCTTTCATTTTCGTCATCACACACATATATACACACACATACATATACACACACATATATACATACATTTACATATACAGACACATATATATACACACACACATATATACATACACTTACATACACACACATATATATACACACACACACACATATATACATACACTTACATATACACACACATACAGCGGGTAAAATAAATATTGAACACGTCATCATTTTTCTCAGTAATTTTCACCAGATGTCGGTAACACCCCATGCAATCCACACATGCAAAGAAACCAAAATAAACAATTTCAGAAATTAAAGTTATGTGTAATAAAATGGAATGACACAGGGAAAAAGTATTGAACACGCTTACTAAAATTTATTTAATACTTCGTACAAAAGCCTTTGTTGGTAATGACAGCTTCAAGATGCCTCCTGTATGGAGAAACTAGTCGCATACATTGCTCAGGTGTGATTTTGGCCCATTCTTCCGCACAAACAGTCAAATCTTGAAGTTTCCGTGGGCCTCTTCTGTGAACTCTGATCTTTAGTTCTTTCCACAGATTTTCTATTGGATTCAAGTCAGGTGATTGGCTGGGCCATTCTAGCAGCTTTATTTTCTTTCTCTGAAACCAATTGAGAGTTTCCTTGGCTGTTTGTTTGGGATCATTGTCTTGCTGAAATGTCCACCCTCGTTTCATCTTCATCATCCTGGTAGATGGCAGCAGATTTTTATCAAGAATGTCTCGGTACATTTTTCCATTCATCCTTCCTTCAATTATATGAAGTTTGCCAGTGCCGTATGCTGAAAAACAGCCCCACACCATGATGTTCCCACCTCCAAACTTCACTGTTGGTATGGTGTTTTTGGGGTGATGTGCAGTGCCATTTGACCTCCAAACATAGTGTGTATTATGGCATCCAAAGAGTTCAATTTTGGTCTCATCTGACCAGACTATATTCTCCCAGTATTTCACAGGCTTGTCTAAATGTTGTGCAGCAAACTTTAAACGTGCTTCAACATGCTTTTTCTTCAGCAATGGAGTCTTGCGTGGTGAGCGTGCATACAGGCCATGGCGGTTGAGTGCATTACTTATTGTTTTCTTTGAAACAATTGTACCTGCTAATTCTAGGTCTTTCTGAAGCTCTTCACAAGTGGTCCTTGGCTCTTGGACAACTCTTCTGATAATTCTTTTCATTCCTCTGTCAGAAATCTTGCGAGGAGCACCTGGTCGTGGC
>NC_065510.1:45824454-45854754 GCF_006386435.1 Epinephelus moara
GTTGTCTGACCACATCAGAAATCAAATGTGTTTGTCATTCTGAACAGCTTCAAGGTGGAGTGAATGTTAAAATAATTAGGCAATAAACATCAAAACACAACATTAGATGTCATATTTGGGTTTATATTCAACTAAGGTAGGCATTGTGTGATCCATGTACTATATATATATATATATATTTTTTTTTTACTGTAACTGAAACACAACACGGGAGCGGGATGGGACGGGAATCATTCTTGTGGGATTGGGATGGGACGGGATTTTGTTTTTTTCCTTTTTCATGGGATTGGGACGGGATGGGATTATATTTGTGGGAGTGGGATGGGAGGGGACTGAAAATCCACTCCTGTGTCACCCTCAGGAGCTCATGTCCACTCAGTCTCTTCTTCCAGTGATCCAGGAGTTGTTTAGCGACTCTGCTCGACCTCAAACCCAACTTCAAAGCCAGACCAGCAGAGTCCTGCCGCTGGGGTCCAGCCAGCTCCACCACCTGGCCCAGAGCAGTGACCCCTGCAGCCTGGAACAGAGAAGGCAGAGAGGGGCCAACCCAGCTCGGACAGTCCAGGATTGTCCCGTGGAGGACCAGCTCCTGCAGCAACCAGTGCAGAGAATCTGCCTGCTTTTGTCTCTCCTTTTTGACCAAGTTCCAGACAGTAAACACACTAGGAAGAGATGACCTGTTGAACTGAACAACAATCTTTGAACAAACTGTAGCCGAAAAGCAGCACCCCTACTTGCTAAATGAACCAGGCCCTGCCCCCCTTCCTCTTTTGGGAGGAAAAGGACACTCTGTGGGACCCCATGCATCCTATCCCAAATAAAATCAACTAAAAGCCGTTGTACCTGAGAGAGGAAAGAGGCTGGAGGATCCATGCAGGCCAACCTGTGCCACAGGGAAGATGAGACCAGGTTATTGGTGATCAGGACCCTGCCTCTGTAGGACATTTTAGGGAGGAGCCACCTCCACTTATTAAGCCGGCCTTTCACCATTTCAAGCACATTGTCCCAGTTTTTCTTTGTACTGGTCTCATCCCCCAGGAAGACTCCCAGGTACCTCAGCCCACCTCTTTTCCAGATGAGCTCAGCAGGCAGGATGAGCTGGCCCCCCAGCCTCTCCCCCACCATCACAGCACCGCTTTTTCCCCAGTTGACCTTAGCAGAAGAGATAAAACCAAATAAGTTAACAGTGTCAATCAAAACATCAATATCCTTCTGTGAGTTTACAAGTACAACTAGATCATCAGCATAGGCAGACATTTTAAAAGACACCGGACAACTGGGGAAAGACACACCTGTTAGTTTTTGCCATAACTGATGCAGCAGAGCCTCGATGGCAAAGGAGTACAACATGCCAGAGAGAGAGCAGCCCTGCCTCACCCCCCTCTCAATGTTAAAGGGCGCACTCAGCCCGCCATTAATTTTCAGCACACTCGCAATATCACTGTAGAGAACCCTGATCTTTGCAATGAACCAAGGGTTGAAGCCAAACCCGGCTAAAGTCCACCAGAGGTATTGGTGTTCAACCCGGTCAAACGCCTTTTCCTGGTCTATTGAAGTCAGACCAGTTTCAAAGCCCAATTCACTGGAAACCGCCAGAATGTCGCGAATTAAAGTGACATTATCACTTATGAGCCTGCTAGGTACACAATAGGTCTGGTCAGGGTGGATGATGGATGCCATCACCTCTCTCAGTCTAAGGGCCAGAGCTTTGGAAAGGATTTTATAATCCGTGCACAGCAACGACACTGGCCTCCAGTTCTTAGTTAACTGCAGGTCTACCTTTTTCAGTAGCAGTGTGATGACAGCCCTCCTGCAGCTCAGAGGGAGCTGTCCTCTCTGGAGGCTGTCTGACACCACCTCGAGCAGATCACGTCCTATGATGGACCAGAAGGACTTGTAAAAGTCAACAGGGAGGCCGTCTATCCCTGGTGCTTTGCCACTCTGCAAACTCATCATTGCCGTGCACAGCTCCTGCAGTGTTAAATCTGCCCCCAGTGCTGAGTTTTCCTTTGAAGTTACCTGAGGGAGACCTGCGAGGAAGCTGCTGTGCACATCTGGATTATCTGACCATTCACTCTTAAAGAGGTTTTTATAGAAACCGACAGCAAACTTCCTGAGGTCAGACGAGTCTAAGACCTCAGAGCCACTATCTGTACGTAAACAGTGAATGATCTTCCTTTGTCCATTTTTCTGCTCCAGCCCAAAGAAGAATTGAGATGAGGCATCCATCTGAGCCACATTCAAAAACCTGGACCTGACCAGAGCCCCCTGTGCTGACACACCTAGCAGGTTGGCTATGGCTGCCTTTTTGTGTTTAAGGGAATCTAAAAGCCCTCGATTTCCAGAGGACTCTGCTAAAGACTGCAGTTCTTCCACCTCAAACTCCAGATTTTTCAAAGATCGGGTTAAGTCTCTTGTGACACTGCGAGTGAAATGCTGGCATAGTTGCTGGATCTGTGCTTTGCCAAAATCCCACCACTGCTGAGTGCTGGGGAAGGCAGGTCTGCTCTCTCTATGGCTATGGCCCTCTGCTCTACAGCCAAAACACTTTATTGTCTCTGATGTTGCAAAAACCATGTAGGTATAACCATCAACTTTAAATGAGAAAGACAGGTTCAGATCACGAGTGGGGTCTTTCAGGATCATGTACACCTGTCTGAGATGACTCACTACATGCTTCAATTTGACTGACTTACAGCCCAGTGACACCATCTTTACCTGTGAGACGATCTGACCAAACCGGGACAGTTCTTTGACCAGACTCTCATTCTTAATAAACAGTGGGGCATTAGAGATGATCACTTTAGCTGCAGGGTTAACGAGAGGGAAAACACGAGTGAAGGTGTCCTGTAAGACCACACCTCTCTCCACCACCTCGCTCACCTTAGCCGTAGCATCCAGAAACAAGACAATGGCTCCACTCATTCTGGAGGCCAACTTCACAGACTCATAGCCCACCACCTCACCCACAGCCAGGCCGGCCTCCTCCACACTGCACGGCACCGAGGGCACCAGCTTGACAGCATGACGGCGAGTTAACTGTTCAAAGTCAGCCATTGCAGCCTCAGACACTGGCATGGTGCCGAGTCAGCACACACGCCACACACACACTCCAACAAACTCTCTCCCACACACACACACACACACACACACACACACCAAACTACACTATGTTAACAATCAACGAAAGACAAACAAAAAACACATAAACAAAAAGTAAGCGAAAGGAAGTTTCTCACAAAAACCTCACAACACGCTCCAAATACACTGCTCTCAGCTCCACACACACTCCACCATCTCAGAGAGAGAAAGAGAGAGAGAGAGAGAGAGAGAGAAAGAAAACGAGAGCGATTTTGATTGTTAAATCACTTTTAATTTCTCAAAAATGTTACAAAATAAATAATACAAAACAAACAAAACTCAACAATGAAATGAAGAGAACATGAAATAAATGAAACATCCTCAGTTGACAAAAAATGGCAAAAAAACAGCTCATCATTCTTCACAGAACACAACACTTGTTTAAAGCACCAGGGGCCTCATGTACAAAGACTTGTGTGGATTTCCAACTGAAACATGGCGTACGCTTAAATCCAGAAAACGTCATACGCACAAAAACATCCAGATGTATGAGTCTGTGTGTACGCATGAACCCAAGTACATTTCCTTTGTATATCCCAATCAACGTGGAATTGAGCGCACATGTTGGGAGTACCTGACCCCTCCCTGTCCACACCCCCATTTAAATATGCAAATCATATTTACACGAATCCTGCACCTGAGATTCCCCTCTCTGCATGATCAGAAAACTAAAACAAAAAACTGAGTAAGATGGGAAAAAAGAAAAACTTCACAGAATGCAAATTGGAAACGCTACTCACTTAAGTGGAGGCATGCAAAGATATACTTTTTGGCACACAGTCCTCCGGCATCAATACTAAACGCAAGAGGAGTGAGTGGGAGAGTGTGTGTGAGGCTGTCAATGCTGTGGGGTCAGAAAAGCGTACACTTGCAGAATTAAAAAAGAAGTGGTCCGAGATTAGGGTGGACGTGAAGCGGAGGAGGGCTGCCCACCGCCAAAGTGTGACCAAAACAGGCGGGGGGACAGGAGAGGAGGAGCTCACCCGTTTGAACAGAGAGTCGCCTGGGGTCAATTGAAAGCAGACAAATAATTATGTGAACTGGATTTACAGTTTCCATTTGTTAATTCTATACACCACTTACACGGATCACACACTATTGTTGTAAATGAACGCAGAAGTGCGCCGGGGAAAAGGTGAGGCCAGGCCCGCCCCTCCCTAAACGCAGAACACGCGCTGTGCATAGGGCCTCATCTTCCATGGGGGGCCACATTTTGCACGAGGGGACGCATTTGCGCATATGCGCAATGGATGCGCATATGCGCAATGGATGCACATACGCGCTACCATGAGGCACGCGTAGAATCAGCTCGAGGAAGGAGAGAAGAGACCTGTAATGGCTAAAGTTTATGGCCTATCAATTTATGTTGTTAATATAAGTTTTGAACTATTTTTATGGAGGTAAATGTCACCATCTGTTGGTGAATTTAATTCATAACAGTCAGCTTTTGAGGAGACAGAGAAATACTGATTGAAATGAGTGTGTAACTGATGCATTTGTTGACAGAGGCAACTAAACTTGAATGTAAAGTTTGAAATATCAGTCTGTTTGATCCTGAATTAGTATGTTTTCTTAGGACTGTAGTCTGTACATAATAATAATAATAATAAAACAACAACAATAATGATAATAATAATAATAATAATAATAATCCAAATAAAATTTCGCTTAGGGCCCCAATTTGGTCAGGGGCAGCCCTGGGTGAGGCTGATTAAGAAATGTCACACTTTACGCACGGGTTTATTGACATGAGTACTTTACACACAGAGACAATCAGGGGCTGTTAGAAAGCTCTGAAGCTGTAGTTTAACCAGCAAAAAACAGCAAGTCACTAACTTTGACCACTGACTAGTACTGATGCTGTGAAGACAGGATGATATTTGGGGGCGCACATGCTCAATGCGCATCAGGAGGATTAATATTAGGACAATTAAACGAATAAATTATTTACTCAAGAAGCCACCCATCGCGCACAGTGCCAGCTTGTAGTCTGTTCCCAGCCATGCTGTTACTCAGTGCGTTGAACCAGGCCACCTCGCCACAATGTTGGTTAATTGCATTTGCACATCACATATGATCTGTACATTGATCGAATGAAAATGCTTCCTGTTGACATAAACAAATTCATCCTGCGATGGCGCTTTGTGTGTGCAGTCCGATTACATTAGGAAAACCGGCTCTTGCTGCAAATTGGGCTTTAATGTTGGCCTGTTCAGCTGCATATGGGAATTTGATATACCTGGCTGACATGCGGATAATTCTGTCCCACACAGCTGGCATGACTCGGCTCAGGGTCGACTGGCACAGTCCCGATTGGTCGGCCAGCTCCCTCTGGAATGCCGCTGTTGCTAGGAACCCTGGTGTGGTCAGCACCTGTATGGATACAGGCAGCGCATGGCTCCTCACCGTGTCGCGCTCCAAGGCCGGCCGCAGCTTTGTGCACAGTTCCAGGAGGATTGCCCTCTGGAACCAATGCGGCAAATACTGCTAAAGCAGCCGTTGCTGTTAACGGTATTTTCTGCACCACTTTGCGCATGCTTTCGTATCCACTTATTTATTATAACAGTTTCCCAGAATCACCTCTAAGTGTCGCCCAAGGATCAACAGCTGTAGAAACGTGTGTACGCCAGCCATGAATTTGGCGTAAGGCACCGCACATTTCCACGGTCATTTCACTCTTGATGCATCTGAACTTTGCAGTGAAAAAGGACGTACGCCACGTTTTTGTGCGTATGCACCCTTTGTATATGAGGCCCCAGATCTTTTCAAACTCATCCATATTATTTGTCAAAATAAAGAAGCTGAAATCAATTTTCAGCTGCGCCTTTATAACATACGTCTAAAATAATCGTTGCGTCAACATCAAACGAGTTTTCAAGCTTGTTTTTCCGGCTGAGATAAATTGCCATTTTCGCTTCACCCAACAGAAAATTTAAGAGCTGACATTTCATTTTCTTTTTGTACCTGTAACCCCGTATGAACATTTGGTGTGAGAAAACCTCATCGAACAAAGCAAACATGTGAGTCAAATACTGAAACAGAGAGAAGAGTCAACCACACTCTAAGAAACAATGGAAAACTGTATCTCTCTGTGAACAGAAGGGACAGCTATCAGCAACATTTGGATTGATCACAGAAACAAACGCATTGACAGCAACAGCACCGTGTAGAACCCTCCACTGTAAATCACCAATCCTCTTTGTTATCGGTGGTTTATAAAGCGTTTCAACATTTCACTAACAAATAATACATTGTTTTACCTACCATGGTGCTCAGTTTGTAATTAGCAACATCATTCAACTTTAACAGAAAACCACCACATTTAAAAACAGGAACAATTTTTACATCAGGAAGAGGATCGCTAACATCAGGCTGAATCAGTCCGTCACAATAAGCAGCAGTCAGTAACAGTTCAGAGTCAGTTAGCTGCTGTTTCTAGCCTCTCAGCAGGAGGCTGACCACCCTGACCGACCTGATCCCCAAGCTCGAGGCCAGACCTGTGGCGTCTTCCAAGTGAGGGCCACACACCTCCACCACACGGCCCAGTGTGAGGATTCTGGCCTCACGCAGTTTCTGGTGCACGGTTGGTTCTGCTTCACACCGGAGCTGAGTCCCGTGAACCACCGGCTCCCTAAGAAGCCAAGTCACATTTCTTCAGTTTCTCCTTACGGAACATTCCCCACACTTTGAATAGTCCTTTGATAAAAGCATGGAAGGTTGTCCAACTTACGCCCATTTAAATCCATTAAAAACAGCGACTCAGCCAGACCCAGTCCACCACACCTCTCCAGTATGGCACGAGCTACGGGTCTCCAGACCAGGTCGACAGGTCCAGTCAGGAGTCTCTGAATGAACCAGGGCCTGAAAGCAGCCCCCCTGCTTGCCAAGTGGACAAGCCCATGTCCTCCTTCCTCCTTCGGCAGGAAAAGGACGCTCTGTGGGACCCAGTGTAGACGGTCCCAAAAGAAATCCACCATGACCAGCTGCACTCTGGACAGCAGGTTTGAAGAAGGGTCCATACACGCCAGCCGGTGCCACAACATGGAGGACACAAGGTTATTAATGATCAGGATCCGACCTTTAAAAGACAGTTTTGGTAGAATCCATTTCCATTTTTTCAGTCGGCCTTCGACTTTTTCTAAAAGACAGCCCCAGTTTTTAGAAGAGAAGGTCTCATCGCCAAGATGAACCCCCAGATATTTGAGTCCTCCACTCTTCCAGACGAGGCCTCCAGGTAAAACCAGCCTATTAATCAGTCCTTCACCTACTGCTAAGGCTTCGCTTTTTCTCCAGTTCACTTTAGCAGAGGAGAGTTTACTAAAGCTAACCACAGTTTCATTTAGAACATCAATATCATGTTGGTTTTTCACAAGAACAATGACATCATCAGCATACACAGACAATTTGAAACAATTTCTACACCCACAAAAAGAAATACCAGACAAAAGTGACCTTAATTTGTGCAAAAAAGGCTCTATGGCCAGACAGTACAACATCCCAGACAGAGAGCAGCCCTGTCTGACTCCCCTCTGAACTCTGAACGGAGCGCTTAAACCCCTGTTAATCTTGAGTACACTCTCACTGTTACTGAAACCTGAAAGCCTGCAGCGTCTCTCAAACAGGTACTGGTGTTCAACTTGGTCAAAAGCCTTTTCTTGATCTAGAGAAATCAGACCAAGCTCACAGCCCAATGAACCAGAGAGGTCCAAAATGTCCTGAATTACAGTGATGTTATCAGATATCAACCTGCTGGGCACACAGTATGTTTGGTCCACATGAATGACCTGCTCCATCACTTTTCTCAGTCTTGTCGCCAACACTTTGGACAGCAGTTTATAGTCAGTGCAGAATAAAGACACAGGACGCCAGTTCTTAATGTCCTGCAGGTCTCCTTTCTTTGGGAGGAGGGTGAGGACAGCTCTCCTGCTGCTAAGAGGCAACCTCCCCTTGCTCAGACTGTCTCTGAGAACAACCAACAAATCTTCGCCTATGACGGGCCAGAAAGTCTAGTAAAAGTCTGCAGGAAGACCGTCGATCCCAGGAGTCTTCCCACTCTGCATGCTCAGCAGGGCCTCCTGCAGCTCCTGAGCAGAGAGCAACACCTCCAGCTCCGCGTTATCCTCCTCAGAGACCTTAGGAAGGTCCTCAAAGAAGGACAGCGCCACCTCTGGTTCGTCCTGGAACTCCATCCTGTAGAGCTGTTGATAAAAACCAACAGCACACCGCCGAATATCAGCTGACTCCTGCAGCAGCTGCCCAGTGTCAGACCGCAGAGAGTGTATCAGCCTCCTCTGGTCATTTCTCAAAAAGTGAGAGGGAGCATCCATTTTAACAACATTCTGAAAACGTGATCTAACCAAAGCAGACAGGAGACAAGGAGACAAACTCAGATTTAGTTTGTCTGTAGTTCAGCCAAAAAGACTTGAATACATTTCTGAAAAAACTGTCCAACCGGACTTATAGCACAACTTTTAAATACATTAATGTGATGTTCAAAACAGCGGTCAAGTCTGGCCTGGGATAATGACTTATCTCTGGAGTGAACCCAGGTGTACTGCCGCTTACTTTTATGGAAATGTCTCCAAACATCACACAGTTCAAAAGTTTCCACAAGCTGAATGAGACACCTTCTAGAGGCAGCATGAGGTTCCTGATGGTTCCTGTCCAACACAGGGTTTTCTGTACAGTTAAAGTCCCCACCCACAAACAGATACTCCTCACTGTTACAGTCTCTAAGGACATTTTTTATCACATCCAAAAACAGCAGTCTTTCTGAAGCCACAGCTGGAGCATATACATTTATAAAAAACATTTTTACTTTTTCAAATTCAGCACACAGTTTCAACAGCCGACCTGGAACAATTTCATTGACTGTGCAGGAAAAACATAAGAAATCTCTAGAAAAGAGAATACCAACACCCCCACTGTTACTGCTCTTGTGACTGAAAAAAGCCCCTCCACTCCATTCCCTCCTCCAGTCAGGTTCATTGTAAGCCGTGCCGTGAGTTTCCTGAAGGAAAGTTACATTCATTTTCTTGTTCTTGATCAGATTAAACAGAGAAGCTCTCTTAACATCCTCTCGAGAACCAATAATGTTTAAAGAACCCAGCTTTATGTCACACATACTTAATATAAAGCTGCATCCTAACAAAGACAAAGCAAACAAATGAAAGAAAAACACAGCACACTTATTCATCACTGGCTATTTGGGCTCGAACCTTCAGCAACAATTTCTTTAACCTGAAAATCTCTAGGTCAGTGAAAGATGGCTGCCCCAGGCTTCCTGTGTTCTTCATGAAAAACCAGACTGAGTCATGAAAGAGCTGCAAGTCGGGGAAATAATCTTCGACCCTCAAAGCCCTCAGCCCCTTTGTTTCGTTTAGAAAAGTTCTGACTCTCAGGAAAGAATAACCACTCTGCATTTCAACCTGCATGTTGTCGTCCTCACAGTCATGTGTGTTCTGTGAGTCAGTGTGTGTGTTCTGTGTGTTCTCCTCTGACTGAGAGGAGGAACACTATGGGCCTGTCCTGTCCTTTTCACAGGCAACTTCATTAACTCATTGTCCATCACACTTTCCTCGACTAACACAGACTCAGCCACTCTGGTTGCAGTGTGTCCCGTCTGCTCCTTCAACTCAGCCTGAACACTGAGCACATCCTGATCACTCTCCTCATTATCCAACTGAACACGATCTGAATCAGTGTGGTCACTGTCTGCTCTGTTATCAGCCCCCTGTGTGTCATGTTGTGTATTCTGTGTGTTGTCCTGTGTGTTGTCCTGTGTATCGCTGTGTGTGTCTCTGTGCGCTGTGGCCTGACCGGCGGCTCTGCCGTGGACGCAGCCTGACGGTCAGTCGTTCTCTCTGGACACGAGCGGATCAAGTGCCCCTCGGCCCCACATCCAAAATATTTCAAGGTGTCAGAATTCACATGAACAGTATAACCAAAATCATCAATGCGGAAACTGAGAGCTAAGTTCAGTTCCTCGTTTTTCTTGAGGATCATGAACACCTGTCTTCTGAAGGACATGACGTGTTTGAGGTGCGGAGATTTAGCCTACAGCTGAGAGGGATCATTTTAATCGGAGACACCAGCTGTCCGTGTCGGGCCAACTCCTTCTCCAACATCTCATTTCTCAGAAACGGGGGCACATTGGAAATGACAACTTTTTTAGCGGGGTTAACAAGAGGAAACACGGGAGTCAGTGTTCCCTGAATCACAACTCCGCTTTCAACGACCTGGTTCACTTTATCAGTGCAGTCCAGAAAAATGACCACAGCACTGTTCATCCTGGAGGCAGATTTAACGCTGCCATAACCCACAACTGCACCCACAACTAAGCTGCACTCCTCCACCGACACACCGACAGCCGGAGAAAGTTTGACGGCGTGTCTCCAGCACGGAGAGGCCATGCACTGCCATGCCTGGCTGCGTGGCTGCGCCAGCAGCCGCCACCAAACAAACAACAAAAACTCAACAAATAAACAACAAACACAACTCTGCTGACAGAGTGTGTAAAAAAAAAATCAATTAACACAAGGTGAGTTACAATGAGCTTGACATGGCAAGGCTGTTTTGCATTGTATGGGCCCATGTTTCCAAGAGATCTTCATGATGGAGGATGTCTTTCAAAAGTTATAATGTGCTGGTGTATGTTGATCTGTTCTGTACGACATCTATTGCACGTCTGTCCGTCCTGGAAGAGGGATCCCTCCTCAGTTGCTCTTCCTGAGGTTTCTACCGTTTTTTTCCCCGTTAAAGGGTTTTTTGGGGAGTTTTTCCTTATCCGCTGTGAGGGTCATAAGGACAGAGGGATGTCGTATGCTGTAAAGCCCTGTGAGACAAACTGTGATTTGTGATATTGGGCTTTATAAATAAAATTGATTGTATTCAAGCACAAATGTAAAGAATTGAATTGTATACCAGTGATGTATTTCACTAAAAGCTATTGCTAAAACTTAGGCCTCTAGTTTCCCGGCACGGCGCAGGGTGGCAAACCCCGCGCAGAGCTAGTTTCGAGCAGCCCAACCCGAGGCGCGCTCAGTTTGGTAGTTTGGCAGATTGAGGTGTGCTGAGATGGGTGTGGCGGCGCAGCAGGGGGAGGTGTCGACAGATCCAGCTTGGCGCAACAGATCCAGCTTGGCGCAGTGACAGTTTCATGCCAAAAGGCTTCACCGAAGGTGCGCTAAAAGCTTGGCAGCTGAAACCAGGTCTACTGTCAACGCAGGCGGAGCGCAGCCGGTGTAAGCCGAAGTTTGGCTGACCGGCGGACAGTGCGCACACGTCACCAAAACCTCACAGGCAGGTTTCCAGAATGTCAGGCACATTAACAATGCAATAAATACCCAAAAAAACACTATTCAATGCAACTATCTGCAATCAGCACATAAATGTATCTCTATATCGACTGTCCCGTCACATCTGATGTCAGATCAAAGGGGATTGGCACCGTTTGGCACGTTTGGCATGCGTAATGGAAACCCAACCTGATTCAGATAGGGAGTATATATTCAGCATCTGTCATCTTAGAAAAGTCAAAAGAAAAGAAACAGAGTGAGACTGCGAGAGAGAAAGAGAGAGCGCGCGTGCATACGCTGTCAACAAATTGTAAGTTATGTTCGGTGTCGTAAGGGTTTACGTGCTTCATGTGATTGCCTATACAAATGTTAAAATGTTTTTGCTTAATGTGATCTATAAAGATGGAGTACATTATTGCGAGGAGGAGGAGGAGGACTTACGCAGAGAGAGGCCGAACTGCATGTGCCAAAACAGCAGGAAGAGCATCAGGGCGCATGGGAGAGACCACCTGGCTTCACAGCTCTGTCCTTAAATGGAGCATTTCCCTGTACATCCATTCACACATTTATGGTGTAAATTTACTCAATCACATTAAATATAGCACATTAAATATAGGCTACAACAAATCACCCAAAACAAATTATTTCAACGTTCAATTTATTTTATTCACCCACCCCCACTTCTTCTTCCTTTCCTCTGGTTAGCGACACCTGGCCTTAATGGCCACCTGGTTGCGGGGACCGTGGCCGTACCCTGCGCTCGGCTGCATCCGCCAGCGGGAACAGCTGTCACTTGCGCCCCGGAGCCGGTCTTCCACTCCTTGGAGCTGGGCCTCTAACCCCTGGACCCGGGAGGTTAGAGAGCCCAGCTCCCTCTCCAGCATCCTGAACCCCCCCCGCCGGAAGGTCCAGGAGGGGCTGGACGGGCCCAGACGGAACTCTCATTACGCCTTCGCGTGGCGCATTAAAGGGTGAGGAGAGGGGCTCATTTGATTGGTGTTATGTGAATCGGCTGTGTAAAACCCACTCCACGCATTCTCTCCTCCCTCTTTCCGACTTGCGTAGGTAGGAGGGATGGAGGTGGAGGAAAGAGGAGTAGCTGCGCCAGCGTGCACGGTGTGCCAAACTTGCAAAATCCGCCTGGCCACACCCAGTTGCGAAACTAGAGGCCTTTATGTGACACCCATGTCAATAATGAATTATAAACAAGATACTTAAAATGCTTAAAGCACTGTATAATTGTAGTTAGAAGCACTCATAAATATTTCTTAAAAATGTATTTGCAAAGGTCAGAATGTAATTTAATTTCATAGCTGTAATAAATTATAATCACTGTTATAAGGCATCAGAATCTGATTATAAATAATGAACACTCTAAAACTGAAGATAAAAAAAAAGATCAAAAGGATGAAATCTGATGAAGAACAGCTCCTTCCCATTGACAGGGGCCAGTTGAGGTGGTTCGGGCATCGGGGATGAAGATGCCTCCTGGCCGCCTCCCATTAAAAGTTTTCTCGGTGTTGCCCCCAGGGTAGACCCAGATCATGTCTCAGGGATAATATATCTAATTTAGGCAGGGAACACTTCGGAATCCCCCAGAGGAGCTGGAAAGTGTTGCTGGGCAGAGGGACGTCTGGAATACCTTGCTCAGCCTGCTGTCCCTGTGACCCGGTCCCGGGTATGCAGATGAAAATGGAATAGAATTGAGCTGCTACCGGTCAACACCACACTGTCAATGTGCAGAGTTTTCTCATTGCCAGGTAATTTAAAGCAAATGCTTTGTCACATCCTTCAGTGTCTCATACAGACACAAAAGGCACCCTTAAGCATCTAGTGTAATATAAGATGCCCAGAACAAGTCAGGTGATATCTCTCTCTGTGTCTCTTCATGTATCATTTTGTATACGGATTACTGTTAATTTATTATGTTGATCTGTTCTGTACAATATCTATTGCACGTCTGTCCGTCCTGTAAGAGGGATCCCTCCTCAGTTGCTCTTCCTGAGGTTTCTACCATTTTTTTCTCCCGTTAAAGGTTTTTTGGGGGTTTTTCCAAAGTTGTTTGGAAAAGTTGTTTGGAAAAACATCATTTGAGTTCAAATGACGTTTTTCCAAACAACTTTTTATGTCGGGGCTTCAGGACACTTGGATCACTATGGACGAGCAGTATGGAGATATTTTGTGGTTTCAATTATGTGGTTTTTTGGACGTTTTAATCTGGGGTGCCGTCAGCCTGCATTAGGTGGAGTTGTGCTGCTACCCACGTCAGCCTGCATTAGGTGGAGTTGTGCTGCTACCCACTCTCCCCTGGGATCTCCACAAGGGATGTCAGGACTCTAAAACTTCACCTGAGCCTCCCTCGGCATATGGGTGAGTAGATAATAGCTGAATTTTCATTTTTGGGTGCATTAAATGGAAATGTAAACACACAGGATTAGCAGCATACTGGTAGCCTATATGTCCATGCACATGGCTGCATTGTTAGGTTTGTTTGTAAAAGCACGGAAGCCCCAGAAATCACATCCCTTTCAGGAGCGTTTGCACCTGTACTCTATCATAGATGTTCATAAAAAATTATTAATTCTTGGTGCATCACTCTGTATGTAAATAATGGCACTGCTCATTGAGATGACTGCAGTGAGAGATCAAGCTAATGTTAGCATCTTCACTGGGACCGTTTAGCATGCAGCTAATAGCTTTCCTTCACGGGAGGCCATCAGAGTTATATGTTGGCTGCTCTGTTAATGGCTGTGCTGGAATTGGCACACAAGCTCAATATATCTCATCCGGGAGAAAAGAATAGATAAAAATGTACACATAAGCCACACACAGAGATACACACAGAAACAGTGAGTTTAGTTTCAGTCTTCCAGGGATGTGAATATATGGCAGTTGATATCCATTAGCTGTAAACATGTAGAATCTGTCTGTTGAACAGAAGGCGTTTCAGTGGGAAGCCAGCTGTCGATGTGGAGGTGTAATACTTTGATAAAGAATGTGTGCACGTGCATGTTTGTTTGTGTTTGAGCGCGGATATGTCTGAACATCCTTGTTTTCAGTCAGCTTGACACTCTTGCAGGGCTTGTCCGTGTGTGTGTTCGGACCTGTGTGTAATTGACAACAGAGTGTAAAATTGAATTTCCCCTCGGGGATTAATAAAGTATATAAAATTAAAAAATAAATAAATAAAAAAAATAACTGTTATGGCCAGCAGAAGCAGAGCTACCTCTGTGGGGGCGAAAACTGTAAAGGTCCCATTAAGTGTGCTGGGCACCACAGCAGGCATCCAAACATCTGTGACCTTTGTATAAAACAAACAAGGAAAGCTTCTGGAGAAAGAGTATGAAATTGCATTCCAACACTCCTTCCCTCTACAACAACAAGACAAAGGTGAATCTAGCAGTAAAAAACTTGGACGCTAAGGTTCAGTCAGGTCATCTGACCCGGGAGAAACCAAAAGTGTTAAAATAAACTTCACAACTGATTCTACAATGTGAGTGATCGAGCAAGTGAGTGAGTGAGTGAGTAATAATAATAATACATTTTATTTGTAACGCACTTTACATAAAAACAAATCTCAATGTGCTACAGAAGGCAGTGTAGATACGCTATGCTAAGAATTAAAAACAGACATGATAAAATACATTAAAAGTCTTTAGTAAAAAGGTAAGTCTTTAAGTTGCGTTTAAAAGCATCCACAGTCTGCGGTGCTCTCAGGTGGTCAGGGAGAGCATTCCACAGTCTAGGAGCGGCCGAGCAGAACGCCCGGTCTCCCATGGTGCTGAGTCTGGTCCTGGTGGGGGTCGAGGAGGTTGGCAGTGCGGCGGGTGCGTGAGGAAGTCTGAGGAGTGAGGAGTTCTTTAAGGTCGAGTGGAGCATGTCCATGAATGCACTGATGTGTGAGGAGGGAGACCTTGTATTGAATTCTGAGTTCAACAGGCAGCCAGTGGAGTGATTTGAGGATGGGTGTGATATGGTCATGCTTGCGCACCCTCATCAGGATCCTAGCAGCGCTGTTCTGGAGGTATTGAAGCCTCTGGATGCTTTTACTAGGGACCCCGTTGAGGAGTGCATTACAGTAGTCCAGCCTGGAGGAGACAAAGGCGTGGATGAGCTTTTCAGCATCTGCCAGGTTGAGTGATGGACAGAGTTTTGCAATGTTCCCCTGTGTCTGAATGTGGTAAAAGGAAGTCTTGCACAGGTGTTTGATGTGGGTCTCGAATGTGAGGTGGGGGTCCATTTTAACGCTGAGGTTTGTGACTGAAGTAGACAGGGGGATGTTCTCACCGGAGAAAGAGATGCTGGTGAGGGTGGATGATCTGACCTGGTGTGGGGTGCCAACAAGGATGGCTTCAGTCTTGGAGCTGTTAAGTTGTAAGAAATTTAGCTTCATCCACGCCTTTATCTCCTCCAGGCAGGTAGTGAGTGAAGCAGATGGCAGGAGCGCAGAGGGGGTAGCAGTCTGTCCGGAGGTAGAGTTGTGTGTTGTCAGCATAACAATGGAATGATAGTCCATGCCTGCGGATAACATGGCTGAGGGGGAGCATATAGAGTGTGAAGAGGGTAGGACCCAGCACCGAGCCTTGAGGGACACCACAGGTGACATGGTGAACTTGTGATTTTGCCTCTCCCAATGCAATATACTCAGTTTGCCCAGTGAGGTAGGATGTGAACCACTTGTGGATGGTATCAGTGAGGCTGATGGTGGAATGCAGGCGGTGAAGGAGGATGTTGTGGTTCACAGTGTCAAATGCAGCTGTAAGATCCGGAAGTATGAGGAGGGATGGGGAGCCCGTGTCCGCTGTCATCAGGAGGTCATTTGTGACCCTGACCAGAGCTGTTTCAGTGCTGTGGCCAGGACAGAAACCAGACTGAAATTTTTCATACAGATCATTTTGCTTAAGATGGTCCTGAAGTTGTGCATCAACAGCTTTTTTCAATACCTTGGATATAAATTGAAGGTTGGAGATGGGTCTATAGTTGGAGAAAACATCAGGGTCAAGGGTGGGTTTTTTAAGAAGAGGTCTAATGACAGCAGTTTTCAGGGCAGATGGAACGTGACCGGCCTGAAGGGGGTGATATATGACCTTGGTGATAAGGGGGCTGATGTCGGAGAGGTTGGCTTTCACCAGGGCTGTGGGGAGGGGGTCCAGGGCACAGGTGGATGGTTTCATAGATTTAATGATGTTCTCAGCTTCCTGCTGTGTGGTGTCTGAGAAACAGCAGAGAGGTTGAGCGGTCCCAGACTGTGGGTAGGCCGTCTGGGCAGGTAGGTAGGTAGAGCTGGAGAGGAGAGACCTGATGGAGTCAACTTTTTTCCTGAAAAAAATGACAAAGCTGTTGCACTGCTCCTCTGAGGCTTCAGAAAAGGGGAGTGCTTGTAGTTTGAGGAGATGGTTTATGGTGGAGAACAATTTCTTGGAGTTACTAGGGCTATTACTGATGATGTTTGAGTAAAACTGTGACCTTGCATCCCTGAGAGATTTAACATAGGTCTTTTGGTGTTCTTTATAGGCTTGTTTATGCACGGTTAGTCTAATTCCTGCCGGTATATGACCGCCAGGCTGCCACCTTGACCAGAGCTGCGATCTTTCTCTAAGAAGTTATATCCAGGAGGGCAGGCTTCATGTAGGTAGAAGTACACCTCTGGCTGGTGCCAGGTCTCTGTAAGTCACATCAAGTGTAGACCCTTATCCATGATGTGATCTTGAATGAAAGATGCTTTATTGTTTATGGATTGTACATTTAGAAGTTCCAGTTTAACCATAGGAGGTGAATCTCTGTACAGGTCGTAATAGGGAGAAATCCACTCCTCGCACTCTGTAATCCGGTCGGTGTCTTCTGTCCTGCTGGGTATGTGGAGATCTCGCAGTGTTTCCTCTGCTGAGGTGCGGAGATCTCGCTGTGTTCTGTGTACATACTCCAGACACGACAGCTCTCAGATGACGCGTCACAGGTGCGACAGACCAGATGGAGGGGATAGTGCTTGGAGCCACACAGTGGTACTGAAAGCTGCATCAGGGGCCCCGGTGAATATACTGGGGGCGGCGAAGGAGTCGAAGAGATTTAATCACAGCAACGGAGTCCGGTGTGGAGTGGGTGATGAGGTGAATATACTGGGGGCGGCGAAGGAGTCGAAGAGATTTAATCACAGCAACGGAGTCCGGTGTGGAGTGGGTGATGAGGTCGCGGAGCTCCACAGAGGTGTATTGGATCAATCCCAATGCCAAGGAAGGGCAGCAGCTACCGGTGGCTAACGCTAGTGCTGGATGGAAAACAGCCCAAGTAGTCCAAACTTTGCCAGAATCACAGCAATCCCAGCGGTCTGGATCACCCAGATGCCATGGCAGACGCAGCAGTCCCTCTGGACACCTGGCAGCCAGCAAGAGTGTGAAGATAGCCACCACAGCGGCAAGTCGGGTGACAGCTGTCGATGGAGGAGCAGCCGTCGGTGGAGGGGCAGATCGATAAACCATAACAGCCACAGCGGATCGGCAAGCGAGTTGGTAAAAACTTTGTAGTCTTCACACGGTAGCTCAGCAGAGTGATAGTAAAGGGCACAAAAAGGCACAAGAAAACGACAAAAAAAACGACAAAGATTCAGATTGAAAAGCGGTGACATACACGCCAGTGTCCTCTCAACCCTCTTCTTGGTGTGTGTTTTTTGTTCCTGAGCATGCAACCGAGTAAGCTAGTGAATGCATGAGAGAGTGATTGAGTGAGTGAGCAAGTCAGCAAACAAGCTAGTGAGCGAGTGCGTCAGTGCGTTGAGTGAGTGAATGAGTGAGTGAGTGAGTGAGTGAGTGAACAAATGGGTTTTGAGATTGGATTTGAAAGATGTTATGCTGCTGGACTATCAAATGTGTGGAGGTAGGGAGTTCCAGAGCCTGGGAGCGGTGCAGCTGAAAGCCCTGACACCCATGGTGCTGAGGCATGAGGTGGGGATGGTCAGGAGACAAGCAGAGGAAGAGCGAGAGATATAGGTGGGAGCTCAGTTGTGGAGGGCTTTGAAAGTGAGCAGAAGGTTTTTGTAATCAATCCGGTACTGAACAGGGAGCCAGTGTAGTTGGATGAGAATGGGGGTGATGTGGTCGAAAGATGTGGTGCGGATGATGATCCGGGAAGCAGAGTTTTGAATGATTTGAAGTCTGTTGATGAGTTTGGTGGGTTCATGGAGGTTGTTTGAGTCAAGGTGGGACTGAAGTTGAGCGGCAACCACCTTCTCCAGGATTCTGGATATGAAGGGGAGGTTAAAGATTAGCCTGTAGTAATTAAGGTCAGATGGGTCAGCACCAGATTATTTGAGGGTGGGTGTAATTGCAGCCAGTTTAAGAGTGGGGGGTACAGTTCCAGAGGTGAGGGAAGAGTTGATTATTGCAGTGATCATGGGGGACATGGACAGCAGGCAAGCTTTGAGGACAGTAGTGGTGAGGGGATCGAGCTGACATTGGGGACAGTAACAGCAGTGACTTTTATGCTCTCACGATATAGCGTTAAGCTGGGAGAAGTCGTTTGGCTGTTGCCAGGTCTCATTGAGGTATAAGAAGTCCAGCTTTTTGTCCAAGATGAGTTCTGAAACCAGCAAGGCCTTACTAGTGAGAGATCATATCTTGAAGAGAGCCAGCTTGAAACAGATGAGTGGCACATAGGTGGCTGCCTTGGGAACGGGGGATAACATACTGTGATTGACTGTGTGGGTACAGGTGCAAGGGGGGGCGGGGCAGAGTGGACCAGAAAGAGGGAATATTGCTGTTGTTGGTGTGTTGTGTGTAATGAAAATTCCGACCAGCTCCACGATGGACATATCTTGGTCGCCTGAGAATGTCACGATGGACAAGCAGATCTGAAGGGGTACTGGTGTAGGACCGGAGACGCAGCAGTGCCTTTGCAGAGTACCGCAGTGGGGGTGATGCACTCGTGACGGTGAGACACAGAGCGATCAATATGAAAAGGTTCATAATCCACATAGTGAGGAGACAATTTAGAGACAGTCTAATCCAGCAGATTGATGATCCTGTTGATTATGAGGAACTGAAAGACTGGCCTGGCAGGAGCAGAGGAGAAGAGAGTCCACTGGTAGCAGCTGTGCCCGGGTAAGCTGCTTCACACCAGAAGCACATCCCAGCCCTCCCCCCTGACTTTGATATTTTCCACCTGGTTCACAAATTCTAGGAGTGTGTCAACACAGGCAGTAGATATTTCAGCACACAAACCCAGGTCAACAGTCCAAGGCATCAACAAATAACATTATCACTGACACTGGTACAGTCCCATATTTACTGAAAAGCAATAAAGTATAAATCGTTATTTTAAGGCTATAGCTTCTTTAAAATGATTTATATTAAATTATCCTAATATAATAATTAATTATATATATTATTCACTTTAATTTAATAAGAATTAACAATTATTTACAATTATTTTTAAGTAAAACATTAAATACACAATTTGGACAAAAGAAAGGCACAAGCTTTTAAGCTGAAATAAATGCATCCAGTTGTTCCAACTCAGTCATAGTTATTAAAAGTTGTATATAATTATATTTTTTAAGCAACTATCATCAATAATTTGATAATAACAATGTATGAATGACTGTGAAAAGGGGTCGCTCAAAGTGATTAATATAGATTACCCAAATCTGCAGCTCCCTTTGGCTTTATGGAGTGTAACAGTGAGTTTCAGCTCACTGTCTAGCTCTCCATTCTGGTTAACTCTAGCAGTGTTATTTCTAGCACAGTAGGCAACTGTTTTAAGCTGAAAAGCTCAAGAAAACCCACCATACACAAACTGGCCAGCAACAAAGAACACATTTAGCGACTAGCTGAATATAGTGAAGCATTTAGCAGCTAATGTGGGTTGACACCAAAACCAGAGCCAAAAGAGAGTTAATATTGGGCTTACAATGACCGGCTGGATAGAAACATGTGTCTGAATGAATGATAACGGTGCTCCAAAATTGCTGGATGTGTAAAAAAGCAACTGTTTGCTAACGGTTTACCATATGACATGTCAATGTTGAGTTCACAACTTATATAGCCATGTACAGTATATGGAATAAAAGGTGTTTCATAAGTCTTGTAAACGTGTGGAAAAGTTTCATAACTGTGTTAAAAAGTTTTGTTTGCTTGCATTCAAATCCATGAATTTGTAAAAAATATTTGAACAAATGCATTTATTTTTGAATCTGTACAGAGATCCGTAGCTGTGCATGACATTTTGTGAACAAATGAAAAAGATTTGCACAATTATGAAAATATTTTTGCAGTTGTGAATCAAATTTTCACAGGTACAAGAAAGTTTCACAGGTACAAAACAGTAAACCCAGAACTGAAGCTGTGTGAGTCAAAACCTAAGTCCCACAGTTACGGATCAACCTTCAAATACAAATCAAATATGCAAGTACAAGTAGTTTCGACTTTCATTTGACACGTTCCTGTAAATAGCCAATCGGGACACTGAGATTAACATATCATTTGACTATCCAATCAGGAATATAGCTTTCCCATCCAATCACAGAGCCAGGAGGGCGGGCCTTCTAACCCGACTTGACCATGGATGTAACCTCACGGTAAGTATGCTGCATCAAGACTGAACAACAAGTTTCACTGTAGCCATAAAATTTGCTGTCATAACATTTTATTTCTATTTTTATAAATAAAAAGTTCCTCACAGCAATGGCAGGCAGCTTTTCAAAATGCGCAAAACATCAGGTGTAAGTGGAAATAAAAGATACATGGGAAAGTTTTATAGGATATTTATCTAATCTTATCTTCCTGTCTTTTATTTTGAAGTTACTTCCGCCTCTGATGTTACCGCTGTTCTACTTTTTGTCCAAAACAATAAATGACAAAATGAGTCTGCAAAAAAACAAAATCGGGCTGTTATTTGAATTTGGTTTTGTCGTTTTTTGATTCTGACAACAAAAACAGAAAAACAGCTCCGTTTTTTCGTTTTAAACCAAAAGGAAAAAACGGGAAAACCATGGTATTTCCGTTTTTCTGTTTTTGGTTTAACAAGAAAAAATGAACTGCCTTAAGGTACCCTGACCAATATGACCAAGGTACCTTTTTACCGTTTGTTTTCTGGGAATAACTGACACAATCACAAACCAGAAACAAGTCGTTTTTTCGTTTTTGGCAAAAAATTAAAAATGAAATTCAGCTCAATTTCTTGTTTTCTGATCCTATTGCAAAAAACAAATTTACCACTCCATATTTCGTTTCATTGGCTCTCAGCACTCCCTTGCTTCTGAGTGGCTAATGTGCTCTGTCACTTACATTTGGGCTGTGCCCTACAAAATAAGGTTACCTCTTGGCCTTTACGCCAGCAGTATGTTTCTGCAGACCCAGAGGCTGCAGATTCGACCCACCCAGACAGGCAATTAAGTAATGCAACAGTGTTTTCTGGTGTCACTGGACTTTCCCCTCAGTTGTGGTCACATGGAGACACTTGATAATAATAACAATTGTGCAGACAGTTTAGAGATTCACACTACCTGCTATGGTGGAGTAAAAAGAACCATCTAGTTTTCAGGTCTACTCTAGCAGACTGACTAGATCAGCAGGTTATGTTAACCCTAAATGAAACTCTGGGTTTTCAGCTCCAGAAAGAGAGGTAACTGAAGCCCGGTGTCAGTTACTATGGCAACTGAGTCTGTGAACCTAACCTGGTCGGGAGCAGATTTTCTTCAGCAAACCCTGAGTTTTTCTCTGTCTCCTCCCTCTCACTGTTTCATTTCTTCATTCATTCAGTCTGTATCAAAGTGCATTAATTAGCGGAGCTTTTACTGTCTGCCACAATCTAAACCCTGGCTGGATATTAGTTTGTTACTCTGGACTATCTGAAGTTAGGCTACTGATTTTATGCGCATCATTTCTTTGAACATCGTCTTTTGTCTTCACTTTCAAATATTACACAGAATTAATTCACTCTTAGCTCAGAATAAAAAATCTGTCATTTTTATTGCAAGTGGAAGTTTTTTCTGTGCCTCTGTGTACATGGATCAGACAGCTGTCAGTCTGTCAGAGCAGCGCCTGCACTGAAATGTTTATTGCAAATAATGTGTAATCTCAGTTAAAATTATAAAAACCTGTGTGAAGCTTTAGTAGGATCAATGAATAATGATCTCTATCGATGTGATTGGTCGCACTGATGGAACATAATTCATATAGTCTAATATTGGAGATTATTAATATTTGTGAGTGAGCAGGATCGTGGTGCAGCTGCAGAATGTAGCTTGAAAGTGAGTTTCTTTAATAGTCTGAACGTGTTTTAACAGCATTGGACAGTTTATCAGATTCCAAGAAACACTGTGTTGTATAGGCTATAACATGCAGCGTTTTGTACATGTAGCATTGTGCTGTACTGTATATAGCATGTATCATAGGCTACATACTATCCCCTATTCATTTGTACATACTTTCCCTTTTATTAATACTTTTCTCACATCATGTGTATATTTTTACTCAAATTGTTTTGATGTTATTCTCTTATTTTTATATTTGCACTGTGTGTCAATGCCTGGGTTCAATAAAGGACATATTAATCTTACCACTTAGCACAATTTTGTCTGTAGCTGCTATTCACCCATACCCTACCTGATGTGGTTGTGATATTCAGAGAAGAAGTAATATCTAGGTATGTGTATGAAATAAAGTTGATTTGACTATCTGTATCTTTGCCTGTGTTCAAATACATGTTCAAATGTACAACTGACACAAATATGCAAACTAAACTTATGTTTTGAATGCAAAACATCCAGAAGTGAAACAAAACAGTTTCACAATTATGCAGGGGCTGCATCCATACAGCAACACTGAATATCGGCCATTGAAGCCATAGAAATAGATATATATATATATATATATATATATTATATATTTAGCCATATTGAAACCATAGAAATACATATTATTACATACGAATATGACAAATAACTTTATGAATGACAACAACAACACAGCTTGCCACAACATTAAAACATCATAAAAACAGTGCATGAAAGTGTTACATCTGCTGCCATAACCTTTGAACTAGCTTACAGGAAACTCCAGGCCTGACCCTGTTTAGCTTAAAACATAAAAACAGTAGGGAAACTCCAGTATTCTTCTATTCTCCGCTGCCTGCTACGCTCCGCTCCTCTGCTGACGTCCGATCCTGGATTTCCCCCACCCTGCCTCGACCAAGCTTCATCCTCTCCCCGGTCCTCCTTATCACTTGTACCCGCTTTTTTTCACCTCACTGCCCACGTGGTCCAACAACAGCATCCCCGCCTTCCAAACAAAGGAACCGCGTTCGAATCCCACGTCAACCGTTGACATATTTCTCATCTGATTGTGAATAAACCATTTGAACTGAGCTCTGCTGTTGTTTTCAGCAAACACAGGCAAAGATACAGATAGAGTCAAATCAACTTTATTTCATACACATACTTAGATATTATTTCTTCTCTGAATATCACAACCACATCAGGTAGGGTATGGGTGAATAGCAGCTACAGACAAAATTGTGCTAAGTGGTAAGATTAATATGTCCTTTATTGAACCCAGGCATTGACACACAGTTCAAATATAAAAATAAGAGAAGAATAAAATCAAAACAATTTGAGTAAAAATATACACATGATGTGAGAAAAGTATTATTAAAAGGGAAAGTATGTACAAATGAATAGGGGATAGTATGTAGCCTATGATACATGCTATATACAGTACAGCACAATGCTACATGTACAAAACGCTGCATGTTATATACAACACAGTGTTTCTTGGAATTTGATAAACTGTCCAATGCTGTTAAAACATGTTCAGACTATTAAAGAAACTCACTTTCAAGCTACATTCTGCAGCTGCACCACGATCCTGCTCACTCACAAATATTAATAATCTCCAATATTAGACTATATGAATTATGTTCCATCAGTGCGACCAATCACATCGATAGAGATCATTATTCATTGATCCTACGTGTCTAAAGCTTCACACTGATTTTCATAATTTTAACTGAGATTACACATTATTTGCAATAAACATTTCAGTGCAGGAGCTGCTCTGACAGACTGACAGCTGTCTGATCCATGTGCACAGAGGCACAGACTTATATAACAAAAAAAACAAAAAAACTTCCACTTGCAATAAAAACTAGATGGTTCTTTTTACTCCACCATAGCAGGTAGTGTGAATCTCTAAACTGTCTGCACAATTATTATTATTATCAAGTGTCTCCATGTGACCACAACTGAGGGGAAAGTCCAGTGACAGCTTAACTCTAACTGATAGTAGCCTATAGTAAATGCCTTTCCATAGATGTACATCAGTTTTTTCCCATCTGGCTGTCAACATAGGCCTATTCATTCATATTTGTATTTTTGATGACAACTTTGATGCAGTGCGACACCTGCTGGTCATTTTTAATAACTACTTTTGGCGTACTTGCTGTCATGTTGATAGTTTTGCTGAGAACTTCATTGCCTGTCTGTGTGGGTCGAATCTGCAGCCTCCGGGTCTGCAGAAACATACTGCTGGCGTAAAGGCCAAGAGGTAACCTTATTTTAAAGGGCACAGCCCAAATGTAAGTGACAGAGCACATTAGCCAATCAGAAGCAAGGGAGTGCTGAGAGCCCGCCCACCAATGAAACGAAATATGGAGTGGTAAATTTGTTTTTTGCAATAGGATCAGAAAACAAGAAATTGAGCTGAATTTCGTGTTTTCATTTTTTTTTTGCCAAAACGAAAAAACGACTTGTTTCTGGTTTGTGATTGTGTCAGTTATTCCCAGAAAACAAACGGTTAAAAGGTATCTTGGTCATTCCGACATCACATGAGGCAGCGCCACTGCGCAGTGGTACAGCGTACATTTTAGGACATCCTCAGGTGTCAGGCTTCAGCGTCAGACCTTAGATGAAAAGGCATAAGGTCTCAGGAAAACCTCTGTCAGACGTCACACTAAACGGCCTCAGAAAAAAGTCATCAGACAAAACGGCCTCAGAAAAAAAGTAATCGGACCAAAAGGCGTCAGAAAAAAAGTCGTCAGACTAAACGGCCTCAGAAAAAAAGTCATCGGACCAAAAGGCATCAGAAAAAAAGTCGTCAGACGAAACGGCCTCAGAAAAAAAAAAGTTGTCAGACCAAAAGGCATCAGAAAAAAGGTCGTCAGACTAAACGGCATCAGAAAAAAAGTCGTCAGACCAAAAGGCATCAAAAAAAAAGTCGTCAGACTAAATGGCCTCGGAAAAAAAGTCATCAGACCAAAAGGCATCAGAAAAAAAGTCGTCAGACCAAAAGGCATCAAAAAAAAAGTCGTCAGACTAAATGGCCTCGGAAAAAAAGTCATCGGACCAAAAGGCGTCGGAAAAATCTGTCTCATATAAAAACGGACAATTTTTATTTCTTCAAACTTTGATTTAACAGTCTGCAGACCATGGGTGCAGACTAGTAATTTATTTATCTATCTGAAAAAACAGGGGATGCAAATCTCGGCAGGTAATAAATACACCTCTGCTGTAATTATATTTCAGGAGATCTGTGAATCAAAGGATTTTACCAGCTCATATTCTGGGTCCTTTTGGCTCAACAGTGTGAATTTCATTCATTTTATAATTTTGGGTGCAAAATCCAGCTGCTGACTCTCCGCTCCGCAGTAACGTTACATTTCAGGGGGGACCAGGCAACTTTCCCCTTTCAGAGCAGTGGTACCACTAAACAGCTGCAATGTCTCATATGTGCGGAATGTGAGGACAGTTGCGTTTATCTCATCGACGGAAAATCCCATCATCTGCTATATGTGACGTACATGCCCTTATTTGGATAACACATCCTGGTATTCCCCATACACGGGAAGATGTTTTAAGTAGCGGGGGCTGCCAACTGAATGAATGAATGAGTGACATCATTGTATTTTTTTCCCTGCTGTATAGCGCATCACACATCGCCACTCACTAGGCTGCTGACTGGCTGCCATGCCATGCCATACACACAAATAAAACATTAAGAAGTTCTAACAAATGCAAATTTTATTACATTTTTTCCATAAGGAGGCCAACAGTAGAATTCACCACATGACAAAATCAGACAAGAACTACCGTTAGTTTGAGCGCTGTCCTTGGTGCTGAAGATGTCCCTGAGCCTGTTACAGGCAGCGGTTATAACCAAATCACTTTAAGCGCTGTCCTTGGTGCTGAAGATGTCCCCGAGCCTGTTACAGGCAGTGGTTATAACCAAATCACTTTAAGCGCTGTCCTTGGTGCAGAAGATGTCTCCGAGCCTGTTACAGGCAGTGGTAAAGTGCTGTCCTTGGTGCTGAAGATGTCCCTGAGGCTGTTACAGGCAGCGGTTATAACCAAATCACTTCAACCCTTTAAGACCGGCGGGAGCGCCCGCGATCCCATTTGCATATTGATTTTTAAATGCCGGTAGAATTGCAACCAAATAAGATAGAGCAATAATTCTTTTTGCATTTAAAAACGGAGGAGTTACTCTAACTTACCATGCATTCATCATGTCCCAGAGTGCTGTTTCCTTGCACTGACAGGTTTGTAGAAAAACAGTAAAAAGCGCTAAGAACAAAAACATTATAATCCTGATCGCGGGTATTCACAGCACTTCCTATGTTGGACTAAACGTCATCACGTTGTGAGCATGAACTGTCACGTTATTTTCTTGCGTGTCTTTCTCGCGACACTACCCGCGGCAACAAGGAGTGACGTCATTTCCCGGGAAATTCCTCTCTTTCTTCCGCGGTAAATATTTCTCTCAGCTTGCAGTCACACACTCGCTCTCGCTCTCGTTTTGTATTTTACTCTTTCACAACAACACTTAGACACACACACACACACACACACACACACACCAGACACTCACCACACACTCGCACACATATATTTATGGAACCGCAACAACCCGGACGCGCGAAACGGCTTTTCTCCCGGCGCGAAGCTTTCAAGCTAATTACAGCGTCGGATGAAGATTCAGTCCACTCATCTGGTCCGGATTCTGCCGACAGTGGAGATGACGCCGACCTCATCCAAGGGAGAGATCCTTCCTATGACATGTATGTATATATTCATGAAATATTGTTTGTTTATGAGTTAGAGTAAAGTAAAGAAAATATACATGTAACACAACTGAAAGCATTTTGCACTAAATACGCACCATTATTGTATTACTCTCATGCTGAACACATCTAACACACTGTGTAACATCTGTGTGCAGAGTTGACGATGACAAGGAGGAGGAAGTGGGGGGGTCTCCTTGCCCTGCACCCCAGAGGGAGGCAGAGGGGGAGGACGGAGTCGGTCTCCAGCAAACAGAGGCTCCAGGTCAGAGACACTCCCTGGTGATGCAGCTGGCTGGAGAACCGAAAAGGAGCCTCACATCTTGCCACATCCCCTACCACATTTTCTGCCCAAAAGGAGGCTAGGTGTGCAGCCACTTCTATCACAGTATGTGGACAATCCCTCTCCATCTGAGCTGTTCAGGATGTACTTTCACCGGGCTGCCATCAAAACACTGTGTGCCAACACCAATAAAAATGCAGCAAAAATATTGCTCATCATGGACAGGAACTGTCACAAGACCTATCACAGCTCCCCTGGTGCTATTGAAAAGTAATATTTGACTTTGAACTTTGGTTGTTGTATTGTAAATAGTTTATTTTGATGTACATGTTGTATTTTTACTAATTGTGCACAATATGCATTTAACTTTCGTTTTTGTCACATTTTATAAAAATGAGTGTATCTCAAAAATTAAGTTATGAAAACACTCAAAATAAATTTCCTGTGGTTTGAAAGGATTTTGTGCAACTTTTTTACATTTACAATTTTGAGGGATACAGCCATGATATTTCTGTATTTAGAAAAATATGTGTAAAAACAAAAACGATTTTCATTTTTTTAGTGGTTTATTGCACATTTTTTTTAGCAATTTCTTTCATTAGTATGGACATATGTCCACACATATTATTAAAATTTGGGATTTAAGGGTTGTATTGATGTATAGCATATTAAAATACTCCAAAAAATGGCCTTATATGCTCTGGCGGACTTGTTCTATGGTAGGTCAGAAAGGGTTAAGCGCTGTCCTTGGTGCTGAAGATGTTCCCTGAGCCTGTTACAGGCAGCGGTTATAACCAAATCACTTTAAGCGCTGTCCTTGGTGCTGAAGATGTCCCCGAGCCTGTTACAGGCAGCGGTTATAACCAAATCACTTTAAGCGCAGTCCTTGGTGCTGAAGATGCAAAAACAAACAAATGTCTATACTCCAAAACTCACTACCTCTGACATGACGAACCAAGACAGTGTACATGGATAAAAAAACAACATCAGCAGAAAAACAGAAGTCCTGCAAACCAACAGCAAGCGGCGATCACCATGGCCAAATAACGTCGCATATCTGTAACTAGAAAAGCACTTGGAGAGCACAGACCACCGCCAAGCAGGTCAGATTTCCCGCCATTTTATTATTTTATCCACTTCGCTTCAACCGATCACCACCAAAATTTTATCATCTGTTCCTTGTCCCTTTATCAACCTTTCCTGAAAATTTCATCAAAATCCATTCAAAACTTTTTGAGTTATTTTGCAGACAAACAAACAGACAAACAGACAAACAGTTCAACGCCAGCGACAACATAACCTCCTTGGCGGAGGTAATAAAGACATAAAAACAAGACAGCTGTTGGCAACTAATGCTGTTGCTGCTGCAGCTACTATTAGGCTACTACTGTTATCCAAACTAAATTAAAGGAAGCAAAGATTGTTTAACCTATAATTCCGCATTATGTTGTCTTCTTTCCACAGCAAATGATTTCCTTTTAACGAATGGCTCAGAGAAATGCCGTCTACCAAAGTTAAATATTTTCACCATCATTTTAATTATGAAATAGCTTCACATATGATATTGAAGGTGCACGCACACACAAGCAGGATCTCACACACATAAAACGTGTCTGGAATTAATAAACAAGCACAGTGGGGGTTATTTGTTTTCTGTATCGGTGTGACGCGCTGTGTTAATTGGGTGAATCGTCCGAGCCGGATGCGTGTTAATTTGAGTTTGATTTAATTTAATTACACTAAAATTGTTGAGTTAAACTAACCATACGAGTCCTTTTCGTTTTTATACAATTTATTGCTGCATTTTGAAAGCAAAAAGAGTAAAGTTTTTTGGGGGTTTCATGTTATATCAGGGGTTTCAGCTTGGCACCGTGAACCTGTGCCTCCTGTGAGCTGTAAAAGTAGCGTTGTGACGTAAGCCTCAGTTTCTGTTGTTGTCGAATTGTTACAAGCTGATGAATTCGCTGGTCAAGGCTAGGCAAAACGTTAGTACAGGTGAGATGACAGACAGATGGATGGTTTGTCTCTAACAAAATACTTTCTGTAGACATGCTGCAAGAACAGATTGCTTAATATACATACATACATCTGCAGCCAGAGGCATTACGCTGTCAATAGGCTTTATGTGTGGGGAATACCAGGATGTGTTATCCAGATAAGGGCATGTCCGTCACATATAGCAGATGGATGTGATTTCCCGTCGATGAGATAAATGCAACTGTCCTCACAGTCCGTGCCGGCACAGTGAGGGAGAAATGCACAGACTGCTTCATGTTGGAAGTGCTGTGGTCGGACTAAATGGCTGGCCACCCCCTGGTGGCGCCGGGTGATCCGCTGTGTGATAGCGGAGCGGAGAGTCAGCAGCTGGATTTTGCACCCACGGTCAGTAGTATTAGTAGGTGTATAGGCAAACAAACAAACAACAACCACAACGACCATTATTCATTGTATTATTACATTTGTGGGAAGTTATTACAATAAAGATTTTCACTTCCCCACAAACGTAATAAATCCCTGCAAACGTAATAGTTA
>NC_065510.1:45855188-45880286 GCF_006386435.1 Epinephelus moara
CTGGAAAACCGAAGATCAAGGACGCGGTGACGCGGCCCTGCCACGGCAGCCGCCCGTGGGCAAACAAATCAGTCTCCAGTGTGCCGCTGTCCAGCAACCTCGAATCTGTAGGGGGGGGGGGGGGGGGGCGGACAAGACTCGCGGCAGTATTTTGAATTTGAGTGCAGTAACCGCTTTGGCCACATTCTTACATACAGCGCCTTTAAAAATCAAGACGGTAGCTTTCCTTTCAGCTGTGCGTGCGCTCGCGCAAGGTGCATGCAGTTCTCGGCAGGCATGCAGATCTCGGCATAACACCGGCCATGCTCCTAGCATAAGAAATACGGACTTTTCACCAATACTGGCATCGGTTTTAAAGGGAACATCAGTAAATTTATGGATAAACTGTTCGGAGATCGCAAAGATCATTCATAGTTTTCAGTGACGTGACCCGCGCAGCTGGAGGGCAAAACAGCGGTTCAACAACACGATCGGACACTGTACAGAGCAGCAGTAAGGACTGTTAATTTCCCCATCTATCAATCCACGAATACTTCGGTCATCTCACTGATCATTAACATAAGAGACATTGTCAAACTACTAAGTTTTGGGTGATTATGATCAGTATCCAGCTCTCGCCGCTGTTTTTTTTTTTTTCTCTCGCCGCTGTATTTCAGTCACTGAAAACAGTCCCTGTCTGGAGGACCCTCGCCTAAAAGCCCAGATCAAAGCTTTAAAACTACAGCTGTCATTTGGGAGGTGAAGGCAGGGTTGCCCCCATCATTATAACACTTGCTCAAGTCGAATGAACGGGTAATATGAAAAAAAACTCTGCGTATCCTCTGAATAACATCTCTACAACAATAACAACAACAACAACAACCTCCCTCTACAAAAGAATGTTGCTCGTCGTTCTCTCAGCATGTGTCAGTTAGTTCACAAAAGCAAACGTAATGACTCACTGTTAACTGGTAAGTTAGTTAGTTGGCTCCTCTGACCTGCTGCTGTTGCTGCTCATAGTACAGTTCATAGTGAATCCGTCTACGTTAGGACAATAAACAAAGATAAAATAAGACGCCCGTACGCACACCGCTTCAGTACATAGGCTACTGAAGCGGTGTGCGTACAGGACATGCAAGTCTGACACCCAATATCCCAAAAGTTTAGAGGGTGATGTTNTCTGACGACTTTTTTTCTGATGCCTTTTGGTCTGACGTCTTCTTCCCGATGCCTTTTGGTCTGATGACTTTTTATCTGATGTCTTTTGGTCCGATGACTATTTTTCCGAGGCCGTTTAGTCTGACGACTTTTTTTCTGATGCCTTTTGGTCTGACATCTTTTTTTCTGATGCCTTTTGGTCCGATGACTTTTTTTCTGAGGCCATTTAGTCTGACAACTTTATTTCTGACGCCCTTTGGTCCGATGACTTTTTTTCTGAAGCCGTTTTGTCTGACGACTTTTTTCTGAGGCCGTTTAGTGTGACGTCTGACAGAGGTTTTCCTGAGACCTTATGCCTTTTCATCTAAGGTCTGATGCTGAAGCCTGACACCTGAGGATGTTCTAAAATGTATGCCGTACAGTGGTCACATTCAAAATCAACATGGCTAATGTTTCCAGCTGATCCAAGAGGCTTTTTAACCCTTTAGTTTAAAAAGGAACGACGCATAGTGCGTCCAAATTCACACCTGTTCTTCTCTATGGATTTTCTCCGCAACAGTTCGTCATAGCAAGAAGCCACTCATACCACGTGAAACAGCGGAACCGCAGCTTTCAGACAAGACCAAACACTTGTCGGTAGTCCAATGTTTTCACAGCGAAAAGCAATGATAAAGTTGAACTAAAATTATGTATAACAAAGTTTTCATACAGCTTTGCACAAACATTACTGTTGGATGGATTACTCGCGAATGCAGGGTCGCACAGAAATGCCACGCATATCACATGAAAGCGCAGGAGCAGAGCTTTCCAGTGATACTAAACACATCATTGCTGTCATCCCATCACGCTATAAACCCAGATCAATTGTCTACAAAATAAAAACCTGACGAATTTCTTTACAATCCATTAAACAGGTCTTGTTATCAGTCACTTCATATTGTGAGGAATATCGTATCTTACCATGTCTTAGGCTTGCGTGTGTTTCTCCCTGTCTATCCACATTTGTAGTCTGGCTTTCAAGATGCAAATATCTCCATATTGTCCAGTTGACACTCCATCAAACTTTGTATGACAAAACCAGCGCACTTTACCTTTGCGCACCCAGACAACTGTAGCCTAATTATGCATGCATGACAGGGCAGTAGTCACCATATACATTGAGAGGGACACGTCCCACCCCAATGCCCAAAATTCAAAAAAGTCAAGATCATGTCGACAAGAAAACGTCCAGAATTGTTGTTTTTGTTTTTTTTACTGCAAACAAAGTGGCAAATATTATCTTGGAGGACATCATTGCACTTGGTTGACTATTTTTCTATTATCTTAGATGTAAATATTGCATGTTTCTTTCAGATAAAACGCATTTTTGAATTGTGAATGAGTCAATGGAATTTCTTGCAATAATGAAAAAATACTGGCAATCATGTCCGCCTGGCACAAACCACATGTTTTGGACAGCTGTGAAGTGACAGAATGTCCCACCATCATGGTTCTTATAATGCCAGATTCCAGAGAGTCTCCCCTCTTCATATATGGCAGAATATGTCAACTTCCAGCTTGCTATGGTGAGATACATGTCAAAATGTAAGAATTTAGTCACACAGATTTGTCTTTTTCATTGATATAAAAAATAATATAAAATACAGGCACACAGAAGGACATGGAATGATGGCAAATCTGGTTAGCCTAGATTGTCCTGAAAAAAACAAGATATAGCATGTGTATATAGCCTTTATAATGACTGTGATATGAGCTTAAAAGTAAAGGCAGTACAAATACCCCAAAAAAGGCCTAGGGCCCATAGGGTAGGGTATGTCTGCATTTATTTCTTTAATCAGAACACAAAATGAATTTCCACTTAGCTATAACAAAATGTTTTCTGATTAAGACTGACAATGACTCAGTAAATAAAAAATGAGTCTGTTGATGACCACAGTGGATTGTTCAGTCATTGTAGAGCCAAATTCATTCAAATTCACCCATTGAACGGGTCACCTCAGCCATCATCACAACAATTGGCCCCCCCTGAGAAATTTGGCAGGATCCCATTGTCACAACATTATCATTAGCACAACACAGAAACTGGTTACACAAAGTAGCATTCTTCAGTTTAGCTGACTCCAAATCAAATCCGAATGTGTGGACATCTTGCAAAGTTTCCCTGTGGTTCCTTGCTGAGCCACAGTGAAGAAACAACTCCTGGCAGTCATTTGTTACCCAGACAAAACACCAACAATAAACCTACATGCAATTGCCATTATGAAGATGAGAATGAAATTTAAAACTGCATTATGACAGGGGCTGTGGACTTTGTGGTAGGCATGGAATGAGCTGTACCTTCATAAACTGTCCTATGTTTGTCTGATTTTTTGGAGCGGTTGTCAACGAAAGGTCACAATGTAGCAAAGGAAGACTTGCACACGGAACAAAAAAGATTCAGACTGAAGTCAATTTTCTTTATAGCCCTGCAACATGTGAAATAGAGATTTTTTTGTTTTGTTTTGTCCTGTGTGGGAGTCTTCCTTTGCTACGCTGTCGACTTTGACTACATTTTCAATGCTGAATATACAATTGTGCCTCCGTCGCTGTTCCAATGTCCACTGGAAATGTTTCACAAGTGTTCATCAGCATCCCCATTCATAATATAGTTCAGAGTTGTTTTGCTGACATTTTTCATGTGTTATAAGTATAAATGCAGCAGCCCATTTGACAGGCACTTTGTCTGTATTAAATATGACACCCTTTTGTGCATCTCTGTCATCACTCGTCTGAAATTAATCATTAACCTCCAGTAGAAAAGTAATTAGTCACATAAAATCAAATGGCACTGAGCAAAAACTACTTCAATAAGTTACTTTTTTGCCACCTGAAAAAATCAATATCATTATCAATATAAACTATACTTAGAATATTTTCAATGATTTATCTTGCCATTAGACAGCCTTTTCCAACAGGGATTTGAATCTATTATATCAAAGCCAGTAGAGTCCATTGACAAAAAAGTCATTTTACTCAGCAACACTGACGTTGCTGGTCTACCACAGCTGGTTAGTGTGCATAGTAAAGCAGAGAAAATATTTAAATAAAGTGTTCACTGACACTGATATTGATTTTTTAGGTGACTAAAATACAGTTTACTTCAGCCTCGTCTGCAGCAGTACATTGTTTAGCTGAAACGGTGGAAGATATGGTTTGTCCAAGATGCTAGCAAAGCAACACATTACATAAAATAAGCACAGTGGAAATGTCAGATAGGTTGGACCACCATGATATATCCCCAAATGTTACAGTTACAGCTGAAAATGACAATACAAATAAGCAAGTTTGCTGATTTTACATCATCAATGCCCTGACAAGTAAAGAGGGAAGTAGTATAAAGAGCAAAACACTGTGTAAGGAGTTGGTGGATGGGTCAAACAGCACAGGACTTTTGCCCAGCAGACTGATGAACATGTACTGTTTGAAACCAAGTGAACTTTGACTTATTTTAAGGTATGTTTCACCATGCCTGTCCTCCCATGGGGCGGCAAAATTGCATCTTCTCTGCCTCAGATGTTGGCATGTTATGTTGAAAGCATGGCCCCAATCAAAAGTACTGAACAGTTGTTTGTGTGCTTTAGTGATGGTGTGGTCGGTAAGGCTTTATCCAAGAAATGCCTTGTGAGATGGCTTTGTGAGTGCATCTCCCAAGCCTGCAGGCAAACAGGGACCCTTCCCACTGTGGTCCGCACACATACTACACATGGTGTTGCAGTGCTGGCAGTGCTTGCTCAGTGGGGTGAGTGCCAAGAGCTATGGCGACTAAACTTTAACTTGTTAGGATCAGTGTGGCTGGGTCGATGTTATGTCGTCACAGGGCATTTATTCAGGGGGGCTCCTCTGGGAGATTAAATGAAAATTACAATATTGAAACCCTAGTTCTATTAACACAGGTTAAGCCCTCTACTGCAGGGCCCCATCACTCCTATGTCGCTTGCTGAAGAGGGTTTAGGATAGCAGATTCCATAATAGGACTCCTATATATACTGTGAGCTCCGCACGAATTCAGGTGGCTTACTGGCTGGCTATGTTTATGCAAATTTCAATGGCTGAATGCATGCTCGTGATTGGAGGAGGCGCCACCTGAGCTTATAGAACTAGGGTTACAACATTGTAACCTTTGTTAAGTGCGTAACTTGACGATGCTAGACTATGTCTCTTTTCCTAAACCCAAACTTACATAACTTTATTTGTCTAAACCTAATCTGTTACCTCATGTTAACAGGAGGAGGGGGGTTGGCTGTGGCTGTATTTTTTTTTAAATAAACACAAGAAGTTTGTGCTCTAGAGAAAGGATCAGGACTCGGTGAATAACCTCCTAAGCCCTATGATAAGCTATTATGGCAAGGCTTAACTATACAGACCAGTGAGCAGTGATAACTAACATGTCTTTGGGGTCATTGGGTGGGAACCTCCTTTCACCAGTGTTCTGTCTTGTTGGTCCCACGACACCTCCAGGAGGCTAGACAGTGATCTCTGGCATCCCAGAGACACTCCCCTAATGCCAGGTCTCACTGCTCCTCGCACCGACCCAACAACCTCCTTTACCTTACTTACACATGGCTTTCTCAGCCCAAACAGCACTGCCACCTTCAACCAAACCCAGGCACCGTACATGGAAGCTCCAGGTAGAAGCAGTGCTGATACTACCTTTCCTAGCACATTCACCATACTCTATTTCACACGCTACATAGCATAACTACAATATAAGCTAAAGTTAAAGGAGATAAATAAACTTACAGGATCAGCAAACACACTCACCTTGCAGCATGGTGTCAAACAAAGGGGATTCAAATAGGCCACTCCCACACTTAAATAACCTTCCTCTTCCTGGATTTCCTCCTGAGAGGAAGTGGATCTCTCCACCTGATCTCAAGGAGTTATGTACTCTGCTTAGTAGTTCCCCCTGCTGGCCCCCAACTGACATTATTTCTTCTCACACAGATCCATTGGCTTGCTCTACCTGCTTCATCTGCCATTTCCTTCACTGTCTTCCTCAAACTCTGTCCCCACACTTTGAGTTCCCCCAGGAGCGAGACAGCTGATCTTGCTATGAATCCCCTACATCCCACTTCCACTGGACAAATCCTAGTTTTTCTGCTCCTAAGTCTGCATACCTAAGCTTTTTTCTTTCATAGGCTTCTTCCACTGAGTCTTCCTAAGGAACTGTCAGCTCAATGAAATAAACTATCTGTTGACTCACTGACCACAACGCTATGTCAGGCCTCTGCTTGGTACAAACTATTTCCTTGGGAACAACAAGCTTTCCCCCTAAATCTACTTGCATTTCCCAATCACAAGCACCTTCTAGGCGGCCACACCCTTGCCTCCTTACTAACTTATACCTTCTGTATTTCTCTCCCTCACGGACAAACTGAATTACTAAACTCCTATCCTTAACACCTTCTGAATTCACCTGTCTTAGTTTCCCTTCAATGCCTGCAGCTAAACATTTCAACACCTGGTTATGTCGTCATGTATATCGGCCTTGTGAAAAGCTAACTTTACAGCCTGACAAAATATGCCTTAACACAATGGGCATGATGGGTCCCCATTTACCCACAGTTTTAGATTCTGGGGGGTTGGTAACACATCGTATGTAGCCCCTACCAGGAATAATATAGAAATATAGCCTAGGCTGACCAAACGTCCTCTTTTGCCCGGACATGTCCACTTTTCACGTCCCGTCCGGGGCGTCCGGGGAGTTTTTATAAACTGATGATAATGTCCGGTTTTCCGTGTGTTTGTGTGTGTGTGTGTGTTAGAGTGCGGCACGGGCCGCATATTTCTGTCCGAACCCGAACTGAGCCCGACATTATTTAATGACCAAAGCACTGAGTTTGTGTCACATAGTTGTTACGGTTACAGGGTATTTAACAGGCCGGGCGTGCTCAGTGGAGAGGGAGACCTCCGTGTTTGACGGGAGCGGGAGGCGGGAGGTCTGACGCTTCTAGCGAGAGGAGAGGGAGAAATATACCAAAATAAGATAAAATAGGAAAAACCTGTCTCCCTCTTTTATTTTATTTTCAGCGTTTAATCAAGGCGGAGGCGGACGGCTGGAGGTCCGAGACTTCCAGCGAGGAGAGAGGTAGAAACAAACAGCCAATGTGTGTCTGTGTGTGTTATGTTCCGGTGTTGTCACGTAAATAACAGTGCCCAAGCAATAAACAGGACAGACAATAGGATTTTATTTATTTTTACATTACATTTTCACTGAAAGCTGACCGAATCTGACCCGAGCCCGAATACAATTTATAGCTACATTTTTGACCAAACCCGACCGACCCGTCGGGTACCATCGGGCTCGGATCGCCACACTCTAGTGTGTGTATGTGTCCCTATTGAGGCCTATCTGAATTTCTGTCTTTGAGAGATATTATTTTGTAATATAACTGAATTTTCTATCCATACATATAAATTTTAAATATATTAAAATGATAAGGCATCTTTGAGTAAGCTGCGAGTATCATTTAAGTAGGCTATCTCGTGGCCGGGCCGAGTGTCCTCTTTTTTGGAAATCAAAATATGGTCACCTTCATATAGCCACACTGCTAATGAGGCTAAAAATGTGGAACTTTCATTTCATCAAATCAGTGTTTATTATCATCATCTGTTTGACCGACTCCCACAAGTAGAATAAACTTAATCTCCTCCATGAAACGAGGAGCTGCATCCAAATATTAGTATTTATATCTACTCAAGGACTAGGGATTAATTAGACAACTTTTTTATGCATTATATTATTTGCTCATGAAGAAGGACAATTTGATCTAAACTCTGGCACTGGCTCACATATTTTTAAATAATAGCTGGTCGGAAAAGGGAATAATTATGGGAACACCTGTCACTGAAATGGACTGGATGAAAGATAATGGAAAAGGAAAAGAACACACCTTGGGGCCTGTGTTCACAGAGCACTCTGGCTTTTTTGTTGACTGTTTTTGTCAGCTTTTCAGAAAGGCACTGGTGATGTCACCACCGTTCGTTTCGCTACAGCATGATTTGCCAGTCAGACTGTCAAACTATCACATTAAAGACAGAAAGATCAGCCCGACACTGAATGTTGCGGGTGCGTGTTGTACTCTTATCACCATACTCGACCTCCCAATCCACCCTCTTGTTAATGTCAAGATATTGTTGTCATAGAAAAAATACCCAAGTGTGGCAGGTCATAAATCCTTTGAACTCTGCAGTAGAAATGGTTCAGTGCCTACATTGTTTGTTTTGCTAATTGTGATGCCGTGTGTTGGAGTTATCTTCAAATCTAATCAATCTAAGCTCTAATCACTATAATCTGTACAACTGGAGCTAAAAGGCTATGTAAGTCAAAAAAATAAAAACAATATAATAAAAGTACTGAAATTGTATCATCATCAAAGATTTTGAAAATGGGGTCTGCCCATTGGTCCGACAGCCCATTATTCCGACAACCCATTGTTCCGACATCCCATTGTTCTGACCATATTAAACCCATTGTTCCGAAGTCCCGTTGTTCCGAAATCTTCATGATGCCCTGTGGTTAAGGTCTGGTTAGGTTTAGGCACAAAAACCACTTGGTTAGGTTAGGAAAAGATCATGGTGTGAGTTAAAATGAAAAAGAAAGTGACAAACACATAAGCCGTGAGCCTGCTTGACCTCAAGCCTTTCCCAGCTGACCCATAGCCGGTTGCGGCGCACAATCAAGGCAGAAATACGCCCACCGGGAGCCGTTCAGCACCGTGGAGAGCTCCCCACACAACCCGGACCCCAGAGTTAACAACAGGAGGTTATGGTGTTTCATTCTCTCCTCTCTAAGACACTTTTATCTCGACCAGTAGCCTACTTTTGTTGCGTTGCTGATCCTCTATGGTACACAAATACAGTATAGCCTAGTATAATCACATATCGGAACAATGGGACGTCGGACTAATGGGATGTCGGACCAATGGACTGTCGGACCAATGACATGGACCCTTGAAAATATGTAAAAAGTGAACAAACTTTTCCGTAACCCTCCATAAGTTATTTGGACTATGTGTATTTTAATTTTTGAGATATGCTCATTTTTATGACCAGAGTGCAAAGATGTGATAGATTTATCGTACCTACGTTATGTAGTGCAATGACGTCATTATGTGCATACAATGTGATGACACAGAGGATGGAAACTTTCTAAAAGCTTTTGCTGCAAAAAGAATGAATGCTGCAACTATTATTGTTTTTTTAGACTGATATATGCATTGATTCATTCATTCATTCATTTTTCCAACACATAGACACAGACAACCATTCACACTCACATTCAAACCTATGGTCAATTTAGAGTCACCAATTAACCTGCATGTCTTTGGATTGTGGGAGGAAGCCGGAGTACCCGGAGAAAACCCACGTTGACACGGGGAGAACATGCAATCTCCGCACAGAAGGGCTTCCCCCACGCTGGAATCAAACCAGGAACCCTCTTGCTGTGAGATACAGTACAATATTATGCAAATAATGATCACCTGTAGCCATTTCGTGGAAAATCCCGGGGAAATTCTAGCATAATTACAGCAAAAAAACTATGCTTGCGCTGTATGTGAGGTAAGGTAAGTAAGTAAGTAAGTAAGTAAATTTTATTTATATAGCACTTCTCACAGAGAGGACTCACAAAATACTTCACATAGTTAAGATACAAAACATACAATGAAATATCAGCATATAGTATGATCAAAAAACAACAGAATCATAGCAAATACGTAAAACACATTACAAAAAATAAAATACAGAGACAATACAATAGAATATTACTGGAACGCACACCTAAACAGATGTGTTTTTAAATGCCTTTTAAAAATGTCCACAGAAGAGGCGGTTCTAAGCTCATGTGGAAGTGCATTCCACCATTTAGGAGCAATGGACTCAAAGGCTCTATCACCTTTAATTTTTAATTTTGTACAAGGGACAGCAAGTAGAAGGCGGTCAGCAGACTACATTGACCTAAGAGGACAGGGGAAACACAGAAGATCTACCAAGTATGCAGGTGCATGACCATGGAGGGCCCTGTAAGTGATAGTTAGAATTTTGTATTGGATCCTGAAATTAACAGGGAGCCAGTGCAATGATGCCAAAACAGGAGTGATATGACTGTGATATGAGGAACTCTGTTTTGGTTGATTAGTTTTCTTGGTTGTGCATAATTGTATCCATTGTAATGCACTTTGGTCAACGGTTGTTGTTTGTAATTTTGTTCTATAAATTAAGTTGACTTGACTTGACTTGAATCTTTGAGAATTAGACAGAAGCCTAGCAGCAGTGTTCTGGACTAATTGGAAGCAGTCTAAAGCTGCGCTCACACCAAACGCGAATTCGCAAATTTGCGCGTCAAGATTACATACAAAGTCAATGCAAAGACGGCGGACGGCGCGATGGACGCGTCTAGCGCGACGCGATGGACGCGATAGAGGCGTCTAGCGCGGCGCGATAGACGCGAAATTCACGTCCAATGCCTCATCGCTCGAGTTGAAAATATTGAACTTTTGAGGTGAATTCGCGTGACGCTGTGCCGCGAAAGCCAATCAGCGTTGATATTCTCCCGATCTCACTGGCGTGTGTCAACAATGTCAAGTTGTTGACACAACAATAAACTGCTACTCACCGGAGACAGATGGACAGACACTCCGCAGCTGAAGTGGAGCGCCTGTAGTTGGTGTCCTGCCGGGAGATCTTGGCGCCAACCCTCGCCAACAGGTCCTCAAACTGGGCCCCAGACAGCCTGAAGTACCGCTGAAAGCGGCTATCATCCAGACGGAGTTCCTGGAGGAGGTGGTGAAACTCGCCGAGCTGGATGCGCTTCTGCAGGATAGGGTGAATCCAAAAACGACGGCGTTTGGCGCTATATGATACTACGTGTCTACTCTACAGAGACCGCAACAAAAAGGAGCAGGCTTGGGTGAAAGTCACCGAGGAGACTGGTCTACTTGGTAAGTTCTGTAAATATGTGTCTTTAATTAGTTTGCAGAATGGTTGTACTATGAACGTTAGCACTAGCTTAGCTCCAGTTAGCACAGCCGGCTTCCCCGCTACTCGCGCGAATGACGCGATAACACGAATTAACAAAATGGTCCAGCATCCAAACTCGGGCGTTACCTGCGGCGCGTTACTAGCGAGTAATTCGCTTCACTCACGCCCGGTGTGAGCGCTACATAATAAAGTTTTTCTTTAGCCTGTCCTATCAGGGTAAAGAAAAACGTTATTATGTAGCGTTCACACCAGCTGCACTTCACTGTCAAAAGCAGTGGAAAATTTCTCAGCAGAGAGGTTGTTTAACATACCGAGAGTTTCATACGCTTACTGGCTGAACAATCAGAGATAACAGACAAGTTAAAAAGGATGCAGTTATGATCAGTGACAAGCAGCTCCTGAGAGACGATACAATCAATGTCCAAACCAAGTGTAAAAACAAGGTCCAGTGTGTTTCCCTTAACGTGTGTCGGGCCATTGACATGTTGAGCAAAATTAAAAGATTCGATGAGATTTATAAAGTTATTAACAAAGCTGTTTGTGGTGTCATTTACAGGCACATTAAAATCACCAAGCATTAAAATGATCTCATATTTAGTGATGGAAGCTAAGAAGTCACTGAATTCAGCCAGAAAAGGGCCATTAATACCAGGAGGGCGATAAATTAAAATACAATAAAACGGGTTAGAGCGGCCAACTTTGGAAATTAACAGTTCAAATGAGGTGAAAGTTCCGCAGTTCACTCTCCGTGTGGAGAAACTGTCTTTGTACAATAAATCAAGGCCACCACCACGGCCGGTGGTCCTTGGGGCACATATGAATGAGCAATCAGGCGGGCATAGCTCCTTCATGGACACATATTCTTCATATCTTTGCCAAGTCTCCATGAAACACATGAAATCTAACTCCTTAGTGATGAAAAATTCGTTCAGAATGAATGATTTATTGGAGATCGAGCGAGCATTCAACAATGCCAGCTTGAGGGACTTGGGACCAGCATTGCAGACAGTGGATGTTTTTGACAGTGGCTGCAGGTATCGGAAGTTCTGGATTGTGTGGTTTTGATGTCTGTAATGTCTGTTATTCATTACTACAGGTATGAGAGTTGCATTTGATATTGACAAGATTTTTGAGGTTTGCAGAATTTAGTAGGACAGTAGGGACGGTAGAGACAAGACCAGTAGTTTGGGCAATAGGAAGCGGGTGCTGAGGAGGGGGTGTGGCATGTAAACAGTCATGCATGTGTAAGTGGCATGGTGTGTACAGTATGCTGTATGTTGGCTGCTAGCATGCGGCTTCCTAACTTGCTCGGGTGAAGTCTGTCGTGCTGAAAGAAGGAGGAGCGGTTCCAAAATTAGTTAAAATTTTCTATAAAATAAAAACCGTGGATAGTGCAGGCGGCCAGGAGCCAAGAATGGAGGTGGAGGAGCCTACTGAACCGCTCTGCGCCGAAGCCGAGTGTGGGTGAGTCTTTTAAGGCAGTGAACAGACTGTTAAAGTCGCTTTTTAGCAACTCAGACTGACCCCTGGCTGCTGGCAGCGGATCAGTCACAGAAGTAGAATGGACAGTTTGCAGCAGAGGGAATTCCTCAACACTCAGGATATCATACCTGTTTTCCAGTTGGAGCTCCCAAGGTGGGAAAGGTATCGGGCTGGCCTATCTCGCCTTTTTCCATATTCTGTGGACCAGGACTCTTGGTTGGGAGAGGAGCTGTTAGCTCTGAGCCTCAAATTTGGACTGAAGGTGAATGTAGCCTTTGTACTCCTTGTCACCCATTTTGGCCTGGCCCCCAGCAACAGCCACGAGTCCTCAGCAGGGAGATGTGGAGCTGGAACTGAGGAGGCCAGCCTGGATGTAGCTGTGGCGGTTGCATCATCAGTTTGGAGTTGAGGAGCCGAGACTCTCCGCTCAGCTGGGGCCAAGCCGACAGGGTTAGGATCCGCTGTAACCATGGAGCCGACACCAAGCTCTGTGACGGTGGAGTCCAGATCCCCAGGGTTGCCAGGAGGATCGGCGCCTATGGCAACCACGGAGTCGAGGAGAGATTCTGCATTTCTGATCCAGTAGAGGCTGGAAATGCACCGTTCCAGCTCCGCGATCTTCTGGGACTTGTGGAGGCAACTGTCACAGTCATGTAGAGAGGTGAGTGGACCCATGGGAAGCAGATGGGGTAGCCTGGATGAAGGGAAGACTGAAGCACAGCGGATGGCCCCCTCGGTCTGTCTGAGTTCACTATTAATTCCCCCCCTCCACTGTTATTGTTGTTTAGCGATGTGACGGTTGGTCTTTGTCATGATGGGGGGGGGCTTAGCTCTCTACAGCAAAATATTGGATGCTCTATCTATTATGGCTCTTATTCCGGATCAATATATATGCAGGATTATGTAAAAGCTGATCTCCTGTGGCCATCACAGCAAAATTCCATCGTAATTCCAGTGAAATATCACATTTGCACTGCATGCAAGGTAAGTTAATGTAAGATCATGATGTGATGACGGAGAAGACACAAGTCAGCCTTCTGCAGCAAAAAAGAATGAATGCTCTGTCTATTCTGGTCTTATTTTAGATCTATTTAATCAGAATTATGCAAACAACAATCTTTCACAGCTGACTGTGGGAGGCTGTAATGGTTAAAAATAAAAGGTGGGCGGGGGGGATTGTGAGCACTTTTAGTGAAGGGCTAGGATATAGTGCTCCCCAGCACCCTGCCACCACATTTCTGATAAAGAAAAAACACTGTAATGACACATGCCCCCTACTCAAATTATTACCACATAAATAATACAAACATTTCTGTTTCTGTTTGTTGCAGTGGGATTTGGTCAGAGACTTTAGGACTGTACACTGTTGTCTATAACCACTGTTTATGTATATAATTGACTTCATTGGCAACATTTTATTCAATTATAGTTTTCTTAATAATTCTGCCATTCTACATTATCTGTAAAGTAACTACAGTATGGTTGAGATTAGCTATTGGCTACAGTAAATAAACTTCAGGTATGGTGAAGGTATGTTCAAACCTGCAATAATTATTCCTTGACCACCAAACACAGCACTGACATATTATCTATCACCTTTTAAGTTGATGCATTTTATGTGTAGCTACAATGACAAACCTCTGGGGACAATGGCTAATATTTTCAGAAATCCGGTGCAGCAAGCTAATATCCAACCCAAGTGTTTCTCTTCCGTGCATCTTGGCCATATCTATAAACTGATATCTGTATTTGAATGCAGAAAAACAATTTCAAAAAAGCAAATATAAAGCTTAACTGTGATGAGCCCATACCTGATGGGTTCCAAGATTGCATTTCGGCAAATGCATTCCACCTCTGCACAAGGATTGCATGCCTGCGGCTCTGATGTGATTCTTCGTTACTACTAGGACTACAGATGGAAACTAGAACACTTCAAATACCAAAATCTTGTACCGCACCCCATTGATTCTGCATACATAGGCAGATATTTAGACATTACTGTGTGGGTACCTGTGTTGCAGCTGGGCTAGCAGCTATGAGAGGCTCTGTGGTGTGTGTGTGTGTGCATGTGTGGAAGTTGGAAGGTATAAGGAAATTGTTGTTTTCATTTGCCTCAATCTAATAGTAGTTGAATGATGTGGAGATAAAATATTCCCCCAGAGAATTACACAGCTTTACTCCACACACTGAAATACACAGCTGCTTGTATGAAATATGTGCACTGTGGGCATCTGTGGCTCAGGAGGAAGGGCAGTCCGTCTACTAATCAGAAGATTGGAAGGCAGTCCCCAGCTCCTCCAGCCCGCGTGTTGTAGTATCCTTAGGCAAAATACTGAAAGAAAATAAGTCAAGAACATAAATGTAATATAAACATTACAATAAAATTATGAAAATGATACTGTGAAAAATATAACAAAAAACAAAAAAAAACAAAAAAAACATACATTATAGTTGTTTAGGCTGTTATATTGGGAGGAGTTATTTCAGCATTATCCTGTACTTTATTCATTAAATATGCTTTGTTTTTATCTAAGTATGCAGTTCTAATGTGAAGAAAATCAATTTTCTCTATGATTAAAAAAAATACAATATGGGAATGAGATGAGACAGGAGTGAAAATTCACACCCGTGTCACTCTAAAGTGTAAGTGTGTGTGAATGGTAAACTGTCACCTTGTGCAGTAGCCTTGGCCACCAGTGTATGAATGTGTGTGGGAATGGGTGAATGTGGCATGTAGTGTTAGAGCATTTTGATTAGTCAGGAAACTAGAAAGGTCCTCTTCAGGTTCAAGTCCACACTGCAAATAATTTCCAGGAAATTACACTGTGTAACTGTAATATTGTCACAGTGGGCACTGTCAACCTGCCATACATGCCACTCTCTCAGTTAAACCAGTAAATTTCCACTAACCCCACCTCTCCACCACACCTACCTGCCAGCCTACCACCTGTCCACACATCTCCCTCTCTTGCCAGTCCACCACACCCAACTCATCAAGCCGACTGCTCTCGCCTGTGGATCATTTCCTCCTGCCAGTATAAAGACTCCTGCTTCATAGACTCTCCTTGCCAGATTGTTGTTTGTCATTTCCATGCAAGATTTTCCAGTGTTTATTCCTGGACTGCTTACTTGTTGCCGACCTAGCCTGTCTCTGACTCTCCTGCTTTGTCTGCTCCCTGGTAAATCACTCAGCCTTCTGTCCCTGACCAAGAGCTCTGCTTATGTGCTCTGCTTTGCCTGCTCCCCATGGCTGATTGAAGAGATAGTCACCCAGCTCTCCATGGTGAGTTTACTTGTTCTGCTCCCTGTGATTTCCTGTGCTGTGGATTAACTCGACACGTGACAAATATTTCACAATAAATGACATTTTTATCACCTCACAGGCTTTTACTGTGATATTTAAGCAAATATAGTATTTTATTGTGAAATCCATGCAGAAAAATATAGTAATTTTATAGAGGCATACTACTGATTCACAGTAATATATGGAATTCAACTGTAAGATTACAGTGAAATACAGTAACTCTAATTATCCAATATACATAAACTGAAGTTACCATTAAATTTAGTAATTTACAGAGACAAACTGATATATATCACAGTAATGCAATGGGCTTTAAGTGTGAGGTTACAGTTAAATATAGTAATTTTACAGGAGCATACTCCTAATATGCAGGCATAACTACTGTGGCATCAAAGTATGGAGCTCCAGTCAATACTCAATAATTTACTGTTAAAATGACAGTAACATACTGTGAAAGTAATGCAACTAGTAGCCAGTAATTTATTGTAAATCTACAGTCAAAAATTTTACAGTGTTTGCAGGTGATGATAATCACAGAATGATTGATTTTAAACATCAATCTGTTTTAGGCTCTAAATACAACAATATAAATAAGGTTTTAAATTCTTTTCTTTTTTTTTTCAGTTTTATTACCCTTGACTTGTCTGTTGTTGTGTTCCCTTGAAGCCACCTATTCATAATTCATATCCCACTCTTCTGTAGTAAATATTTACATTGATTGTGCATGTTGCCCCACACCTCTACACAGTCACTTAAGTAAAACAAGTACAGCATTTGACACGCCCTATAGTCCAACAAATACTTTGATTAGCTCAAAATACAGGTTACAATATCGTAACCCTAGTTCTATGAGCACAGGCGGCGCCCCCTACTGGACTCTATGGGTAATTCTCTCCTCCAATCATGAGCATGAACACCACCTCAGTGTGAAGCCTCCACTCATCTGGTAGGGGGGTGCACTTTAACATGAGGTCAACACCCCTGTTCTCCACTCCTGGAATGTAGTGGGCCTTCAGAGGCAACATGTGCCCCGAGGCCAATAGCCACTGGCTCGCTGCCATCCCCAACAGGGCAGACGACCAAACTCTGCTCTGCCTGTTGATGTAGCCCACGTAGCAGTTGTCTGTGTTCTCCAACACGTGCCTAGCGCAACATGGCCTGCTGCAGACGGTAATTACCAGCGGGAAGTCCGGGCGAAGACATGTCAGCAGTGGACTCCCATGGGATGCTGATGTACCAGACACGGAGTAGATAACATACAAACAAAGCCAGTCTCTCAGTGGGGATGACTGGAGGCAGCGGCGGAGTATTTAAGTTTGCATATGGCTAAACCACAAGTAGTAGGCTCGGCCATTGGAAGTGTAAAAAGTCTATGAAAAAGTAACAACGCAACAGTAAAAGTAATTTCTGTAGTGTAATTTACCTTAAAACACAACACACAATGTGAAGCATTTCAATTATCTGTGTAGGTTTGGGTAACAGTAAATACATATGTCATGCCATTATACATTACATTAAGTAGTTTACTTTTCATAATTGTAAATGACAACATAATAGTCATCAGACCTGACCGTCATATTATTCTCTTCTTCCTTCCTCCTTATTCTCTCATCTCTTTCTTTCTCCTTCGCTTTCATGTTCTTGCATTTATTAAATGATTTATTGATTATTGAAGTGATTTTTCTCCTTTCCCTTTTCACAGCCTGAGTTTTCCTGTGCTATATAGTGATCTCTCAAAAAAAGATCTGTTTTGAGTGACTTTTCAGATGCCCTGCTGTACTAGTTTTGGGTCTGGTGTTGGGCTGGAATGTATTTTTGTTTTAGGTTTTGTGATGCTTTTTGTTTTGTCTCTAATATGTGTTACATTTCTAATTACAACTGTTAAAGCTATACTTTGAGAGGGATTACCTCTGCATGAGTCTATACATTGTTATTTAGGAAAATCCTGCAATCATCACTTCTGACCCACTCTCAGTGTGTGTATTTGCTTGCAGAAACACTGCCTGGATTTCATTATTTGCTTCTTGTTTTCTGTGTTCAGGATGTTTATGGGCGTGTATGCCCGCAATGCTCAAGTGAGGTCAGGGCTTTATAAAAAGGTAGCAACCAGGTCCCAGAACCTAAGCAGCAGGCATCCAAGAGGCACAGCGCTGAGGAAACACAGGTATAGCAAGGCCAAACACCAAATGGGAGCGAATCTAAGATTGGCTTTTAGTTTGAATTTCACTGGCGAGCGTGTGTACAAACAATAACCAACAATCCTTCACAGTATACCTTTAAAAGTGTGTCTTATTATTATAATCTTTTCATAAGGCTTTGCAGAGGCGACCAGTATTAAAATAATAGGGATGTAATGTTATGTTTCTTTAAATATTTTGTTTATAATGAAGATCCATAACTAGAAACATTACACAACAAGGCTTACTTAAAAGCTTTATAGTAGGGATAAACTATAATATTGGAATGTTATCGTTATGGGCCGATATGGACTTAAAAATAAAGAACCATGCTTTTTTTTATTTTGCAATGAATTAATATTTCATACATTGCAAAGTATTGTATTTCATGTCTCCATCCACTGGTGGGTCATCACGATAAGAGTATGCATGCATAATGTGATGTTAACTCAACTACAGAAGAGACTTGATGATCACTAGAATTAGGTGGGGAAAAAAGTGGATATATCAATATTGGTACTGGTTATTGGCCAAATGAATTGTTACACATCAGTGTATTGGATATTGGCAAAAAATCCAATATTGTACATCCCTAGTTTCAAGTATTTTTTGCTTTTGCATAAGCATTCATAGGTGTACTATTCGTGTAAAAAGAAGAAAGAAATTAAAACAAGTTAGTTCCTAATGAAGTGGATGAAAATATATTAATATGGAAATTAAACTTAAGTAGTATGTCAATCATCATCACTTATGCGGTTGTCTCTCCCTCCCTTCCCCCTCACCTGCCCTCACCAAAGAAAAAAAAACTTCAGAGCTCCGCTGAGAAGGAGCTTGCTTGGGTGAAAGCCGCTTCAGTGAACTCAAGTAAAGCTGAGTAACGACGCATTTTATTGTGAGTAACGGTAACAGCATTATAATGGGGGAGACAGTAACTTTTTAGATTACTCGTTACTGGTAAAAGTAGCACCGTTATTAACGCCATTTATTTATAACACCGTTATTCCCATCACTGGCGGTTTGGCGTGGTGCCTGCAGTGATGTAGGCACAGTGCCGGACTGTCGTGGTGAAGAGGGAAGTGAGCCAGAAGGCAAAGCTCTGGATTTACTGGTCCATATACGTCCCAACCGTCACCTACGGACATGAGCTATGGGTAGTGACTGACAGAATGAGATTGCAGATACAAGCGGCCGAGATGAGTTTCCTTTGTAGGGTGGTTGGGCTCAGCCTTAGAAATAGGGTGAGAAGCTTGGGCATACAAAGGGAGCTCAGAGTAGAGCTGCTGCTTCTTCATGTCGGCAGGAGCCGTTATAGGGGTTTGGGGCATCTGACCAGGATACCTCTTGGACACCTCCCGTTAGAGGTGTTCCAGGCAAGTCCAACTGGTAGGAGGCCCCAGGGCAGACCCAGAACATGCTGGAGGGATATATATCTAATCTGGCCTGGGAACGCCTCGGGATCCCCCAGGAGGAGCTAGGAGCTTCCCCTACTGGGGAAAGGGGCGCCTGCTGCCCCTGTGACCCAACCTGCCCCCGTGACCCAACCTTGGATAAGTGGTTTAAAATGAATGGAATAATTGGTTGTCTGGGACTGTTGCAGTATTTATATAACTGTGTTCAAGTTAGGCATCTTTTAGTTGGTGGCATGTCTCATATAAATGTTCATTTTTTTCCAGTTCTTTTTAAATATATTCTCTTTAACTCTCAAAGCATATGTCAACTTTTCCATTACTAAATTTCTTGTACAATTTCCAGCCAGTATTCCTGTTTTGGGGGGGTTACTTTGAGCCAGTGCCTGGTAATAGCTTTCTTACTTGGCAGGTATTTTCTATCTAATCTAAGAAGACACAAAAAATTACTACATTATAGTGCACAAGTTCAAGGAGCTGATGGGATCACATTTCACTGGAGTTGTATGTTGTATAATTCCATGTGACATGTAAATGATTGACTAATTGATGATTATTATTATTACTGAATTAATTATTGATTTATCATTATTATTGTTTAAAGGATAACTTTGGTATTTTTCAACCTGGGCTCTATTTCCCCATGTGTATGTGTGCGTATGATTCATAGGTACAACTCGTTTTAAAATTGGTCCAGTATTGAGGGAGGCGGATGCAGCCAGCAACCGCGAAACGAGCTAAAACGGTAACGGGGGCAAATGCGTCCCGTATAAGTTTGCGCATTAAAAGTGCTTTTTTTCGACACTGACTGGTTCAGATCGCCAGTGCTATCTCTGTAGATAGCATACTAAGCATTTCCCTTACCCTTCACTTGCTCTGGGCTGTGTGTGACGTCATCTCGCGAGAGCTTTGCTTGTTGCCGGAAGAAAACAGAGGAGCCATGCTGAGCGCTGCTCAGAGTGGAGCTGGTTGTCCCGGAGTACAGTTGAGAGTTTCACTGCATCGATTGAAAACAATGGTTCGTGTTTATGCTTATCCGAATTGCAAGAACAGGATGTCGCGCAACACCCCGTACAGCTTTCATAAGCTGCCTTTGTCGGACGGCGAGATGCTGAAGTTGTGGCTAGTTGTGCTACAAATGGATGCTAACACTCCTGTCCAAACACTGCGCCTTGCAGACCATCGGGTCTGCAGTGCTCACTTCTCCCAAGATGACTATTGCCAGCCGAAGAAGAGAAGACATCCAATCCCGAAACACCTCTTCCTCAAGAAAATGGCTGTCCCACGAGTAGAGAGAGCTACAGACACAGTGGAGCAAAGCTCTTGCAAGATGACGTCACAGACAGCCCAGAGGTAAGGGAAACGCTTAGTATGCTATTTATAGAGTTAGCACTGGCGATCTGAACCGGTAAGTGGCGAAAAAAAGCACTTTTAATGCACAAACTTATACGGGACGGATTTGCCCCCATTACCGTTTTAGCTCGTTTCGCGGCTCCTGGTTGCATCCGCCTCCCTCAATATTGAACAACTTAGTCTCATTGCGAATCTTTGGTCTGAGCTGACCTTATTAAAAAAAAGAAAAAGTTTACTCTGCAGCAGCAAAAAAAATCTGCAAATATGTTACACTGCGCTAAAGTGTTTCCTTGGGATTTGAAAACAAAATATCTGATCATTTATTTCTTTACATTTTTGTTGAATAAATAATGTTCAATTTATGCATTAAATAGGCTGTCACATCTGCACATTGTTGTCATGTTAGTTAAACCAGGATGCACTGTATGAGCAGTTTCCTCTAACAGATGAAATCAATGTATCAGCTGGAATCTACTGATCTCTCCATCATAACACACAGCAGTTGCTGTGTGGGCACATCCATCCATTGCATAGTTACCAAACAACAGGGAATCACACACAGTATACAGTAACTTATAAACTGTCACAGCACAAGGAGGACAGCACGACAATGTGCAATCTCCCCAGTGTGTGTGTGTGCGTGTGTGTGTGTGTGTGTGTGTGTGTGTGTGGAGGAAGTAGGGGTATTAAATCTAAATTCGCTATATCTATAACAACAGCAGGTGGTCTCTCTCTCTCTCTCTCTCTCTCTCTCTCTCTCTCTCTCTCTCTCTCNCTCTCTCTCTCTCTCTCTCTCTCTCTCTCTCTCTCTCTCTCTCTCTCTCTCTCTCTCTCTCTCTCTCACACACACACACTCAGCAGCCACTGCTGCTTAATGGCACAGCAGCTAGCAGCATTCCACAATCTTTACTCATCAAGCACACAGCAGAATAGACCATTCAATTCACTGATCAGCAGATTCACAGGTGGCAAATCTGCTGCGTACTGAAACATGAAGGACTGTTCCTTGTCGAGGTTAGTTCATGTTTACAGGGAGGTGTAAACACTTAAGCAGAGAACTGACGACTCTGAGCTAATTAGCTAATTGAATGAAATCATGTCACGTCACATGCAGTCACTGATAGCAGAGCTGTTCTTTTGGTTGATATGGTCACAAATTGGCCTGAACACGTGCTGCATTGATGTTGCCACTGCATGCTTTTGACTTGTTGTGTTTGCGTGCTGTTTTAGAGCAATTAAGTCACCCTATTCAACAATCAGTATTCACTGTGCATGCCTGAGTTCCAACTCTGATGCATGATCTATACGCACATTGTAGAAATGGGCTTTAATGATTGGAATTATCAGAAGATCAGAAATATAAACAATACAAAAAAGTGCATCCTCAACTGGAATGTCACACCAGTACAGCAGCAATATGGAGCTGTGTAAATCAAAACATTTGCAGAAGAATAAAGCATGCATTGATACACCAGGTGCAGAAATGCTTACAACAGAGTCCAAAACTAAATTATATGTTTGTACACAGTAGTAGAAAATCTGAGAGCTGTAACACAAAACAAGATTAGTGACTTAGCAAAGTATGTTAAGTCTAAAGCCAGAGTTTACCTTTCTACGAAGGTGGCTCTCTTTTAACCCGGCCTAGATCGCCATGGTAACTTATGGAGCAGACCTAACCTGGTCAGGACTGGGATATGGAGTGCCACCATAGAGCCAACATTCAGTGTATGAGCAATACAGACTGTCAGCTTAGGGAATATGTTATAAATGCACTTTATCCAACTTTTTGAGCCATAACCATAAAAAAAAGAAAGAGAAAAAAGATTGACAGTCATTCCATTTCTATAGCTGTAACGTAACATGCATGCTCCAGAAAGAAACCGTGCAATTACAGTACTCAGTGGCAGTTCTAGCACATTTGGTGCCTGAGCCCCCCCACCCCCACGTGTGTTATAACAATCAGAAAAATGACATTGCGAAATAATAATTAAATGTACAAGTTAACTTTAAAATTGAATTAGGGATGCACCAATTTTGAAATTCTTAGCCAATACTGATGCCAATGTTTTAAATAACAATTTCTCCAATAGCTGATACCGATGTTTTTTTGTTTGTTTGTTTGTTTGTTTTATCAGTGTTTCTTTTTTTTTCTGTTGTTATTTATTCTTCTTTTGTGCCAGGGAAACACAGAAATCTACACTATAAAAAATAATTGTATTAAACACAGTCAGTCCTTCATTATACTACCTTTTGAATTAGTACAAACTCAAAAACACACATTTTTGGAATAACCTTTAACATAACCTTCTTTCACATGAAAAACATCTTTAAAGAAATAAGCAAAAAGCCTTTTTACTTTCTGTGATACATCATAATTCCTTGTCTAATGTAGTGCTGTGAAATGATCAACAAATGTCTCCTTCAAACAGCTGTATTTATTCAAGTTTCTTACCAAAGGATACATTTTACAAGATTACACTGAACACATCATGAGAACATTAGAATTTACCTTTACCTTTTTTATTTTATAGAGCTTGAACGGTTCACAACATAAATCTACACAACCTCTGTGACCTTGTTGAGCAAGAATATATATATTGTGCTTGGTCCTGATTTAAAGTCTGTTTTACACTGTTGGTATATTACAGCTAATAGACCACATATTAGAAAATGCATTATCCTCTTGGTATTTATGACGGGTAATATTCAGTCAGTTAATTTCACTCTGATTTGCCGAAAAACTGAAGTGATTTGCACGTCTCCTTCAATATGGGACAGTAAATGCAGTTCATGAGTATAACTTTGTTTGTTTTGACAGCTTTAGACAGTCTTTAGATGAAAATGCTTATTAGTTTTAGTCACATTTTAATCATTTTTATCCTTCCAGTCTATTTTTAGTCACTGAAAATTCACAACATTTTATTCAACTGTTAGTCATTATTTTTTTTATATATATATGTGCCAATTAATGTATTAGAAATTAGAATCAAGGTGACAGGTTGTATACAAATTTCATTTACACGTTTTTTTTTCTACAACTACAAATAATTTCTTAACACTTACAAACTGTCATTTCTCCAGCAGTTTTTAAAGGTTTACAGGGTGATTTATGAGTACACACTTACTAATTATCATTTGAAAAGCTCAAAAGCTATTTATGCTCTCAAATCAAATACTTGAGTACATTTTTAAACAAGCCATCAGTTACTTTCGTTACTTTTAGAATGCTGGTCCTTCAGCTCCGAAATAGCAACAACTGTCTTTTGGTTCTAATAACGGAGATAACGTTAAACCTATCAGTCTGAAAGAAGCCACAAAGCTTGTGGCTAGCTACGTAGTAGAAGAAATGCTGCCATTGTCTACGGTGGAGTCTAAAAAAAGGTGGAGGAGGACTTGCTGAAAGACAGGTCAGACTCAGGACTTGCATTACGCCTGGTACACACTACACGACTTTTCTGCCCATTCTGAAAGTCACTATGTCACATTACACGATTGTGGAGTCATAAAATCGGGACATCACAATGGTACTCACCAATTATCCCCGGTAGTCTTTCACGACATGTGTGATGTCATCGGGTTATTCTTGTCCTATTTTTTATTACTTTTACTGTTATTTCAGTCACTGTGTCTGTTCATGTGCCAGCCGAAATGTTGTTGTAGTAACGTAAAAGCGCCAGCAGATGGCAGGAGCTTGATTTGAAGTATCGTACACAAACATTCAAGCTATTGTATCCTCCACAACCAAGTTCCTACAAATGTTTCACAATAAAAGCCTATTTAGAAAATGGAGGGATTCTCTCAGCCGAGGTTATAAGGGGCTTTTAATCTGAAACAAATTCAGGAAGTGTTGAGTTTGAAATGACGGCCGATGTGTTAACTTTATAAAGACAACAGGAGCGGATAAGAAGTAAAAATATAAAGATACAGAGGGATTAATAAATAATGGACCGTCTATAATGTAGTTTGTTTCAAATGAAGCTGGGAGCCTCTGCAGTTGTGGTGAGTAAAAGCCCGCCACTATTTTTTAATGTTATTACTTTATGTCCGTCTCCGTGAGGATGTACCATTGTTTGCTAGCTTGATGCTAATGACAGTAACTCAGCTGGTTGACAAAGTGCCTCTGCTGTTTCACACCATCATTTCCCCCTTTTACTCTGTGTGGTAACATCCCTAGAGGAAATATTAAAAACGCTGGGGTGTTGTTGTCATACAGTTGTCT
>NC_065510.1:45880294-45880523 GCF_006386435.1 Epinephelus moara
AAACGCTGGGGTGTTGTTGTCATACAGTTGTCTACGGCAGCAGATCGTTCTGTGTTTCTACTGGTCAAAGTGACGGCTGTGATGGGAGAATTGGATCTCAGTGAAGGGCAAGTGGTCCATAACTTTAATTTTGGAGACAAAAAATGTAGGCTTAGCGCCCTGTGGTCCATTGCTCGTACTCGTACTCGTACTCGTCGTCCTCCGCTTATCCGGGTCCGGGTCGCGTTTC
>NC_065510.1:45881621-45893569 GCF_006386435.1 Epinephelus moara
GTAAACAGTGTGAGCAAGTTGCCGCCTTCCCCCCCTGAGGCGCCGGACGGTTTGCCAGAACCTCTTTGGAGCCGATCGATAGTCTTCCTCCATGGCCTCACCGAACTCCTCCCACGCCCGAGTTTTTGCCTCAACGACTGCCGCTGCTGCGCTCCGCTTGGCCCGCCGGTACCCGTCAGCTGCTTCCGGTCCATTGCCCAATAGGAAATGTAGAATACTCAAAAGTACTTTAAATGTGCTTGAGTTACTTTTCTCAGGGAGTAACACAGTGACGTAACTGGTTACTTTAAAAAAAGTAACGCAGTAAAGTACTTTGATTACTTTTAAAGTAACCCTTACCCAACTCTGATAGCAGGACATGAGGACAAATCATAAATGACACCAGACAATACAGTCCACAGCACTGACAATACTGGACCAACAGAAGTAGTGGCCATGTAGCAGAGATAGAATGTGATGGCCAGATGTCCAGCAGTAATGATAAAAAGCCCATGTTTAATTTTGACAGAACAGGAAAGGAAGGGAAAAAAAAAACATTCATTACTGAAAAGAAAATAAAGCTTGAACATCAATATTGAATTCAATCAATTTAAGGGTGAGCATGAAGAGGCAGAATGCTCAGCTCTGGACTTCTTACTACATGTCTCTGCATATTGTGAATTCCTGAAGTTATACACTTAGAAATTATAGAAACAGAATAGCTGAGAGGTGCTGTTGGACAACAAGTTCTCCCTGAAGGACCTCATTGCAGCACATCTGGAGCCTCTCACACATTCATCAAGTACCTAGCAGGAGAATTAAAACACACACACACACACACACACACACACACACACACACACACACACACACACACACAGAAGTATCCTATTTAACTACTCAATTACCAAAATGGAGACTGTTATTACATGGAAGCTCTACACATCACTGACAGGCGCATGTGTGATCTGCTCTCAGATGGTGAAGAGCCGGAGCTAATTGTCAGCAGGTGCTGATGTGTTCAACTCATATATGCATGTGCATGTGGGTGCTTTTTGTGTACTAGGGGACGAGTTGTGCATCAGTCAGCCGCATGTTACAGCAGAACCAGACGGCTACATCTCAACCCAGATTTAACAACATCTGGTGCTCGTGATAGATTGTCATCATCCTCAGCATGGAACCAGGTTGTTACAATCTCAACAGCGATTCACATTTAGTATTTACTCTTACTCCTGTCCTTTCTACTCTGTGCTGTTCTGTTCTTGTTTTACATCAGCTGTTCAGTTTTCCTCATGCTTCAATACTTTCATGCACTGCTCCTCCTCAAGTGTGCAATACGGCTGTTACATACACACAGCTGACGTGAGAGATGGAATATTGTGATTTATTGTTAATGTCTTTCATTGTCTGCCTTAATGACAGCCTGGCATTATTATTCACATTTACCAATTATCCCTCTAACCTGTCTTCTGTTCCAAATTCACAACAACACACAGGCCTATTTATTGTGAGGTCAGATTAAATTGTATTGGTCACTGCCTGTTTAAATGGTAATGCTAAAAATAATTCTCCTCTTCCCCTCTCTTACTTTATTTATTTTTTCTGATTCTGCTCTCTTATTTATCTCTGCTGTATTTTCTCTTCAGTTCTTACATTGCATCTAGCTGTCCTTCTTACTCAGTGTTTAACTGCGGAAAAAAGTAAGCCATCTACAGGTCACATATTATATATTGCATTTTAAGAGTCACAAGCAACCAAGCATGAAGATATCCAAACTGACACATCAAAAAGAATCAAGTAAAGGCCAGTGTTTGAATAATTACTGAGTCTCATATTATAGCTGGGAGCACGTCCACAAAAACAAATATAAAACTGAGGTCTGTCCCTAAAAAGGGCCTGTTACAGAGCGGAATTTGCATTAAAACAAAAGAAAAAAACAGCAGAGCAGAATCAGTTTTTTTAGGTGTAAACTGACTTTAGAAACATCTTCTGATGCACTACCTTGGACACATCATCAGTGTTGTTTCCTGGAGTCACTGGGTGTTTCGGGTCTCACAACAGACACCCTCATCCAGGTGACCCGACCAAGGCTGATCAGACCCCGGCCTGTGTCCAAGTGGCATTCTACTGCCCCCACCACTCTCCCCTCTTCAGCCAGAGCCATCTGGACGTTTTCTCTGCAGCCTCCGCGTTGTTATTCATGGCTCTTTTTCGGCTGGCAGCTGTTATGCCCAGTGTGCCGTAGGCCTTACTCAGGGAGTGGCTGGCGAATCCCCGACTGCCCACCTCCACTGGCATGCATCTGGTCCTCCAACCATTCCTCTGACAATCCTCCACCAGCTCCTGGTACTTCTCTCTCTTTCTCTCCTGTGCCTCCTCCATCCTGTCCTCCCAGGGAACTGTCAGCTCCAGCAAGACCAGTTGTTTTGTAGCCTCAGAGACCAAGATGATGTCCAGTCTCAATTTGGACTGGGTGATGTGTGGTTGAATTTTCAGCTGCCTCTCCAGGTCAACTGTTATCACCCAGTCTCTGAAAATCCACATAAAAATAGTCGGATGGAAACACACTTGTGGCCTGTGACAGCCCCTGAGCTGCTGAGGTTATTGTGGTTTACCAGTGACTGTTTCTCCCCTCTGTTCTTGAAGGCATCATGGAGTGCAGCGGCTGATTCGGAGCATCTGCGCTGAGTGCTCAATTCTCTCTCAACTTGGACTCATCCTCTCCGGTGTCAGCACGTTTAGGCCTTTCTTTGGTTTTTCTTTTGTTTGTAGTATTTGTCATGGCCTAGGAGCCGGGTAATGACAAATTGGGGGCTCATCCATTTTTTCCCATTCGTGTCACGACTTCTAGGTAAGATTTGCCATTTTGTATGTTTTGGATGTTTGTTACTTGATCGTGTGGTTTAATTTGGGAACATTTTGGTCCTTTAAAATGGTAAACACTGTTTAAAAACTGTGTGGGATTTAAGACACCTGTGTGTAAGTTGTTTGGTACGCTTACTGCACACCAGGTCCTTTTGTTCCTTTGTTTATCCTTGTCGCTGTGGTGGTTAGTTTATGGGTGTTTCTGAAAGTTAAGGAAGGATCCTCAAACATCTGAATTTCAAGGAGGCTAGGTCATCGAACCCTGCCAAAGAACTGTTCCAATGTCAAGGACCCCTCCGAATGTCACAGTGGAATGAGTCCTTCTTTCAAAGAATTTCGGAGGGTGCATGTGTGGATCCTCAGTGGGTATAAAATTCCCAAAATGCTTTGCGCACAATTTGCTGGAAGTGAAGGGGCGGTCTCTTCAATAAAACTTGTGCCAGCAGAGTTCAGCAGGATTCAGATAAATATGTCATTTATTTAGATTAATGTCTCAAGGAGTTACACAAGCATGTGAGGTGACAAGAGTCATACAAGCGTAAAAAATATTGACAGAAACCTCATAGTTTACACTTTCCAATGTGTTCACTGCTAAATAATGAGAATTTTAAACTAGACTACAATAGAAAATTTTGCAAGAAATTTTGAGGGGTGCCTGCTACTGCCAACGAGTACAGCGGTACATCATATAGCAGGTACTACAGGTACTGTAAACTTCAGGTACAACATACTGCAGGTAATACATGTAACGGGTAGCCTACATGTACTGTATACTACAGGTGCTGCCTACTACAGGTATTACATACATGTACTACATACTACAGGTACAGTGGCAGCAGTAGTAATAGTAGTAGTATTACGTTGGGCAAGGCACAACATGCTGCACAGGATAGGACCAGATGGAAGCAGATCGTCGCAGCCACCGGGAACGAAGAGGTTTAAGAAAGTAAGTAGTAAGTAGTAGTGGATAATAGATGCTGATATATAATGTTTACATGCTCTTTAAAGATGCTCCAATGATGTCTGTATTTGATATTCACAGCCCAAACAGTAGCAACAGCAATAGTAGTAGTAGTAGTAGTAGTAGTAGTAGTTGTGCTAGTAGTATTTGTAGTATAGATGTAGAAGTACTACTTCTAGTAGTAGTAGTAGTAGTATCAGTAGTGGTTGGATTGGATAGGATTCACTGTTAGTAAATGTAGAGATGACAGCAGCTTTTGTCCTCATCTGTGTAATGGAGATTTAGACACACACGCACACACACACACACACACACACACACACGTACGTCTGTGAGTTTGTGTGTCAGTGGTTGTTGCTGTGGTAAGTAATGAGGGACACCTGAAGCAGTGGAGCAGAGAGGGGCAGTCAACAGGTCAGAGAGCAGGCAGTTTTAATATGGATTTAATTCCTCTCAAACTCCTCCCTCGGTTTCCCCCACAGCGTGAGTCCAATTGTCAATATGAGGATACCACCAGAAAGAGGAGATTCTCTCAAACAAGGAAATGTCTTGTTTATGTTTGTGGTGTCAAAAATGTGTTTAGAAAAATGTGGTTTGAAATCTGGTGCCCCCAGCTGTGTTCCAGAAATTTCTCTTTTCAGTTTACATACTACATGTACTATGTACCACATGTACTACAGTCACTGAGCAGTATGTGTGTGTAATATTGTATGTATTTACAATACATTACAATATAACATTCATAATCCTAAAGGTATAAACAGTAGTATTAGTAGTTATGACTGTAGTTGTATATGATACATTGAAAATGCTGATATATAATGTTTAAAATGGAGATTCCGCTCCTTTTATGTCTGTATTTCAGATTTAGACACACACACCAAGATGTCTTTGTGTTAGTGTGTCCGTGAGGCATAGTGGTTGTCATGATAATTAACAGGGGCCACCTGAGAGAGCAGAGACAAGGCAGGCAGAAAGCAGCTCTCAGCAGAGGGTTCTTTTAATGGACATGAGACCTCTCAAACTCCTATCTCCTATTATGCCCAAACTGTGAGTCCAGTCATCAATATGAGGATACCACCGGAGAGATGAACATGTCTTTTTTATGTTTGTGGTGTCAAAAATGTGATCTTGGTCGCAGGTTAGAAATTGTGTGCCCACAGCTGTTTTCCAGAAATTTCTCCTCTGAGTTTGCATAGGAGTGAATAAGGAAAAAATCGTCTCTCCCTTCGCATAGAGGCTCACTGAGCCAAATGTTTAACTCTTTCAGTGCCATTGACGTATATATACGTCAAATGCAGTTTTCGGCGGCTGATAAAAGGGGCGCTCTCGCGCAACCTGTGAGTCATTTTGGGGCTTCTGGGATACGTGGTACTGAAGAGACACTTTGATCGGGTAGATCAAAGCAGGTTGTGGAGACAGCAGAGATGGGAGTGATCAATCGGTACGGAGGGAGAAAACGTTTAACTTGAGATTTTTTTAAAGAAAAAACGACGGACAGAGAGTGGGACAAACGACGGGAGGAGGCAGGAGGTAGATTGATGTTGAGGGAAAGTTAGTGAGGGGAAAATGCCGAAGCGAAAGAAGTTAGAGTTGAGGAGCCAGTTTCGCCAGCGCACACTGGAGGAAACGTTAAATTTCTGTGTGAGAAATCGGTTGCTGTGTGAAACCGACACAGAAGTAAGTGACGACGACGGCGAAGAACCGAGAGATCGCCACAGTGATTCACTTGCCGCATCCAGCAGAGAGGCTGAAGAGCAACATGTCTCTCCAGTGCGCCGGAGCTGCAGATCAAAGGCAGCCGCGCGTCAAGTTGTGGAGGACAGCGACGACACTTCAGACACGGACCTTTCAGTCCAGGACTCAGAGGAATGGTTGCCGAGCGAGCGGAGCAGATCTTGTTCTCCGTCCCAAAATACAAGAGATAAGTTAAAGTTAGTAATCCATTGATTATTCAGCCAAATTTACTAAATGAAACCAACATGCGTTCCTGTGATTTCAGAAGCACTGTTGAGAGAGGAGCAGTCCACATCTAGTTCTGCAATACCTCTGTTGGCAATTATTATTTTATGGTAATTGTATATTTCTATAATTTACAGGCAGAACACTGGAAAGAGACACAAGTAGGGGGCAGGCAAGCAGCAGGGGACACGCAAGCAGCAGGGGGCGTGGGCGAAGTGGTGGGTCCCGTGGAAGCCGTCCAGCACCAGATCCAGAATGGTACGACACGGACTGGGAGCCAAACAACGTCCCATTCACTGCCACTCCTGGACCCATCAATGGTGCTGCTGCTCTTGATTCTGATCAGCCTGTTGACTTTGTGGAGCTCTTCTTATCTGATGAGCTGCTCCAGGACATTGTTGAACAGACTAACCGGTATGCAGAGCAGTGCCTCAGAACGGTCAGTGAAAGTATACCACAATCCAGAATGCATGCTTGGAAACCTGTTACAGTGCCAGAGCTGAAAACTTTCCTTGGGCTTTATTTCCTTACTGGTGTCATCCGTAAGCCTAGCCTCAAGATGTACTGGTGTACTGATGAAATATTAGCCACACCCTACTTCAACAGGTCCATGTCACGCAACAGGTTTCAGCTCATCTGGAGATTTCTCCACTTTAGTGATAACGAGTCATTTGACGGTACTGACAGGCTGCACAAGGTCCGCCCAGTCCTATCCTATGTGGTCTCCAAATTTCAAGAGCTTTATCAACCCCATTCAAACATTTGCATCGATGAGGGCATGCTTCTGTGGCGTGGGCGCCTAGCCTTCAGAGTCTACAATCCACAAAAACCAGTAAAATATGGCATAAAATCATACATCCTGTGTGATTCAAGGACTGGGTACTGCTTCAACATGAAGCCCTATTGTGGAGAACCAGCGGCACTGGGAGACACAGTTGTTTCCCTTCTTGATCGTCTAGCAGGTCATGGCTATAAGTTATACATGGATAACTTTTACAACAGTGTAGCACTGTGTGAGCGACTACTTGATTTGGACACTCATGTTTGTGGGACACTTAGAAAAAACAGGGGGGAACCACCAGTTATTCGGGACATTTCTAATTCGGACCTGGGAATTGGGGAAACCATTGTCCGCCACAATGAGAGAGTGATGGTTGTGGCATGGCGGGACAAAAAAATTATCAAAATGGTCACAAGCCTCCACCAGAACAAAATGGAAAGGGTGGAGGTATGGGAGAGAGGCCAAAAAAAAAGTTCCACAGCAGAAGCCAGCCTGCATTGTTGCATACAACAGGTGTATGAATGGGGTTGATAAATTGGACCAGAACCTTGTGTATTATCCATTCATTAGGAAGTCAGCCAAGTGGACCAAGAAATTTGTTACTTATCTTTTTGAGATATGTTTGTTCAACGCTTTCATCATTTACAAAGCTAAGAACCCTGAGGAAGACTGCAGCACTTTTCTCTCATTTATTTTAAGTGTTGTTAAGTCATGGACCAGCCTGGCACGTTCTGGGGGTGAGGAAGGAGGAAGGGAAGCAGGTGAGGATGCAGGAGAGGATGCAGGTGGGGCAGCAGGAGGGGCAGCAGGTGAGGATGCAGGAGAGGATGCAGGAGGGGCAGCAGGAGAGGATGCAGGTGGGGCAGCAGGAGGGGCAGCAGGAGAGGATGTAGGAGGGGAAGCAGGGCAGAGTACTCCTAGGGCCCCATACATGACCGATCCTCAGAGCAGACTGGATGCTAAATTTTCAGGCCATGAGCTTGTCCAGTACCCACCCACCCTCAAGAAGAAGCAACCAGCTAGGAGATGCAGGGTTTGCATTAGGAAGGGGCACCGGAGTGAGACAAGATACTACTGCAAAGCCTGTAACGTCCCCTTACATGTTGGGGAATGTAACACCTTGTACCACAGCAAAGTCAGTTATGCAAAATGAACTGTTTTTATTTATTTTGATTGTTTATTATCTTTTATTCGTGTATTTGTTTTTGTTTATGCAGCCGAGACTGATCACTGGAAGCCCAAAAATGTCTTAACTCAACATTTAGCTGAGCTCTTCTTGTTGTATTGTGTTGTGTTTTAGTTGTATTTATTTTTATTTGCAATAAAATAACATTTGAATGAAATTTTCAGATGTCTGATATGCCATTGAAGCCAAAAGTAAAACAGTTAAATCACTTTTTTGCTTGAGAGACTCTCTTTCACAAAAATGCATTTTTCTCAGCTTTCTAGAAAAAAGCAGTCTTTTGAGTGTAACCAGCCTCTACTCAACTTAAGATAAATCAAGAATGGAGCAAGGTGCAAACATTTTTTTTTCTCCTTGATGAAGTAGAGGGTCTCTTCTTTCAAATGAGGTATTCAGTGTTTTCAGAGTCATCGTATGAAATATTTTGTGGGTCTTGGAATTTTACACAAAATGACCAGAAACGCTGGCACAAGTCACTTACCACTTTCTGAAATGACTGGCACTCAAAGAGTTAAGTGTGAGTGATCCCATGGGGACATTTCTGTGACCAGCACAAATTTTCCAAAGTTTTGAGGTATAATTGTGTATGTAGATTAATATGGCAATGAGAGCAATTTGTTCAGACATTTTTAAGATCTTCCAGCTCCTCCACACTCTAGCGGTGATGTCACGCGCTCTAGCTCTTTCCCATAGACACCCATGATAAAATCAGAAAAGTTTCAAAAACATCATGAAATGTTACCTGTAATTTCTTAAAAACCATACTAGATCATACTAGTCACTAGAATGCTGACTTGGTCCAAGTCTTGTGAGCCATTTAAAGTTTGAATCATTCTATGTCAAAGTATGGCGATTTGGTGTGGCCTCAAAAAGGAGTGATTTTATGACGATTTCTCAACAATCTCCAGTCACTTTGAATGGAAAATTTTACACAGTTTTTTTTTTACGAATTTTGTAAAAAACACTAGGCGAATCCCTGAGAAAAGTTATAGCACACCATTGGTTTTGGTTTTGTAATCGTTTCTTACCCAGACTTTGTGGAGAGAACGTAAGGTTATGTGTGTAACCATGGTTCTCTGAGTAGGAGGCTTCCCCTCCACCTCAGAGATATTACATATATCTCTACGGGAACCCTGATCCATCAGGGTCAGTTGTGTGGATAATTACTTTAAGACAAACCACCTGTGGAGTGGACATGGCTATCAATCAGACCGGTTATTTAAACCCCTGTCAACCACACCCACGTTGATATAGATCTTGGAACGAATCCCTGACTGGCCTCGCGCTGGAGGGGAAGCCTCCTACTCAGAGAACCATGGTTACACACGTAACTTATGTTCTCTATCGTAAGGAGGCTTCCCCTCCACCTCAGAGATATTACATATATCTCTACGGGAGAGCTTTAAGACACAACGCGAAGGGACGGAGCAGCACCACCCCACACGTATGGCGTGGCTTTCGAATGAGACGTCACCGCCACTATAGTGCTCTACAAAAAAGAAAAATCCCGTGCGTCAAACCAACTATATACAAATGTACACTATATACACATCCCCCAAGCTAGCCAGCTCTGCAAGACGCAGGATGCTGGCACCCCAGCCCTGGTGCAAGACGCAACAAAGGGCCAGACGGCCCCACAAGACGCAAAGGCTCAATCAGAGGGGTGGAGAGGCAACTCAGACCAGCCCCCACAAGGCTGCCTGACAGGAAAAATGAAAAAGTCACTACCGCCAGGCTACCCCAAGCACCCGCTCACCGAACAAAGTGCCTGCAGCCACATTGAATTGGTAGAAGCGAGCAAATGTGGACGAGGCCGACCAGGTAGCCGCCGCACAGATCTCATCGACAGACGCACCTCGCCATGACGCCCAAGAAGTAGCCATGCCCCGAGTCGAATGCGCCCGCACTCCTGATGGGAAGGGCGCTCCAGTCCCCACATAGGCCTGCTGGATAGCCTCCACAATCCAGTGGGAAAGACGGGCCTTAGACAGTGCCTGACCCAGAAGGTCCTGCCTAAAGCACATAAACAACTAGTCAGTCCGCCTATGGACCTGTGTCCGGTGCAGATACACCCTAAGGGCCCTGACAGGGCACACGAGTGAGTGCCCGCGCTCCCCCTCTTGCGTTGGCACAGAGTAAAGATACCCGGAGCATGACCTCCTGACCTGGCTGCGATGCAGAGAGGACCTTGGGAAGAAATGCAGGGTTGGGTCGCAGGACCACCCCTACCCCCTCCGGCAAGAACCTGCACAGATCTTCATGTACGGAGAGAGCATGGAGCTCCCCCACCCTCTTGGCTGTGGCTAGCACCAACAGGAGGGCAGATTTGACGGACAGCCATTTCAGGTCCACCGACTCTAAGGGCTCAAAAGGAGGACGCTCCAGAGCCTGCAAGACCAGCTCCAAATCCAAGGGCGGCAGAGGTGGTCTACCACATAAACCAGTACGCCTCCTAGCACCCTTGAGGAACCGGGATACCAATTTGTCCACACCCTCAGGCAATTGGTACCTCCCAACCCGAGCTGCCTTGATCGCCGCCACCATACCGCTCAGGGTAGAGGGCGCCCTTCCAGCATCCAAGAGTCCTTGTAAGAACCACAGGACAGCCGGGGCCGAGCACGTAAGTGTGTCCGTCTGGTGTCCCCTGCACCAGGCCACAAAAGCCAGCTCGCAGAGGCGTGGAGAAACCAACCCCCCTTGCCTGTTGACATATGCGACTGCGTCACACTGTCTGTCATAACCAGCACGTGCTGGCCCCGAAGGTGTGGCAGAAAATGGCAAAGACCAAGCTGGACCACTGTCAGTTCCAACATGTTGATGTGCTGGGTGGCTTGAGGACTACTCCAACGACCGCTGGCACCATTTCCTCTGAACACTGCGCCCCAGCCTGTCAATGAAGCATCCCTCAGGAGAAAAAACCGATATGTTACCGGCCCCAGCACACTCCTTTTAGCGAGATTCCCGCCGTCTTCCCACCAACGGAGGGCCATCCACAATCGTCTGGTGACAGGTACCCTGGTATCCAGGCGACTCCTGGGGCCCAACCCCAGCCCCAGGAGTCGCCATACGGCGCTTAGTCTGTTGGGGCTTTTCAGGTGGAACAGTCATCCTGCGCTTTACCCCAAACACACAAAGCCGAGCCTCTAAGGTTCGTGCTGGCAAAATTGAGCAATCCATACAGGAAGAGGGATTACAGACAGCCTCAGAGGCATGTTCCTTGCCTAGACAACGTACACACACATCATGTCCATCCTCAATGGGCAACTGGACCCCACACGCCACACAATTATGACTCATGACCAAATCTCGCGATAGGTCCCGTCCTTGCGAGATCCCAACCCGGAAAAACAATCCGGCTCTACACACCATGAGACTGTTGCCGGGCGATATGTGTGTAATGAGACGTGTGTGCTTGGTGTAGCGTTGCAACCGCAACACAGTGTCAAGAGCCACAGAATGACAGACAGACAGATAGTTAAGTTAACAGCTCAGAAAGTCCGCGGCCCTGCTCTCACTGTCCGCACGGAACCGAGAAACAGGACCTGTGCTGATACGTGACAACCTCCGCACGGAAACAACATGCACAACACTGGACGTTAAGCGCTAAGTACAGGAAACTTAGCTCGGCAACAACCACTCGGAACCTGCTCTCATCGCCCAAACGGGACCGAGAGACAGGACCTGGTGTAAACGGCACGTGAACCCCCGCATGGAAGCAATATGCCAACACCGAGGAAGACGCCAACAAACGTTTATAAAGGATCAACATTAACAGCCACCACGAGAGCCGAACATCTCACTCTCTCATACCATCAGGTAAGTGGCACAGACTGCTAATGTTGTTTAGTTAAGAAAACAGAAAGATATAGAATTGATTTGTCTCAAAGCAGAGCAACACGCACGCTGCTCCAGTGGAAAAGAAAAATCAACGTGGGCGTGGTTGACAATTTCAATCAATTTCAATTTTATTTATAAAGCCCAATATCACAAATCACAATTTGCCTCACAGGGCTTTACAGCATACGACATCCCTCTGTCCTTATGACCCTCGCAGCGGATAAGGAAAAACTCCCCAAAAAAACCCCTTTAATGGGGAAAAAAAACGGTAGAAACCTCAGGAAGAGCAACTGAGGAGGGATCCCTCTTCCAGGACGGACAGACGTGCAATAGATGTCGTACAGAACAGATCAGCATAATAAATTAACAGTAATCCG
>NC_065510.1:45895508-45896891 GCF_006386435.1 Epinephelus moara
TTCTTGAAGAGAAATTGGGGAGAAGCAATCTAAATATATATTAGGTCTTACAGCTGTGTTTGAGGTTAGATAGGTACTATCTGAGGACAGGAGGTCATGAATTTTGCCTCTAATAGTTAGAATTTTGTCATTAAAAAAGCTCATAAAATCATTACTGCTAAGGGCTAAAGGAATACAAGGCTCAATAGAGACAGGGGTTTAAATAACCGGTCTGATTGATAGCCACGTCCACTCCACAGGTGGTTTGTCTTAAAGTAATTATCCACACACCTGACCCTGATGGATCAGGGTTCCCGTAGAGATATATGTAATATCTCTGAGTTGGAGGGGAAGCCTCCTTATGATAGAGAACAGCTTGTTTGCCAGTTGTTGCTGGTATTGGTTGGCCCAGGTGACACTTGTGAGTTGCTCTGTGCGTAGTTTTACGATGTGGTGTGGACTTTTCCTTTGTAGGCTGTAGCGATGTTCCTCTTTGTTTTCGTTGAGCTGATTTTGTGTAGTGTTATGGTGAACGTGAGTGAGGCAAGCTTCGCTTGGGAGAATGTCCGTGGTTTCAGGGGGGTTGTTGGCTTGCTAGTTGCTCTCCTGAGTCAGTGGTCTTCAGTGCATAAATACTCACCACAAGTAGCTGCATGAAGACTAGGCAGGAGCTTAGTTAGCTGGATGGGTCTTCAGATAGCTTGGAAACTCCAAACCTGGTTGAGGACTGTTCCTCTTTGTGCCCCAAAGTAAACTTTGCTGTGTCTGCTTGGTGCGGTGGTGTGCGTAAAGGTTGTTCTGCTCAGCTCACTGTTGTAAATATTTGACATGTCTGATATTGAGGCTTTTATTGCTGCTCCATCTCAGAAGTCCCTTGATGCATGCACAAAAGAGCAGTTGCTCTTGCTTGCTGAGCATTATTCAGTGGTGATTAAAGGAAACAAATGTGTTAATGAAAATATTTAAGCCTCCATAAATTCAAAATTAATCGAATTTGGAGTTATTTCTGAGGACAAAGAACAACTTTCTCCAGTGTCTACTGTATCTTATCATATGCACACAGCAAATTGAGAAGAGTTGAATTCTTGGTGTTAAAGGGCCAGTGTGTAAAATGGGTTGAAAACAGTGACATCAGTGGTCAAATTCTAGATTGCAGGGCTCACTCGCTTACCCCTCCCGTCAGGTAAATGACGGTGGCCTCGTAGGGACAAAAAGCCTTGCACACGACTTTTTCAGGAGTAGGTCTATCTAGCGACGAGGTGAATGTTTATTTAGAAATCTAAGCCATGTTACGATATTGTAATGAATCCCTCACGCGCAGGAGACCAGAGGAGCGTTCGGGAAAAGGGCCTGTTTATTTGAGCACTCCAGAAACTCCGGTAACACTCCACTCCGTCCCAAACT
>NC_065510.1:45898038-45919086 GCF_006386435.1 Epinephelus moara
GATACAGAGACAGAGTAATGGGCCTCTGAAGTCAGTAAAAAGTTGAAGATTTTGCCTAAAATAAAATAAAAAATGTGTTTCAGGATGAATAACTGTCTGTGGCTTCATCTGAGCAGGTAAATGACACTGTGGGGCTTTAGGCACACTATCAATGAACATTTGTTTCAAATTTGAAGAAAATTGCACAAAGTATGACCATTCTACACATAGACATAATAAAGAGTAGATGCCGCATCGGCTGCAGAATCAGAATCAGAATCAGAATATCATTATTGTCATTGTTACAGGTACAACGAAATTTCAGTGCAGTCCTTGACAGTGCAAAACGAGCTAATAAATAGTATAAAAAATAGTAAAGAAAAGAGAAGAGAAGGAACACATAAAAACAATATAAGAACACATAGGGACAGTATCAGAAAGTGCATATAAAGTGTAAGACCAGTTATACGGAAGTGCATGTGTTTTGTAAGTCACTCAATGTCCAGCAGTATTTAATGTAACAATGGCTGTGGGGTAAAAACCAGAGATGGGGACTCGAGTCATTGTGACTTGGACTTGAGTCGACTCGAGTCGCTGTTTTGATGACTTGTGACTTGACTTGACAAAAAATAAAAGACTTGACTTGACTCAGACTTGGAAGTTAAAGACTCGGGACTTGACTTGACTTGAGACACGATGACTTGAATGACTTGAGTGTTATTCACATCATGTTTTCGGTTAGAATATAAAATTAATAAATTAATTTAAAAAATAACGTTGATTCGCAGGCTGAGAATGGCGTTGTCATGATTGGATCACTACCCTGTCAATCAGTCATGCCCTCTCTACGTACCTTACGTGTTTATTGGAGAAACAGGCCCTTTTATATCAGATAGGCATCAACATGTCAGCGGGAGGGGTACCGAGAGTCATCGTTTTCGGCTTTCGGAATTACCATTATTACGGCAAAACACAAACAGCACAGTGCAAGACATGCGGCATAAACATCTCGGACAGCCAGGCGACAACTTCAAACTTTGTTCGTCATTTGAAGAGCCATTCTGCCCAGTAAGTGCTTGTCAATTAGCTAATATTATCTGGTTAGTCGATAGTTAGCTAACGTTAGCTTGATACGATACGGGGGTGGGGTGGGGTGGGGTGGGTCGGTTTGGTGTAATTTGTTTTTTAATTTATTTGCTAACATTAACCCCAGAAAACGTGAGTGAACATTCCGACCGGTTCATCACAAGACCGGCTGTACGTGTTATGAACGAGCAACACAGGGTTAAATGAGCTCTGTGTGTGTGTGTGTGTGTGTGTGTGTGTGTGTGTGTGCGCGCACGCACGCGCACGCACGCATGGGGGTCGTCCCTGCAAAGTAAACACTGCAGCGATGAAGTCAGTGTTTACTGACAGTTACTTATACTTACTCTTGTCTTTTCACTTTATTAAGATCAGATTCTGCATGTAAAATTACAATAATAAGGTGACTTGACTTGGACTTGACTTGACCTATTACAGGACTTGACTTGACTTGACTTGACATAACCTGTGACTTGACTTAACTTGACTTGCCCAAAAAAAAATGACTTGGGACTTACTTGAGACTTGCACATGTGTGACTTGGTCCCATCTCTGGTAAAAACTGTTTTTAAGTCTATTTGTGCGTGTTCTGATGACCCTGTGACGTCTGCCCGATGGAAGAAGTTCAAACAGATTGTGTCCGGGATGTGATGNTATATATATATATATATGTATATATATATATATATATATATATATATATATATATATATATATATACATACAGTACCAGTCAAAAGTTTGGACACGCTTTCTCATTTACTTGAATGGAAAAATGTGTCCAAACTTTGCCCACTATGAATATTAAAATACGCCGAACCATGTGGCCTGTATCATAGCTACATTTATAACGTTTGCAGCAAAACTCAGCGGCAATAGGCAATAGCGGTCGATGCGGCGTCTACGCTTTATTATGTCTATGATTCTACAGCGTTTTTTCCATGCAAAGATCCATGTGGAGCTCCACATGACAAGAGTGCTCACTCTGCTTCAAAACAGTGCTATCAGTGATCAAACATACATTATACAACAGTTAGTTCCGGCCCTGCAATCTGATTGGTCGAGAGACAGTAAAACCGTGATGATATTGGAGTACAAAATCACGGTTATTTCACTGTGTATGTACCACTCCGCCTCACAGCTGATTGCAATCAACAATCAAATCAAAACTGACGGTTAGTGTCAGTTAGGTCAGCAGTTGTGTTGTAGGCTAATTAATTCATCCACTGTCAAACAGCCAAAAATATGGATTTATTTCCTAATATAAGTTTTGAATTGAACTATGAATGGTCATCAGAGGAAGATGAGGGAGAGGAGAAGCTGAATCCATCTGAGCACACATCCAGGTTTGTCAGTGTTTCATCAGCGGAGCTCAATGACTTGGAGAAAAGCAACATACTGTCAGATCAGAAGTGATATGACAGTATGACTACATGCCTGCGGCCTCGTGCCTACGACCGAATCACAGCCGTGATGATATCACAGTACAACATCACTCCCTCTCGTGTGATATTGCTTAATTAAAACACTGTACCTTATTGAAATCAGGTGTGATTATGATAGCTGATGTTGTTTATGACACAGAAACAGGGGCACCTCCAGGGATTTTGGGCTCCGTGAAAAGAATTTTTACTGGGCCCTATACACAGCTGGCCAGGAGGCCACTGAAAATTTTTGATGCTATTTTACATAAAATTATGCATTTTGATGTTTTTTTTTGTTGTTGTTTTTTAAAGATATGTTTATTTAATTTTCAAGATAAAACATGAACATATATGCCAGAACAAACAAACATACATTTGGCTCACACACATAAAGATTCAAATTTCAAATTTATACAGGCGAGAGATTCAGGAGTCACATCCCACACAAAGAAAAACAAATAAGTGAACAAATAATATATGTATATATGTATGTACATATATACACGTGCACATACACACACACACACACACACACACACAAAGTAAAATAAATTGAGGGCACACTGCCATGCATGATACATCCACATGATCGGAGAGGGGTGCACAGAAATAAAAGCAAATCAACGGCAAGGTGTCATTTATGAAGCAGAGCGTTCGGGGCTATGATACAAACCCTCTTGCGAGAATGGTGGAAATATTCAAACCAATATATGACAGGAAGGGCTCCCATGTTTTACGAAAAACATCATCTTTGCTGTGTAGTTTACACGTCGGATAGTCCAATGCAACATATTCAAGTGTCACTCTTTGCCACTGAGCCTTAGATGGAACTTTATCCATTATCCAGTTCAGAAGAATACACTTTCTAGCACAGAAAGCAAGTGTTTGGTGAAGTTTTCTTTTAAATTTGCCAGTGATGGACAAATCAGATATGCCAAGTAGCAAATATAAGTGGTTGTTGTTTCTATTAGTAGACAGAATCTTATTCATTTCCTGCCCTATGACCTGCCAGAAATGCTGTATTTTCCTACAATGCCACAAATAATGTGTAAGACTACCAGTTTCTATTTTACATTTGGGGCATAGTGGAGATGTATTGGGGTTGAATTTATGACGTTGGGAGGGAGAGATATGGGCCCTGTGTAAGAGCTTAAGTTAAGCATGGCTCTCACTCGGTTACACACACTCAGCGTTTTTGCACTCTTCCATGCATCATTCCAACCATCGTCTGTTATCTCAACATTGAGTTCTCTCTCCCATAACCCTTTCAAAAAATAGGTGTTTGTGGTGTTATACACCTTAAGGATATTATAAAATAAACTAATAGACCTGCCAGATTTCTGTAAAAAGAGCTGTCTCTCTAAATGTGAAATATTTTGGCACTGAAGGATTGTGGTGCCCCTTGTGACAAAGTTTTTTACTTGTAAATATCGAAAGAAATCCTGTTGTTGAATGCCATATTTCCTTTTCAGCTGACTAAAAGACATCATGGTAGAACCTTCCAGCAGTTTGTGTAAAGTACATATTCCTTTATTTACCCACAGACGGAAGTTATTGTCCATCACTCCTGGAGGGAAATCAGGATTATCTCATATTGGAGTGAAGACAGAGGTGAATTGAGATCTACCCTCTAATTTTCTGATGGCATGCCATGCCTTAACTGTGGAGATTGTAATTGGGTTAGTACAAGCAGACTTCAAATATGCACTTTTTCTAATAAACAAAAGATTACTCAAAGGGTATCTGGACATTGAACTTTCTACATCCAACCAGAGTCAGCTATAGTACGCAAATGAGCACTAAGCTGGAATTTTCTAATGTCTGGGAGATCAACACCTCCTTTTGTGGAGGAAAGATATAACGTAGCTATTTTGAGGCGTGGTTTCTTCTTAGACCATATAACCCAGATAGCACACATACATCTGGCCGACGTCGGCCTGAGGAGGACACATCGGCCCTGAATTTATAACGTCTGACAAGCGTCGGCCGCATGGGTGGATATCTTTAAAATTTAATACTCTTTTGTCCCAGCTCATCAAACGTCTCTGTTACGTTGGCTTTGGGTCGGCCCAGTGCCGTAGAATGTCTGCCCACATACGGAAGTCGCCACAGAGGCGGAATTTCATCTCCGCGGTCTTTGTTTGGAACTGAGCTTACAGGACACAGCATCTCATTGCAGTTGGTTTCAGGTAAGCTTATTGGAATAAATTGGCAGAAAATAGCTATGTTGTTTCTTCTGTGACCGTTAAAAGAGGTTCCTGGTGAGTGGCGAGGCACGACTGGGTGTATGTAACTTAGCGCAGGTCCCCACCAGCTAACGTTATCTTTCGTTAGCTGTTATCTAGTTTAGCTCATGTTAGCTAACAGGCTACAACTGTGGTGTTTTTTTATTTTCCCTAGTTGACATTATCTGTTCATCTGGTTATCGTGAGCACTCGTTTTGGGTTAAAGTGGAAGTGCCTGGAGCTGCCACCCGTGGTCCCGCAGCCCCCGGCCTGACCTCTGGGGCCCTGGATGGATGCTCAAGTGTGGGTGACAGGAGCGGAGAGGAGCGCGGAGGTAAGGCGGGGCGGGCCGACACTGTGTATCCCAGAACGGGTGCTCAAATGTGGGTGACAGGAGCGGAGAGGAGCGCGGAGGTCAAAAAGTGAAGTTTAAGGATGCATTTGTCTTCGGTATGTTGTTAATGTGATTTTATGGGCAATATATCAGTCGAGGTCTCCTCCTCTGCAAAGCAAACTGACCTGGTGGCTACAGGTAATAGCGCAGTTTTGAAACCACTGTTTTTCCGAGATGAAGGAGTTTCAACACTAAATTAAGCAGAGTGACGGACCCAAAGCCTTCAATCTGGCTAAAAGACAGCTGAAATGCTAAAAAAAAAAAAAAAAAAAAAAAAAAAATACAGTGGTGAAGTGGGATTTGTTTCTTGAAGTTATGTGCTCATTATCTTTTCTGTGTCTTGCAGGCTGCCAGGAGAAGCGGACTGGCCATCAGATAGTTTCTCAAATTGACTTTTGTCTCTAACCTAAATGAATAAAGGACGTAGTTAACAAAGCATATGAATATTAATGAAGGAGTGCCCACTGAGCACAGCTTCTTTTATTGATCGTTTGAACGTCGCGTGGTGGTCATTTTCGATTAAAGGCCGACATCTAAGCGACGTCTTGGCAATGAGCCCTCTCCCTGCTATGTCTTAACGATCTAAACTTGATACATCAGGCCAACGTCGGCCAGATGTATGTGTGCTATCTGGGAAAGGAACTAAACCAGCTATTTAGCTGTTTGAAGCACTCGATAGGTTTAAATTTTCTTTTATTCCAAGTGCAATAAATGTTCTTAATTTGCACTGAGTCTTGATGGACTCAATTTGCCTGCACTGTCTATAAGCACTCCATATGGTCTTATTCCCTTATAGATTTATTTTTTCTATGGACAGCTTGATCTGATCTGTTTTATTCATGGTTGTTGTGGTTGTGATTGTTGTTGACACTGTCTTGATTGTCCCTTGTATGTTGAATTGCACTGCAAACTAAATATCCCCTTGAGGGACAATAAAGAACTGGACTGAACTGAACTGAACTGAACTGATGGTCTTATGGAGGAACATAACTGGGATCATTTGTATTGGGTAAAGTAACCTGGGAAGGATGTTCATTTTCAGGAGAGCAACACGGCCTAACCAGGAAATTGAAAGAGTGTTCCATCTCTCTAGGTCCAACCTTATACACTCAAATATGGGTGGGAAATTTACTTTATATAATTGGTCAAAGGAGGGTGTTATACATATTCCCAAATAGACAAAGCCTTCTGGTGACCATTTGAAAGGAAAGGGAGATGGAGTTTTGGATATCTGTTTCAGAATGCCTAATGGCATTACTTCCGATTTATTGAAATTTATTCTGTAGCCAGAAAAATTACTAAACATATTGATGGTCTCAATAAGGGCTGGGGTAGATACCTCAGGCTCAGTCAAAACAATCAAGACATCATGGGCATAAAGAGTAATCTTGTGTTGTCTAGTGTCAATTGTGAGACCATATATGTTTTCATTTTTTCTGATTGCCTCAGCGAGTGGCTCAATTGCCAGGGCAAAGAGCAAGGGCGATAGAGGACATCCTTGCCTTGTACCTCTTAAAATTTGGAAATTAGAAGAACGCAACCCATTTGTAAGCACTGCTGAGAGGGGATTAGTATAGAGTAACTTTATCCAGCTTATAAATTTTTCACCCAAGCCAAATTTGTGTAATGTGTAAAACAAGTATGGCATTTCAACGCGGTCAAATGCCTTCTCGGCATGTAAAGAAAGCACCAGACCACTCAAAGACCGCTGTTGAAAGACTTGGATTGTGTTTAGTAATCTGCGCATATTATTGTATGAATTACGACCTTTAATAAATCCAGTTTGGTCATCATTTATAAGAGTAGGGAGTAAGCCTTCTAGTCTCGTTGCTAATATTTTGGAAAGGAGTTTCAAATCAGCATTCAACAGGGAGATATGCCTGTATGATGTGCAGTCCTCTGGGATTTTGCCCTTTTTTAAAATTAGGGAGATGTGCGCTTTTCTCAAAGACTGTGGTAAAATTATTTTCTTAAAAGAGTCATTAACCATATTTAGAAGTCAATCAATAAGTCGTGGAACTCTTTGTAGAATTCACTACTGAATCCATCTGGACCAGGAGCTTTACCAGACTGTAACCCTTTAATAGCATCGAGGACTTCCTTCTTAGATATAGGAGCTTCAAGAGAAGTTTTCTGGTCATCAGATAAACTAGGAAAGTTAAGAGAATAGAAAAAAGTGTTCATTTTTTCAGTTGTATCAGTTTGTAGTCCAGATTTATACAAATTTTGATAGAAAGTTTTAAATGTGTTGTTAATAGTTATGGTGTCAAAAGCCTGTTTACCCAGACTGTCTATAATTGAAGAAATAATTTGGGAATCTGCTTTTTTCTTCGTCAGATATGACAGATATCTCCCTACTTTATCTCCATGTTCGTACATTTTTTGTCTAGCAAGTCTGATTTTGCATTCAGCATCTTTTGTCAGTAGTAAGTTTAAAGTGCACCTAAGTGCAGAGATCTCTTTAAGCTTCTGTACAGATGAGTTTTTAACATATTCTTTCTCAGCATGTTTCAGTTTGGACTCAAGATTTTTCTTTGTTCGTCCTGCCTTCGCCTCTTAGTGGACATATAAGATATAATAAGGCTTCTTGAAAAAGCTTTAGATGTTTCCCACAACAATGAGGAGTCATTGGTGGAGGCTGAATTAACAAAAAGAAATGACTGAAATTCCTCTCTAAACTAAGATATGAATTTATGGTCTGTTAGGATAGAAGGGTTAAACTTCCAGTATCTAGTTTGGTTGACTGGGTTCCTTAAATTATATTGTATGGACACAGCGGCATGATCAGAAATAACTATATTTCCTATAGAGCTGGAGATAACTGACTGTAGCAAGACTCTTGGAAGGAAGAAGTAATCAATCCTAGTATAAGATTTGTAAACATTTGAAAAAAAAGTATATTCTTTCTCAGCTACGTGTTGAGCTCTCCACACATCTATATAGTCTAGGTCCTCACAAAGTGCTGAGACAATTTTGGCTTGAGGTGAAAGTGATGATTTTCCAGGTAGAGATTTATCCATAATGGGATTCAAATGACAATTACAATCTCTTCCAATAAACGTGTTTCTAATATTAAGATCTATCACTTTAGAGAAAGAAGTAGTCAGGAGATCACTGGGGTATCCAGGTGGGTTGTAGGTATTCATTATAGCAATTTCTTCCCTGTAAAGTATGCCTCTCACAATCACGTAACAGCCTGCTGTGTCTTTTGTACAGTCTATAAATTTGAATGGTAGATTTCTCTGGATTAAGATGGCCACGCCTCTACTTCTTTAGGTAAAAGATGAAAAATAAACCTCCTTGTCGTAATTTCAAATGTTCGCTGTCGTTTAAGTGTGTTTCTTGCAACAGGGCTATATCGACACATTCCCTTTTAAGATAAGTAAGGATCTTTTTTCGTTTAACAGGTGTGATCTAAGGCATCTAAGGCAAAAAACAGTGCATCTAAGGCACCCCTTGCCTAACATTGGCATTAAACGTAGACACTGTCCTTCTCCTAAACTTAGAGGAGGTCGAGTGAGAGGGTTTTCTAGCAACAAAAGAAAGATATTTGTCCGGGAGGTCGGGAGGCATTGCTTATAGTGAGCCTACAAAGCTAACAGTCTCAGTGCTCCAGATAAAGTGCAATGTATGTCCATTGTTTAACTGTAAAACATAATTAAAGTCAGACAAATCCGCTGTTCAGCATGAAAAAAACTTAGACAGTAATGTTCACCCATCCTCACGGAGGGTATCCTTCAGTGACTCGATGTATTTCTCCTTCTTGGCCTTGGGTCATTAGATAATGATGAGTTGGCATCAGAGGGGCAGCAGGTGCCTGTAAAGGAGAATGACCAGCAGTCATCTCTCCTTCAAGAAATTATTGGCTGGGTTCCTTTGGCTCTGGGGCTTGACCTGCCAGCTGGTCAGGGTTCCCTTCCCGTTTCAATGATGAAACAGGGGTCGACCCACACGGTTCCTTATGCCTCTCCTTTCTGATTTCGAGAAGGTGGTCAGGAGTCAATTCACAACACTGACTGCAGGGGCATGCTGGTCGGGGCTCTTTCCTCGTATGGCTGCGGCTGACAATCAGAGGAGGATAGGCTGTGGGCCATCACAGGTTTCAATCAGGACCTGCCTCTCTCATTTTCAGCTGGGTGCCAGGGCCACGTGGTGGCTGTATCTTCACCTCTTGGGTCTTATGGCAGCCTCAGTACAAGTGGTGCCACTGGCTCTTCTACTCATGCGTCCAGCCCAGAGGCATCTCTTCAGCCTGGGGCTCTGTCCGTAGAGACAGCTGCAGGCAGAGGTGCTCATCACTGTGCAGCTTTGTGCGGACCTCAAGTGGTGGCAGAACCCAACCAACATCTCGAGGGGGAGTATGCTTGGTCCAGTACTGCGTCACCAGGTACTCTGTACGGATGCGTCCCTGGAGGGGTGGGACGCACTCCACTAGGGCAGGGGCACCAGTGGGGTCTGGAGCGCCCGCTGGAAGGGCCAGCATATCAATCCTCTAGAACTGAGAGCTATTCACCTGGCCCTCCAGCATTTTCTCTGGAGTCTGCAAGGCCATCACATGCTAGTAAGAACCGACAGCACAGTGGCAGCAGCATTATGTCAATAGGCAAGGGGGCCTGGGCTCCCCACAGCTGATCCTGATAGCCCCGAACTGGCCCCACATGACATGGTTCTTGGACATGGTGCCTCTCCTGACTGGGAGTCTGTGGGAGCTCCCTGCCCGGCAGGACCTTCTGAGTCAGGTGCAGTGAGCCCTTCTCCATCCCTTTCCACAGGGGCCCAAAGCTTGGGCCTGGCCCCTGAGAAGGCCGGTCAGCTAGGCTTGGGACTTGGGCAGTCAGTGGTTTAGACCATGCAGAGTGTACATGGGCACTGTCGACGAGGGCTGCATACTCTTACCGCTGGGAGCTCTTTGCCTCATGGTGCACAACTAACTGGATCTATGCACTGACATGTGCAGCCCCAGAGGTGCTCTGGTACCTGCAGGGGCTGCTTGAGGTGGGAAAATCACCTTCAACCCTTGGAGGCATGGTGGCAGCTATCAAGGCTGCTTGTACGGGCAATTATAGGTTTGTAGATGGTGACTGCAGCCTCATCTCTCAGCAGAGGCTTGTACTGTGCACCAGAAGGCTGGCCATTCCACAGTGGGACCTGGGTCAGGTGTTGGCTGCCCTGCAGCAGGGACCTTTTGAGCCTCTTGAGTCAGTCAGCATTAAGTGGCTGTCTCTTAAAGTGATTTTTCTCTTGGCAGTGACATCAGCCAAAAGAGTTTTTAGAGTTTTAGGCAATGGCTTGGCTGGTAGCAGAGTTTAGACCGACACTCCTCCTGCACCTGTTGTCACATTTTGTCCAACTGATTCTGTGACTGGTGAGCACTCTGGCATGTTGTCAGAGCTATCTTCGTCATGTGTGGTCACATGTGCTATGGGCAATGACAATAGTGTTGATGTGGTTTTGATAGTCCCATCTTTGTCTGAGCTTCCTTTGGCCTCCGCTGTCACACAGTGAGGTAGTACAGGAGCAATGTAATGATTCTTCTTTGAAAGAAATTTTTTAACATGTATTGATGATATTGGTATCTGAGATAAATAGTGCCGCAAGTGGATATTTCTTGCATAATGAGTTGCTGTTCAGACAGTGGGTCCCTGTGGGTGAAGATTGTTTGAAAAATAATGTATTCCAGATGCTGATGAAGTTCCATTCCCTTGTTTTGAAAGTAGCATATGATGACTGTGGGCACTTTGGTGTGTGGAAAACTTACCTGAACATCCTTAAACATTTCATTTGGCCACATGTCAAGAGGGATGTGTCTGCATACATTAAAACGTCTCATGTGTGCCAGTTAACAGGGAAACCAAATCAGGTGATCAAGCCTGCACCACTGCAGCCTATCTTAGCTGTGACTGAACCTTTTACACACCTCATTGTGGACTGTGTGGGCCCTCTCCCATGTTCCAAATCTGGTTGTAAATATTTACTCACGGTGATGAGTCAGACCACCAGGTATCTGACTGCCTATCTGTTGCGGTCGGATAACAACTAAGGCTGGTTAAGGCAATGTCACAGTTCATTTCAATATTTGGCATCCCTAAAGTGATTCAGAGCAACCAAGGGTTGAATTTTTCATCTCACATGTTTGGGCAGTGTTGGAGCTGTTGCGCATTAAACAGAGCCAGTCATCATCTGGCGCAAAGCCAGGGAAAGGTTCCATCAGATTCTAAAGTCTCTTCTACGCACATACAGTACTGAGTTAGATAGAGACTTGGAAGAGGGGCTTCCATGGCTTATGTCGGCTGCTAGAGAAGCTGTACAGGAAAGTACGGGCTTTAGCCCAAATGAGTTGGTCTTTTGACATTCTGTGCAAGGTCCCTCAGGAGTGCTGCAGGATGGCTGTGTTGATACTGAGCCGCCCAGAAGCCTGATTGACTATGTGAATGGTTTCAGACATCAGTTGTTTGCACAATGGTCATACAACTTGCCATACATCCAGCCACAGAGCAGCAGGAGTTCAGCCCTGGGTTGGTTCCTCATTTCAGCCAAAGTATAGCTACTGGTCCATACACTGTTGTTGAGAAAGTTTCAGATTTGAATAATGTTGTAGGAACACCAGGACAGAAGAAAACCACGTGTCCATCATGTGAACCTTTAAAAACCATACTACAGGCATATAGTTGACTTAGGTAAGTTGTTGGCTCATCTGCCAGTGTCAAAACATGATGATCTGTCAGAGCTGGTATATAAGTATCTGTGTTTGTTTGGTGATGTTCCTTCACAAATCGATTGGATTGAGGGGTGATATTGATGTTGGAGATGCTCAGCTGATTAACACTTGGACCGCCAGAATTACAGCGCCCCTCCAAGCGCCGCAACGGTCTGCCAGACCATCACATGTAACTTCATTGTTTATTCTGCCCGTGTGCTCAGAAGCACACAAAAAATGCATTTTTGAGAAGTTATGATAAAAAAAAAAAAATATTACAGACGATAGAATAGGACTGACAACCTCTCCAATGTCTCATGTCAATTAATTAACACTAGCCTATTTGTCGGCTTTTTATAATGCCTTTTTTTTTTTTTTTTTTTTCTGCTGCGCTGCTGCTGCGCCGTGTCTCCAGTTGAATGTGATGATTTGCTAAATACATTCTACAATAATAAATTAGATTAACTTTTGGTCTATAATATTGTTGGCTATATTATGCATTTTAATTAAAAAAACTTAAGATTAAAAGAAATAAACACCGAAATAATTAGTGGAAACTTTTTTTTTATTGATACTCCTCCTCTCTGACATACTAACACACACACACACACACACACACACACACACATTGAACACGCGATTGAATGAATGAATGAACATTGGAAGCGGTTCAGCCGCAGTCCCGCCGGCTGGCGCGGTCACTGTTGAGATTACATTCCTTTATCATTATTAACAAAATGTTTTTTTATTGACCGTATGAATGGTTTTGTTTTCAAATAAATATTTGAAAACGAAAATGTATGCTTTGGTGTACTTTTACAGAGTTTTGCAATATGTATAGTACTGCATCTTGCTAACTCGGCCATTCTGGATGTCACTAACTCGGCTTCTTCTCCAGAGCCTTTGTGCTCCACTGTCTCTCAGATTAACTCATATCGAAACGGTGCCTGGATAGTGTGATGTGTGTGGTTGTGCTGCTGCCGTGGTCCTGCCAGATGCCTCCTGCTGCTGCTGCCATCATTAGTCATTAGTCATACTTCTATTGTTATTATACACATATGATTATTGTCACATATGTATACTGCCAGATATTAATATATACTTTCAGCATATTGTACCACAGTAGCCATAACTATAACTATAATATTATTACTTTCAATAATGTTGTTGTAAGCTACTGTTATTACCTGCATCTCTCTCTCTGTCTCTCTCTGTCTCTCTCTCTCTCTCTCTCTCTCTCTCTCTCTCTCTCTCTCTCTCTCTCTCTCTCTCTCTTTTTCCTTATCCGCTGTGAGGGTCTAAAGGACAGAGGGATGTCATATGATGTAAAGCCCTCTGAGGCAAATTATGATTTGTGATATTGGGCTTTATAAATAAAATTGATTGATTGATTGATTGATTGATTGATGGTATAGCCTACCTGTATGTATCAAAATGTATAATTTTCAGCAGCGGTATGTGTGACCACTACCGCGGTCAGAGATATAAATGCTCAGAAGTCTAGTGTGTTTCATTTTTGTAACTTATAGGCTTCAGAAAACATACAAGAACACATTTTTAGGAAAAGTCATAGGAAGAGAAGCTTGTAGGTTTTATCTAAACAGAGTTATTTGCCACAACAGTCTGTCAGACCGTTGTGGCGGTTCTAGTGTTAAACATTAAACATTGGGCCTTTACTCCTATAAGATGATGTTGTTTGGGTTAAAGAATGCCCCTGCGATATTTCATTGTTGATCGTGTAGTGTTTGGCTTGGAAGGTTGCTGTGTTTATCTTGATGACCTGGCCATTTACAGTGATGCCTGGAACTCACACCTTCAGCGCATCCATGCACTGTTTGACCATCTGGCTGAAGCACAGCTCACCATTAATTTGGCCAAATATGAATTTACCAGGGTTACAGGGGCATAACACATAGCACACAGCCGTGTGGTGGGACAGGGTTGCATAGCTCCAGTCCAGACCAAGGTCATGGTGGTAGTGAGATTTCCACAACCAATGACAAAGAAGGAATTGCAAAGATTCCTGGGTTTAGTGGGGTACTACTAGCCTGGCGTTGCCAGACCCAATTCGCAAAACGCAAATGGGTCTGGACACAGAGTATACATTTCCTCTATTCCCGAGGGGCGGTATCAACAGCTGTCACTCAAAGTGCCCCTTCATGCAATTGGAAAGACGGAAAACCAATCAGAGTAAATGAAACGTGTGACGTAGACTAGCACAACGCCACTGTAAACACACCAGCAAGCAAGTGCAGCGGAGAGGAGCTGTGATGATGTTTGGGAAAGAGTGTTGCCGTCTTTGTGGATTTCCTTCACACTGTGGACTCTGAGTTGCATGGCTGTGATTCCCAGCTTGGTCGTTTCCCTGACCTGCTCCTCCATGAGAGCAACTAGTGGAGAAAAAACAATAGCCACTGGGTTTTCACTGAGTCCCATCTTTTTCCAGATCAATGGAGCCAGTTGGTAAATTCAACTTTTAGATAAGATAAGATAAGATAAGCATTATTGTCCCACAGGGGAAATTCGTCTTGGGCAGTATAGTGCAAACAGCTGCAATATTCACATACATACATACATACATACATACAAACAATCAACACAGACAAGTTGCCAACATAGTGCACTGAGTGTGTTACAGTTGCAGACTACTGGTGCAAGAGTAGTGCAACCATTTGCCTTGTATGTAAGGTTACAAACAAGGGAAGTACAGGTATTGCACTGGCCTATCTCAAAGTGCAAGTGAGTGCAGATAAAAACAAATAAATACAGAGGTCAAATAAAAACACCAGTAAAACAGTTAAAATGTATATTAAATAAGTTGCGGGACCATAGTGCAAATAAAAACAATACTAGATAAGAACAACAATGACCAGACCATTTAGGCATAAATAGCCCTGCGCACTATCCCCACTATCTTCATAGCTGTAGTCACCATTCTCTGAAGTCTGGCCTTACACTGGACTGTGAGGGAACCGAACCACGCTGCCAATGCCGTATCTTATAATACTTGCTAACACAGCGTTATAGAATGTTAACATGGTCTCGGTTCGGACCCCAAACAGCCGCAGCCTTCTGAGAAAGTGTAGCCTCTGAGCTAGTCTGTTACAGAGGAAATCCACATGATCACTCCAGCTTAGGTTATTAGACACCATCAGGCCCAGGTATTTATACGAGTTATCAATGATTACTTTTGTCTTTTTGGTATTTAACACCAGGAAGTTATTGTCACACCAGATTTTGAAGGTGGCTATCTCACTGAAGTACACAGAGGGGCAGGCATTCACATCCAACAGACTTAAGATGATAGTATCATCTGAAAATTTGATGACATGGTTGTTAGGATGTAAGCTCCTGCATTCGTCAGTGTACAGTGTGAAGAGGACCGGGGAGCTGACGCACGCCTGGGGCACGCCTGTGCTACACTGCTTCAGGGCTGAGAGAGAGCTGTTCACCCTAACTTGCTGTGTCCTGTTTGTTAAAAAAGAATAAAACCATTTGATAATAAAAGTGTCTACCTTCATGTTAATTAGCTTCTGTATGATCAAATAGGGTTGCACAGTGTTAAAAGCTGAACTAAAGTCAGCAAATGATGATAACTGATAACTGCGTCCTCGGTGCCACGACCCTGCCTATAAGCAAACTGTAGGGGGTTGAGACAACCAGCAACGTCAGATTTAAGCATGTCAACAATGATTCTTTCAAAACATTTCATTACTACTGAAGTTAATGAAACAGGTATGTAATCATTATCAACCGCAGGACATGAAATCTTAGGGACTGGAACGATAACGGACTTTTTCCACAGGCTGGGCACTGTGTGGCTGTGAAAAGACTTCTGGAAAATAGGGCACCAGGCAGCAGCTAACTCAGCTGAGCATCTTTTTATTAAGAAGGCAGGCAGGCCATCAGGGCCTGATGATTTCCTTTTGCCGACTTTACTAAAAACAGCCTGCACCTGCTGAGGTGTAATCTGGAGCTCACATTCTCCAGAAGGAGTCAACAAATCTAAAATCTCCCTCCCTCTAGAGGAGAAATCCTGGACCTTAAATCTAAGAAAGAAATCATTCAGCTCATTTGCTCTTACTGAGTCATCCAAGGTTATCAGCTATTTTTTTTGCAGGGGGTCATGTTCATAATGTTTTTCATACAGTCCCATAACCTCCTGTTGTCCATCTCTCTAAAACTATGTTCCATGTCTGTGCGGTGTTTATCTTTTGCTTTCCTCAGCAGGTGGTTGAGCTCTTTCTGAACCGCAGGCACAGCTGCTCGATCTTTATTTTTAAAAGCTAGCTTTTTGTTATTGATACATGCTTTAATTTCCTTGGTTATATAAACTTTGTTGTTGGGGAAATGTAGCATTTCTTTTTTTTTTCCAACTACATTATCCACACAGAAATGGATGTAATCAGTGGTGGTTGTTGTGGCCTCTTCTAGTTCTAGGCTATGAAAAATGCTTCAATCAGTGCTGAGGAAGCAACCCCGCAGTGTTTCTATACTGTCATCCGTCCATCTCAGTGCGGTTTTGAGCTGAGGTTTACTGGACTTTAACACAGATTTATAAGTGGGCATAAGATACACAGTTGAATGATCTGAATTTGTGATCGGGGGGAGAATTTTTGACCTGTAGGCACTGGCTACATTTACAAAACATTTGTCAAGTACTTTTGAATTCCTTGTGGCATACTTAACATATTGCTGAAAGCCGGGTAAAGCGATTCATGTCACTGAGAACAAAAACCGGGGCACCAGGGGAACGCTGAAGTTGGGAGTGGACACAATCAGATACAAGATTAGCAGCCCTACCAACATTACCACTGGGAGGGATACAGTATATGCTAGACACAGTATGATATTACCAAACTCTCTGGGGAGGTAGAAAGGGCGTATGGAAACACAGAGAAGCTCTACATCAGGACCACATAGACTCTGTCTCACAGTGAATTGTTTGCACCAGTTAGCCCCCCACCTCTTACTTTCCCCGAGGAGTCATTTCTGTCCGCACGGATACAGGAGAAGCCCTCCAGTTCCACTAGCGAGTTCGGAGTGTCCGGATACAGGAGAAGCCCTCCAGTTCCACTAGCGAGTTCGGAGTGTCCTGTCGGAGCCATGTCTGCATCAGTGCGATGATGCTAGATTCTCTGTACTCATGACAGAGCCATGTGTTTGCCCGGAGCTCGTCCATTTTACAGCGCAGCGACCTGACGTTACTCAGTATAACTGAGGGCAGCGGTGGTCTGCCGCCTTGCCTGTGGAGCCACTGTCTGACTCCCTCTCTTCTACCCCTCTTCCTCTGCTGTGATTTTCTCGCAGGCTTCACTCTCACGTACTCTGGTAGATGGTCCGGGGGTGCGTTGTTTTTGTCCCACAGGGCCAGCAGGGCATCTCTGGAGTAGACAAGGTGACATGCTGCCTGCGAGGAAGGTGGAGGCGGAGGGGACAGATTTTTCCCCACGAGCTCACCCACCACCAGCAGGAGAGTCAGCAGGGACAGAAGCGCCGCCATGGCTTGACGCTGCTTTGTAAACGGCCGGTCGTGCAGCCGCTGCGGTGGTCTAGATGAAGGTCCAGCTGCTAGGCTAATGCCGTCGGCGCCTCCCCGCTGGAGACCGCTGCACCGCTGCTCCTCTCCGCCTCCGTATGGGAGCTCTCGCTCTTGTAGGCCAGCTGCTAGGCTAACGCCCTCAGCGCCTCCCCGCTGGAAACCGCTGCTCCTCACCGCCGTTGTTGGAGGCTGCTCTCGCTCTCGCAGGCCAGCTGCTAGGCTAACGCCCTCGGCGCCTCCCCACTGGAAACCGCTGCTCCTCTCCGCTGCTGTCGGGAGGCTGCTCTTCAGGTGACTCGCCGACAACTTGGCACGGGTCTCTCTCCGTCGCTGGTCTCGCCACCGTCGTGTAGCTGCCCGGTAGCTGCCCCGTAGCTAATAATGCTAGTTGGCGTTTGTTAGCTCAGGCGTTTGCTCACTCAGGCGTCCATGTTGGCTCCCGGCGTGGTGAGAGGGGTACTCCGTCAAAGAAAAACTGACTAGATTAAACAGCCAGTCGTCTGTAAACTACATAACACTATGTGTACACTGCCTGTAGCAGTGACGTCGACATGTCACATAAAATAAAATGTAAAAGACACAAATAACACACAGCAGCCGCAGCACTACAGCCCAGGTCGCCAGCCGTGCAGCGCCCCGGTTGTTACTAATTTGAGTAACATGCTCGGTAGACTCTGTAGTTTTACCAAACCCCGTAGGAAAGGATGGCAAACACATCCTTTTTTTCAATAAAAGCTTTCAGTGCAGCCGTTTGTTCTGTTTTTAAAGAAAATGTACATTCCAGTTCAACACATTTACCATCGCAGTTTCAAAATCAGTCGCCATGTTGGCTGTTTACGAAATGCATTCACTCTGGTCCTTGTCCCTCCTATTCTGATGACGTGCCCGCCCCAAAGTAATAATCGGTTGTGATTGGCCCTGTAAGCTTTAACCGATGCCAGAATGTGCCTTTATGATTGCATGGCCAGACTGATCTGTGGAGCGAAATAGAATATGAGCTTGCGAGATTAGGATGGTTTCACCAGGCTAGGGTACTACAGGAGTTTTTGTAAAAACTACACTGGTAACACTTTACAATAAGGTACACAAAATTAGAGTAGTTACTGAGGAACTAATGAGGAACTAATGAGGAACTAATGAGTAGTTATTGAGGAACTACGGTACACAAAATTAGAGTAGTTACTGATGAACTAATGAGGAACGAATGAGGAACTAATGAGGAACGAATGAGTAGCTACTGAGGAACTAAGCTACACAAAATAAGAGTAGTTACTGAGGAACGAATGATGAACTAATGAGTTGTTACTGAGGAACTAAGGTACATAAAATTAGAGTAGTTACTGAGGAACTAATGAGGAACTAACTATTAGTTAATGGTCAGTTCTTCAGTAACTCATGATCAAATTTCAGAGGAGTAGTTACTGAGGAACTAATGAGGAACTAACTATTAGTTAATGGTCAGTTCTTCAGTACCTCATGATCAAATTTCAGAGGAATAGTTACTGAGGAACTAATGAGGAACTAACTATTAGTTAATGGTCAGTTCTTCAGTAAGCCCTGATCAAATTTCAGAGGAGTAGTTACTGAAGAACTAATGAGGAACTAACTATTAGATAATGGTCAGTTCTTCAGTACCTCATGATCAAATTTCAGAGGAGTAGTTACTGAGGAACTAATGATGAACTAACTATTAGTTAATGGTCAGTTCTTCAGTACCTCATGATCAAATTTCAGAGGAGTAGTTACTGAGGAACTAATGATGAACTAACTATTAGTTAATGGTCAGTTCTTCATTAACTCATGATCAAATTTCAGAGGAGTAGTTAATGAGGAACTAACTATTAGTTAATGGTCAGTTCTTCAGTAACCCCTGATCAAATTTCAGAGGAGTAGCTACTGAGGAACTAATGAGGAACTAACTATTGGTTAATGGTCAGTTCTTCATTAACTCATGATCAAATTTCACAGAGGGGTTAATCACGACTTAATAATTAGTGAACTAGTTACTAACCCGTCCATTAGTTAACCTTTTTATGTCCTAAAGTAAAGTGACACATAATAAGTAGTCTTTCATTACTTCATCATCATCTTTACAATTAGTTCCTTAACAAATAAAATCACAGACAGCAGGATTCTTGAGAAGAGTTTAATTAATTATTTTCAGACCACATACACATTAATATGATCATCCATGTTATTCTGTACAAGGTGCTGACACACCAAACCGACATCAAAGAACTAGCGGCAACGAAAGCCAACTGTTGCATCGTCTACGTCGCCTCACGTCACCCTGTGTCAGTTGCATTTGAACACACTACAAAGACTACACCCAACGCTTGAAACTGTTACTCATTTATTTTGGCACTGCCCCATTGTCAAAAGACTCTGGAGTGATATTTGTAACTTTATTGCGAACAATATTGAAAAAGAATTTAAGCTGTTTTGGAGGGATGTGCTGTTTGGACTTTTTGACTTTTAGAGAAATACAGCAAAACCCATTGAAATATTTATTATTAATCTCATCTTACTTTTGGCAAGATTTCACATTCACAAATGTAAGTTTACACATAGAAAACCTTCTTTTGTTGCTTTCGATACATCAGTTCCATTACATTTTTCCTTAATCAAAAGGCAATCAAAACCATTAATATTTGTGATCATTTTAATATTTTCTTGTAAACTCTTATCCCCCCTGGCATATGTGATATAAGACATATATGTGTAATGTTGAAGATCTGCATTCTGTAAACTTCCTGTCTTATATAAAGTTGTGGGGAAAAAAAGAAGACTACATCAGACGGCCAAGTAGCACGTACGTTCTGCGCCTGCGTGAAAGGAAATAACTCAAAAAGGGAAACCAGAAGTCCGTTGAATGCATGAGATCAACCGTATATATATCTATGGAGATCAACAAAGTAGCGCGGAGTGACAGAGTGATACATCATGTCAGCCGAGGGGTTTCCTATCTGTGCAGCCGAGCACCGCAGCACCTCCGCGGACTATTACATCCAGACGCTCCCGGTGTTTCCTACGCAGGCTCCACTTCACTCAACTTCACTCAGCTGCCCGACAAACCCGCTGCTTCTTCCCACTTTAACCTGAATAACAAACCAGGGCTCGGTGCTCCGGTTGGATCCAAACGGAGAGCCGGGGCTAACGTTAGCTGGGAAGCTAGCGGAGGCTAACTGGCTGCTTCCCTCCGGTCATGCTGCGGTTAACGCTCTGCTAGCCGCTCCCAGCTAGCCGCTCCCAGCTAGCTCCGGTTTGTTATTGAGGTTAAAGTGGGAAGAAGCAGCGGATCTATCGGGCAGCTAAGTGCAGCTGAGTGAAGTGGAGCCTGAGGAGGAAGCACCGGTTAGCCCCGGTTTCACTACAGGCAGATTCACTCGCTACAGGGAAGAGGATATAACACCTGAACAGCCAGTCAGAGGGATCTCTCTTACCGACAAGCTCCGCTGTCGACTCAACATGCTCAATCAGCCGAAAATTTGGAATGAATGAGAAACTAACTATTAGTTAATGGTCAGTTCTTCAGTAAGTCCTGATCAAATTTCAGAGGAGTAGTTACTGAGGAACTAATGAGGAACTAACTATTACTTAATCATTACCTACCTTTTTTGTGTACCCTAAAGTAAAGTGAGACATCAAAATGAGTAGGTAATGATTCAGTACTCATTACCTACTCATTTTGATGTCTCACTTTA
>NC_065510.1:45921154-45948443 GCF_006386435.1 Epinephelus moara
ACCCGACCATGTCAAACCACACCGCAGTTTCATCCATAGCTATGATGTCTCTGTCCGGTATCTTCTTTGTTTCAATCATCCGGGATGAAAATGTCACAAACTTCACCAGCTTCTCGGTGAATTCTCTGGCATCCTTTTGGGCCATAGTTGTACGTCTTCTGCAAGTGAAGTTGTTGCGGCGGAGGAAACGATTTAGCCATCCAGCACTGGCGGCAAACACCTCATCTCTGCTGTCACTCACGGTGGCGTACATTTGTTTCGCCATCGCCCGGATCATTTTACGGGACACTCTCTCGTGGCGTGCCCGTTTGCCGATAACCCATTCCCGCATGTTTATCTCAAGCTCCTCGGAAGCTTTCTTCCTACCTCCACCAGGCAGTCTGGCCCTTTTGCTGTCCTCCTCGGACAGACGCTGAAGCTCAGTTTTATTTTTTCGCCAGTCTCTCACTCTCTTGGGATCGACAGAGAAACGTCTAGCGGCGGCTTCCCGAGTTTTCCTCTGCATATTTTATGACAGAAAGTTTGAATTTCACGTCGTACTTTTTAATTTTTTTTTGCTGCACCTGAGCCATGGCGATCATTGATGTGATATTGACAGAAAGCAAGCACAATAGCCTTCCTGAAAAAAGCGCGAAGAAGAAAAACGTGCAGTGTCAGTGGTCAACGTCTTCTTCTTTGTTTTAAAAAAATAAATAAATTAGATCTGGTGTTTATTTGGAACCGGCGGTTATTTATCAAAATATACACCTGCACCCGGCGTTTAAAGGGGACCCTGCGGTTATTTGAAACCAGGCTATTATTTGGTAATTTACGGTAGTTCCTCATTAGTTCCTCATTAGTTCCTCAGTAACTACTCTAATTTTGTGTACCTTATTGTATCCCCTCACTGAGTTGCTCAAGGCCAAGGTGAAATTTGCTTGGTAACCTGAATGTTAGACAGCTTTGATAATGTAAAATCTCTGTTATGGTTTTCTCCTGTTTTAACTGCTCCTTGTTTTGATTGTACATTTATACTCCAAGTAGATGCCAGCCAGGTGGGAGCAGGTGCTGTCTTGCTTCAGAGTGATGACCAAAGCCTGTTTAAATGAACTATAGCACACGGTCCGAAGTGCATAATCCAAGTGCATTTAGGGTATGTCGAACCACTTTTGCTGGTTAAATGAGGCAAGATCTGGGCACAAAGAAAGGCACAAGGGGTAAAGGGGTTGGATCTGCCCCGTGAGGTGTACCCCCACAGCATCCATGAGGTGAGAGGCTTCACTCTCCAAACAAGCCCCGGCCCCCACCTGTAAACAATTATTATGATAAGAATAAAGAAAATAAAATGTTTTTCTGGAGAGCTCCTTCAGCGATAGACTGATTCACCCAAAGTGTGTGAAGGAACGCTATTGCAGGTCCTTCCTGCCTGCTGCTGTCAGGCTACATAACCAGCACTGTTCACAGTAAACTGCACCATGGACACTTTACTGACACTATGGACACTTTATGGACACCACAGCTGTCTGCTGTTTTGCACATACAATCACTTGCACTAGATGTGCTCCCTTTATCCACTGCTCATTTTCATTCACTGCTGCTCATTATTATTATTATTATTTAATACTGTTTCTTGTATTTTGTACTTATTTTGCATGCCTAGTTTTTTTAAGTTTTAAGTTTTTAGGTTAAAATTTTGAAATCTTTAATCTGACTCTTTCTCCTTGACTGCTGTAACACTGGAATTTCAATAAAAGGTGTATCTTGTCTTAACTTTTACTATTTTTTTTTTTGTTACATGCATTGCATGTATGCATTTTCAGAGTCAAAATTGGTATAAAGTAAAATAAATAGTAGGGAAAAAAAACAGCTTCAGCATCAGGTGAGGAAGAGCCTGGTGTGCCTCTGAAAGGTTCATCATCAGCTGAGGGAATGGCTGGGATCCTGACTCCCAACAGCTTTTTCATCAGGTGAGGGAGAGCCCGGTGCCTCCAAAAGCTTGACAGCAGTTGTGACACTTTATAGTTTGTAAAGTTAAAAAACTCCAGGGGTTACTCAATACAATAACCCGTGTCCGGTGTTGTAAAGTTCTCGGTCATATTTCATTGTGTAAAAGTGAATAATAATTAATAATTGTGAAATTATCCTCATGACGAAAGTTTCACCTGCTCTGTGCTGCAGGAAAGGGGCCCACTTGGTTAGCTGCAGGGGGGGTTCTTGTATTTGTGTTACAGTGCTGGTTTGTATTTATTCCTTTAAATAATCATATGTTTGTTTTGGGCATATCATCAAATCAACCAGAGCGTCATCTTCCATTCCTTTTAAAGCCAGGTGCCTGTACCTGACACACTTAAATTTATCATGGCGAATTCGGCAATATCAGAAATGTTACACAGGTCCTCGACTTTGACTGCGGTCTGCCTGTCACTTTCATTGCCACCAGTGGATGAAGATCCGCAGCCATGACTGGTGAGATGGAGTTGTCATGATGGAGTTAACTAATTCTAAGTGGACAGAAAATTTCCACTGCAGACTTGAATAGGTCAGCATTTCAATGCCCTTTCCCATCCAAGCTTCCCACTGTATTTAACTCTTTCATTACAGAAACACAAAAGTCTGTTTCCTTGTCCCCCCAGACACTTCCACCACCTCCACTGCTGTTACCATGTAACCATGCAACATATTTTCATAGAATGGATCATATGATATCCTACGAATTTGCACTCTGCGAATGACATTGTGTCCTTAATATATAGTCATGTAATTAACGTAAAGTTAATGAGGTTAGGTTTAGGCAAGTAGAGTTACGGCGGTGATATTCAGAAAGAAACACGGTGAAAACGTACCTTAAAATGACTCAAAGTTCACATGGATCCCAACACGCAACTCCAGAGTGGAAAGTCCCAGCTGAAAGTCAATTTTCTTGGACTCATCCATCACCCCAACCTCCCTCTGTCACGGGTGTGACTGTACCCAAATGTAGCACAGAGAGGCAGACAGACAGTTGGTAATGACTTTTATTTAAACACAGATTAACCAGAAACTTGAGCTGGTGAAGATATTCACTCTTCATGTGTCAGAGCCCACATACAGTCTATAGGTGCAGGGGCCAGGGAGTGGAGTGGACTAGGCTGAGCAGTTCAGTTGGCTAGCAGTCAGAGGTAATAAAGAGGGGCTTACTGATGGGGTAGTTTGACATGGGGAGGGATCTGGAACCAGAGGAGCAGTCAAGCGAAGCAGAGCTGACGAGGGATGAGCAGCGGGGAAGTACAAGGCTGAAACCTTGTGGCAGGAAAACACTACACAGCCACAGGCAGACGGAAACTAGAGACACAGAGGGAGAACTCGTGGTCGAGGACAAAAGGATGGTGGGTTTACCGGGAAACAAACAACATAGATGGGTCAGAGGCAGTTAGGGTCGGTAACAGGGAATCAAGCTGAGAGTGAATGCTGGAAAGTTTTGCATAGAGTCAAAGAACAATCTGGCACTGAGGGAAAGGGAAACGCAGCTGCTTATATGCAGGGAGTGCTGATGAGGAGCAGCTGTGTGCACAGGTGAGTGGAGTTGTCTTGATGAGGGCAGCGTGGCTGGCAGGTAGAGTGGAAAAACACAGGGAGAGCAGGGAAGCAGAATGCAGGATGTGACACCCTCCTTACAAGCATTCGGGACTGCCTCCTTCCACTGACTGCTGTCAGTGCATTGGTCACGTAATCACAGCCTTTCAAAATATGTAGGATATGTACAAATTTGGGTGCATTGCTGAGCTACATATTTGGTCAAACTTGAGTACTAACCTGTATCTGACTTTCTGACATCTGTTTTACAACAAAAATATGCCATAGAGATTAATTAATTAATTAATTAATTAATTATTCATTCAGTCATTATCTGTATCCACTTATCTTCTTTAGGGTGGTAGAGCTTATTCCAGCTGAAAACAGCCCTCACTAACTGGGATAAGGGGTATACATGCCATAGTATCCTGATTTCTTTTGAAGTACTCCACCTCACAGATTTGGGATCTCATAAACAGGGTAAGCTCTTATCCTGGTTTATGTAAACAGGATATGGTTTTTACATGCCCAAACGTGTCTTCTTGAATCGCAACCCAGTTTAGATCGCCACGCCCATTTCCGCATACACAGAGCCCTGACGGAAACCTCTGACCACCTCCGAGCTACCGCGAATAAGGGCTAGTCGGCCAGCTAGCTAACTTAGCCTGTTTTGGTTTACCTCGTTACATCAATATACAACTACTTGTAAATTTAGTACTGCCGCAAATCTATATGACTACTTGACTACTTATCACCGCCACAATATACTCCAAATGCATCTTCATTATTTTTGCTATGCAACGTTACTGCCATTCACATAGGCTACATTCATAACACTAGAACAGAATAGAATAGAATAGAATAGATCTTTATTGTCATTGTACATTGTACAACGAAATTGCAGAGCAAACCCGTTAGTGCAAATTTATAGATAAAACATAAAAACATAAGAACATTGGTACTAAGATAAAAATAAATAAAAAACACATAAATACTAAGCACACAGCTCACACACACAGACACAGCTCACAGACACATAGTCATGTGATTATTGCACAGTCACACCGCACAAAACAGCTGTTATCACGTTAGTTCAATGAAATTGGTCTTCTGCTAGATCTACCCTTCGGTAAAGTTGGCCAGATGTAAAGAGGTGGACACATCTAGATTCACCTCTCCTTACAGAATCTAGCTATGTGCTTTTGAGCAGTTTGGAGTTGATTAACGTTATTATAACCATGGACAATGTACCCCTATTCAGTTAACCCTACTGTAGTAACTGTACAGAAAATGAATAAAATCATCAGAGTTGCAGGAGTGAACAAAAAACATGAGATCAGGTTTTGTATAGATTTGTTAAAATGAACATTAGAGCCACAAATTAACTGATAACACAAGTACCTCAAGTGAACAATCATCTGAGACTATGTGAAATCAGGTTTTGTATAGATTTGTAAAAATGAACATTAGAACCTGAAGTGAACTGATTAAAATGTGATATAAATGAAGTTATTAAAAGGAACTGATTGGCAATAGCAGACCTACATAGTCCCAAGGGCACTCAATACACCCATTGTCCTGCCTCGAAGGAGATGGATGAGAGAGGGGTAGAGTCCTAGGTTAGCTGAATGGGGGTATATTGTCCATGCTTATAATAACGTTAATCAACTCCAAACTGCTCAAAAGCACATAGATAGATTTTGTAAGGAGAGGTGAATCCAGATGTGTCCACCTCAAGGATAGATCTAGCAGAGGAGAAGACCAGTTTCATTGAACTAACGTGATGACAGCTGTTTTGTGCAGTGTTCTAGCGTTATGAATGTAGCCTACGTGAATGGCAGTAACGTTACATAGCGAAAATAATGAAGATGCGTTTGGAGTATATTTGCAATGATCTCCTGTTGACTCAAGATGCCAGCGAGTGTTCCATTTTAGTTCTCTTGGACCTTAGCGCCACATTTGACACGGTAGATCATGACATTTTAATTGACAGGTTAGAGAAGTGGGCAGGAATCACTGACGTGGCCCTGAATTGGTTCAGGTCTTACCTTTTTAACAGATACTCTTCAGTATCTATAGCTGGCTCTGTTTCTTCCCCCACTAATGTCTCCTATGGTGTCCCCCAGGGTTCAATCATGGGCCCTATTATCTTTTCCATTTACATGCTCCCTCTAGGTGACATCATCCATAAATACAACGTCCATTTTCATTGTTATGCAGACGACACACAGTTGTACATCCCAATCAAGCCCGGTGATCAGTCTAATATAGCAGCCCTCCACAACTGTATCACAGAAATAAAATACTGGATGTCAGACAATTTTCTCCAACTCAATCATTCAAAATCCGATGTCATTGTTATAGGTCCATCCACAACAAGAAAACTAATTTTGGAAAGCCTTGGCGATTTAACACCTCTTGTAAAACCCTCAGCCAGAAACCTCGGCATCATTTTTGACCAGGACATGAACTTTGAACTTCATGTAAAAAAAGTGGTCCAGACATGTTTTTATCATTTGAGAAACATAGCCAAAGTCAGGTCTTTTATCTCAGCCACAGATTTGGAGAAACTCATCCATGCTTTTATTTCTTCGCGCCTCGACTATTGTAATAGCTTATATACCTGTCTCAGCGAGAAATCACTTCACCATCTACAGTTAGTACAAAATGCTGCAGCTCGGCTTTTAACTAGGTCTAAAAAATGTGACCACATCACCCCTGTTTTAGCATCCCAGTTCTGGCTGCCTGTTCATTTCATGATTGATTTTAAAATTCTTTTATTTGTTTTTTAAGGCCGGACTTGGGCTAGCCCCTGCCTATATTTCAGACCTTTTATCCTCACACAAACCAGCTCGCAGTCTGAGATCCGCTGATAAGGCCCTGCTAGCTGTTCCACGGTCTAGGCTGAAAACAAAAGGCGACAGGGCCTTTGCAATCAGGGCCCCTAGACTCTGGAATGATTTGCCTGAGGAAATCAGGTTTTCAGAGTCTGTTCCTCGTTTTACCTCGCTCCTCAAGACACACTTTTACAGGAAGGCTTTTATGATGTAATGTTTAAGTTGATGTAATGTTTAATTTGTATGTATTTTGTGTTGATATTGAGTGTGTGCTGATATTTTATGCTGTAAAGCACTTTGTTATTAATATTAAAAAGTGCTTATATTATTATTATTATTATTATTATATTTGTGGCAGTGATAAGTAGTCAAGTAGTCATATAATAGATTTGCGGCAGTACTAAATTTACAAGTAGTTGTATAATGATGTAACGGGGTAAACCAAAACAGGCTAAGTTAGCTAGCTGGCTGACTAGCCCTTATCCGAGGTAGCTCGGAGGTGGTCGGAGGTTTCCGTCAGGGCTCTGCATATGCGAAAGTGGGTATGGCAATCTAAACTGGGTTGCGATTCGAGTAGACGCTGCCCAAAAACATAAACAGGATGCCCAATAACCTGTAAATAAACGTGATATTCATGTACATGTTAAAGCACTGAGTGGAAAAAAAGATGCTGGTGCTTAGATAGAAAAGCTTTGTGGACACTCAGCCTAATGTTCCTGCCACAGTGTGTATGCACATGCTTTTCTACGGTTTGTTTTATAGTGTACATCATGAGAGAGATAAAATCTGTCATAAATCAAGTTCTCTTGTATTTTGTGTCTAAATGCCCTCACTGAGTATCGATTTATATATGTTAAACAAACCAACAAATGATCTGAGTGGAATTTATCGAGGGCTGTTATGAGTTTATGCCTCCCCTGACAAACCCTGAAGAGTAAACTAAGAATAAAGAAAAAAAGCTTTATCTGCTGTTTTCTGATGCAGTTAAAGATCCGCTCCTGCATACATCCGGTACACACACACACACACACACATACACACACACACACACACACACACACAATGGTATAGCTCGTTCAATAGTTGCAACTTTCAGCACACTTAGATACACAGCTCACTCTAACATGTCCAGATTGGAATGTGGGGATTTTTGGAAGTCCAGATTGTTGATTCTTTCAATCCCAAACAAACAAGTGCTGTAAGAGAAAGGGGCCACTTGAGTGACTTCCATATTAAAAGCTGCCAGTTTAAATGTTTCTAGCCGGATATTGCTTGAGACAACAAATCTCTTCGACCTAATCATTTCCAAGATAATAAATCAAAGTCGCTTTAACTTTAATGAATTTCAACCACGTTCCGATTGAGCTCAGAGATGAAGCTCCTTTGAGTCCACTGAAGCGTGTCGCTGAGGCCCCTATCGGAGCATATATCAATGTCATTTCCCTTTGCCACATCTTCCTCCAACACATTATCACCAGCACTGTCAGATACCAGTACAAATGAGAAAACAATGGGGAGATGAGAGCAAGTTGTTGAATATTCATAGGGAGGATAAGGATACAACTGGGACATTTTGGGGCTTTATCGGCACTAACAGGATCTAAGCCGTGGTAATCCATGCTGAATCCAAACCAAATCGGCTCCAGTGCTGTTTCTGTGGAGGGAAAAAAAAGAAAATAGACTTGGGTTGAATCTCCCGAGTGCTTTTGTGATTTGTTTCTATGTCATCTCTATCCCTGTTTCATTTATCATAACAAGCTAGTTGAGATATCTATAATTCTCTTAATTTCCTCCACTGTGTTGCATCTTGAGCTGGAGGTAAAGAAAGAGAGCAGAAGAAATTGTTGTTTATTAAATAGCGATGATGTGAAGATGATGAAGAAGACTCCAGATGACACCGTCTTGCTTACATAAAGAAAAGGTTTATTACAAGAAGTACAGCATCTATCAAGCATCTAGAATGCTTGGAGAGGGTTCGAAGCCAATGTGAACTGCTCTGAAAAGCAACCCCAAATTACTCCCATTATATAGACTCGCTGTTTCTGTGAAATGTGAGACAAAGTCAAACAAACAACCAAGGGTGACCCTAGTTGGACTTCACCTACTTTAACCCTGAGCCATAAATATCTTTTCTTTGACCCTGACCATATATGTTTTTTAACCCTGGACCCCTTACTGGTCATCTGTTCCAAACCTTCAGAGTAAATGATAATACACTACATATTTCCCACCTTCGAGACTACACAGAGTCTCGAAAACAAAAGAGTAATACATACATTTTTGTAGTTGTGAAAAAATAACAGTTCCTCCAATGATGCTTCCTATAGCATTAACCTTAGCAATAAAACAACTTTATGGAGTGCGAGAGCGAAAACCTGTCAGGCAGCTATCTTTCTGAAATACCCTTCAATCAATCTAGACAGGAAAAATTCTCTCACAGCCCCTCTGCCTTAGGCGACCACATATAGTACTCCAGACCAATTTAAAAAAAAGGAGAAATTTAATATTTCGCGTAGAGATATGACTTGAACAAATACTTGTGGAAACCTCAGTAAATAAAATCAAAACAATGTCCAAATTCAGGCTGGTCGACCCATCGCACCTTCCAATGGACCTTTCCCTGCCTAGCACCTATATCCCTGAACAGCCACGAAAAAACAAAATATCTGAGGTCCCAATGTATTTTGTCATTAGCATAAATCATCATTCTTCAAGCAAAGAAAAACCATAAAAATGTATCACACTGCAGCTCCTCAGCAGCGTCGACTCTCAATGTAGCGTCAATGGTGTTTTAAATCTGGACGTTTTACATCATAATGTCCTTGTTCAGGGCCCTTCAGTCCATTTTATTGTCCATTTTTGAGTGTCTGAATCCCTTCAGAACGTCGGGGTCTCTGAACAACCAACCACCCTCACTGTGGTCTTCCCCCAATATCGTTCTAGGTGGAAAAAAAAGAAAATACCAACCAGTATCTTTTGGAAAAACAGCAGATGCAAATTAATTAAACATCAAATGCAAAACTTCACCTTATAAGTAGATGTGAAATTCACAATATCATACTTTCACATTATTCCTAATTATAAGTCACATTTTCCATTTCTCCCCTTAAATCATACCTCTCTATAGTATGAACCTACTGAATAATGCAATAAGAGATATTAAGAGCATAATTTTATTAGATGTTTAAAATGGATATTTCTCAGCTAGGTCACCAGTCACTTCTGCTTCGTCAACGTCTGTGTCAGTCTTCTGTAATGATAGCATCCATGTTTCCGTAACCAACTCATAAGGTGTCATATGCAAATCACACAGCTCACTTGAGCGACACACCATAAGCGCCAATGGAAGAGCCGCTATTCAATTTAAACCTGTGTGTTGGCAGATTTTGACAATACGATTTTTCAAAACACCATTCATTTTTCCACACATCCCTTGGCTTTGTGGATGATAAACTACTCCAAGACGCTGTTTAATTCCTAATTTTTCAAAATCAATTTCACCATTTTATCCACGAATTCTTTCCCATTGTCCAAGGATATCTAACCTGGAAGTCACCACCTGCTTATGTCCTCTCTACACAAAAACTTGGCAACAAACTGAGCATCCTACCACTTGGTTGGACAAGCCTCAGGCCATCGTAAAAATCTGTCCACAACTGTTCATCCATTTCAGTTGCAGCTTCCTGGATTAAAATCCCACCCCTTAACGTTATTTTATCTTCCAAGTCCACTTCATGAGTGTCCAAGAAAACTTTGCCCGGAAATTTATCTGCTCCTGTGACGGCTTTTTCAGCTTTATTTCCTTGTGTAATCTTTTGACACATCTATTTTATGTGCTGCACATTTAGCTATTGCTATTTCTTTTTTTAGGCTTCATCACAGCATGCAACAATTTCATCATCTGAGCATGATGCTGTATTGGAAGCCATCCGTTTTCTTAAACCCTCGGTTCTTCCACACTGATCCAAATAAGTGACACATTATGTACATATGCAGAGTCTGTATATATTATCACTCGCTTGCCTTCCGCCAATAAACATGCTTCAGTTAACCCCACCAGTTCAGCAAGCTGTGCAGATGCAGATCTAAGCCTTAAGTATTTCTCTGCTTCTTGAACACAATCATGTGGCTCACCATCCTCTGGAGTTGGCAAATTCTCAGCTGGATTCACCATGGCACACTTCACTAGGGTGACATCTTCCTGCTCTAAGAGCCTATGATAGTCTCTAAGCCTAGACATAGTCAATGTATATTTAACATAATTCAAAAGATTTCTGAGACCATGATGGGTAAGAATTGTCACCAAGGCTGTTGCATTCACGGGCAAAGTGGCCAAACTGTCCACAATTATAACATACTTCTGAAAACTGGTGGAAATTCGGATAGAAATTTCCTCCTCTTCCTTTCCCTATCTGCACTAGACCAAACCCTGGCTGTGGGTAGAAAACAACTGGAACCACTGATGGTGGCTGGGACGATTGGAACTGGACCTGGTTCGGCTGCATTTGTGGCGATGGTTGGTTTAGTGGAGGCTGGCTCTGTATAACCACAGCCTGCTTCTTTTCCTCCTTCTTGGGATCCACCAATTGTACTTGATTCAGTTTTCTGAGGATCTCTTGATCCTGCTCTTTTTGGTCATGCTCCTTTTTCCTATATAGCTCCACTTGATGGGCTATATGATCTGTATAAACACCCTTTGTCATGCTTCCAAGACCAACCACTTCTGCCAGTTTGCTTCTTACTGGTAGGGGCAACCCCTTATGTATTTTGGCTCGCAAAATGGATTGTTCCATTTGATTCAAATCCGGGTCATTTCCTGTGACATTTCTCCACACTTGATGGGCTCTTGACACATAGGCCCTTGGATTCTCTTCCTGTCCCATTGGTTCAATAAGAATGTTATCTGGATGTACATTTGTCGGAAATGTATCTCTCAGTGCTCTCCACATTCGACTTCTAGTTGCAGCAAACAGCTCTGGATCATTTACAGCAGTTCCCACATATCGATTAAGTCCAGCTTTCTGTAGAATCTCTTCCATAGCTGGAACCCCCAAGAGGTTAGCCAAAAGCCTCTTCATATCCCCTATAGCAGGCTGCGTTCCCACCATAAGCTCTTCCAACTTTGAAATCCAAGGATATGCTCCATCTTGAAGAGTAGGTAACTTCTCAAGTATATCTGACATATCTGTATTCTGCCAAGGTTTGTACTCCAAATTCTGTCCTCGAATGATCACTGGACACATCTTTTCAAGTTCCTTTCCTTTTCTTGAGCGCAGTGCATATTTCATCTCCAATGTTTGGGGGCTTTTTTCCCGCAACCCTTTCTTCTGTATAAGGAGCTTCTCTAATTGGTTTTCCAGTGCTCTTCGGCTTTCTGGACTAGTAGATTTATCCCAGTACGAAAGGCATTGTTCTATGCTTCCTTCAACCTCTCTTAAAGCCCTTCGTCTGTCCTCTTTTATTCTGGTACTGGATGTCATTGGAGAAAACCCCCTTGCGAGCAAAGGACCCTTGCTCTCTGAGTCTCCATCACTCTCTCCCTTCTCACTTTCATCAGAGATGTCATCTCCTGGGTCCTTTTCCCTCCATTTTTTGATATGATATTTACCCTCCTGACTGATCACTAGGAGCTGGGGATAAATTTCCTTAAACTTCTTCTCCTTTTTATAAGGTGGGGGTCTCTGTACTGGATCCATATGTGAGAATGGTGCATTAACTTCTAGCATTCATTTTTCTATTTTTTCCGCATTTTTATCTCTCCTATCATTACAGTTTTCATCAATTTCTGTCCCTCGTTTTCAAACAACTGGAAAATACCAAGTTCTATTTGTCTTTTTTTGTTATGTTTTTCCCTTGCTTTCCCTCTTTTTTGATCAGCCTTATAAGTGGACACAAGCACCTTCATTGCTTTAATTACATCTGGATTTAGGGTCCCCTCCACCGGCCATGGTTGATCAATTTCAGGCCAGCGGTTGTACCATTTTCCCGATATCTTTGCGATATTTTTAACTAAAGGATTATTCTTTTGTACTACATCAACAGGAGTAATTACTTTTAAAATTTTAGTATCCTTTTTTGGCATTGTAATGACTCCCCTTTATGTCCTTATTATAATGAAACCTTATTACTAAGACTAAGACTAATTAAAAGTTATTTATGTAGTTATTTCTTTATTTTTATAAGCCACTGGGTTACCACAGTTAATGAAACAGATTTGCCAACTTCAAAGGAATCAAAAATCACAACACTAAACCCACATATAATATGACCCAGCACACAAATAATCTATGATCTTGTTAAGTAAATTCTCCCAAATATCCTACAAATAAGAAGAAAATCCAATCCTATATAAAGGCTCAAAAAGACCACATGCTCCCACAAGGGATGAACTATCACCAGATATATTCTGTAGCAAAACAATCTTTTATTATTACTCAATGCTCACACGTAGTTACCATAAAATCACTGAAATAATTTCAATATTGACTCTCCAATGCTGCTCAGATCAAAATAAACCATGCACCACCACTAAAACTCACATTTGCAACTCTCCACAGTAATTAAACCAAATAATTATACTCCATTTATTGATTTAATGCATCAACTGATCAGTCTGTTGCCAAGCTCCTCTTGTAAATAACTATAACATATAATATTTTATATAGATATATATAGATGTACTCTATTTCCCCCAAATTAAGAAATATGTGTATGATAGCCTATAAGTGAAAGCAAACTAAACGTGGATCAGCAATAGTGGCTATAAATGAGTATTCACACATTCATTAAAAACGCGGGTTTTTGTGAAAAGAGTTCGTGGATAAAACAGCACTGGCCTTGATCAGACTGGATTCAGGAGCTGCCCTTGTCACAACCTCATTTGTAAAATTCTTAGAAGTGACGAAAGTAGAAGTTGTCACCATCGCTGTTATATCATTTATTCCCTTTAACGTTGTAGCTAGAGTAGTAGCCTAATTCTTATTTTCAGGTGATTATACCCCAAAGAAAACATCTCTGTTAAATGTCAGAGTCATATAAACACAAGCTGAACAGCTGTCACTAACAAATCTCTCAGTCTCTCAGACTAAATCAGCTACAGTTACTACTTACTCCTATGGGTGTGAACCTTATGCTAACATCTACAGTTACTACTTACTCCTATGGGTGTGAACCTTATGCTAACATTAGCTGCTATTAGCTGCTGAACAAGAGACTATCATCGTGTAATGGCATTAGCCCTTTGACTCAAGGTATGTGTCCTGTGCTATCAGACTATGTGCGCAACTGAGTTAAGTGCCAAAAGAGTCTATCGCTGCACCATGACTCCTTCTTTAGCTCCCGGGTGGAATTTCATTACTTATATTGCATCTAACCCATTCTGACTAACTTCACCCCAGAATGATCTCAATCACCCATCTCTGACTCCTAATTCACCAAAACTAAATAATGCAGGTTCTGCTGATTCATCATCTGTTTTAATGAACTCTCTCACTGTTTGCTCCATGGTCATTCCCAGTTATTATTAGTAATAGGCTCCTCTTGAGTGCTCCCCAAGCATGCACTGTTAACAGTGACAACCTAGTCAACCCTACTATTCATCGTCAGCCTGCCTATCATCTTCATCTATCATGATTTCATTTTTTTTTTCAAATAATATCAATTTCTTTATAGTCACCCAGACTTGGCTTAGCCCAGAGGACACTATTCCTCTTAATGAAAACCTCCCCTTCTAATTTATCTTATTTATTTATTGATTGATTTATCTTATTTTCATTTATTTTCATTTTTATTTATTTATTTTATTTTATTATTATTTTTTTCCTACCAAGACCAGCAAGAATGTTCATAAGTGTTCTCCCATCTCCTTTGGAAATTTTACCACCTTTTAAATCTTCAGTTTTAAAATTAACAATAGAGACCCAGTACTCTGTGTTTTAATCTATAGACCCCCAAAACTGAATTCTGGCCTTATTACTGAATTTTCTGAACTTCTGTCCCTCATCACTCAGCGCTTTGACAATATTATTATACTTGGAGGCTTTAACATCCACGTCTGTTGCCCCTCTTGCAATCTTGTTTTATGCACCTAAGAAACATTTCTCATATTAGATCTTTTTATCTTTCCATGACCTCAACAAAATCGTAAATACCCTTGTCTCCTCCTGCTTAGACTACTGCAACTTTAGGCCTCTACACCTGTCTTAGCCAGAATTGTCTCCACCGTCTGCAGTTGGTGCAAAACTCTGCTGCCAGACTGATCGTCTGTTCAAGGAAATTTGAGCACATAACTCCAGTTTTAGCTGCACTTCACTAGCTGCCAGTTACATTTAGAAGTGATTTTAACATTTTATTATTAACTTTTAAAGTTCTTCATGACCTAACTCCTCGCTTCATCACCGAGCTTTAATTCCCTACAGCCAGCTCCTTATCTAATTTTAAATCTCCTTGACAAACATATATTTATAAAAAGGCATTTTATTCCTACTAATGGCAGCAGTCTCGTGCATCTATGCTCTTGTTGTCTTTTCTCCTTCTGTTTTTACTCATTCATTCATTACTGTTGTTACATTGTTTTTTTTTCTATGTTATTGTCACTGTATTTTCTCTTTTTTTTTCTTTTTCCTTGTACATGCACCTTGTGACACCTATAATCACCTTCACAAACACCTTGTCTCCTCTACCTCTTCCTCAAACTCTCATACACCATAGGTGAATAAGAGAAAACAGACACAAAGAGTTCAGTATCTTAAGAACCCATTGGGTCAATACAATAAAATATTCAATGTAATTTGCGCACATTATCGGCCAACACTTAGGTCTTTTTCATCTACAACACATGTTTTTCTCCTTTGAACTTTCAGCTATTAACAAATACCCAATTATAATTATAATACATTATTAATTTAGAAAGTATAACTTCTTTTATTCTAATACCATGTTAAATCTTTCAGTAATATATTATTATCCTCAAACTGTATTTCTTAATACTGTTTTTACTTTAATTTAATTCAAATAACCTAAAAACTGTCAAACTATCAAATCACAGTGATCTAACTTTTTGTCTCCCATTGCACTACCTTACAAGGAGAAAAGGAAAGGGAGCACTCTCTACACTTTCCCCTTTTAGGAAGATCGATCTTATTTGCATTTTATATGGGGTGTCCCCCCTTTTGCTCCACCTCTTAAATTTATCAAGAACTTCCACTATTTTAAGTTTAGAGTGAACATCTAGCCCAATTTTCTAAAGATCAAATATGCTCCATATAGCAACATATGAAATCATAAACAAGGAACACACACACACCCTCCGGAGCACACAATCTCACACAGACTCACTAAAAATATCCTCACTGATCTTTTCACCTCTCTTCACAGACATAAATGTCAAGTTTCTTACCAAATTCAAAAACATCCCCTCGAAAGAGGCTCATAACTTTTATCAAAGTCCCCATAAGGCTCATAAGTATTTATCAATATTTATAAAGTCCTCTTCTTTGAGGCTCATATATTTTATCACTAGGAAACAAATAAATCTCCTGTTCTCAACCACAACCTATTATATATCTATTTATATCTATTTAATATGAAAACTATCACATCAACATAACATAAATCTCATAAACCATCCCATTTCACAATCTTTCACACACAACCAGAACACAGCTGAGACAGCACTTCACACACACACAGAGACACACACAGAGATCACTCTTCTAACAAACAGAGACACCTTGGCCAAACTCTCACAACAACTTCAACGTTCTCCCAAATGCACAAACAGCTTTCAATCCTCAAGTCTCAACGTTGACTCATTCATTCTGTCCTATAGCATGCTTTTTGCTGCTCCTTTCCTATTTTCCTTTTTTCCTTTTTATATCTAAATTTATGCTACCTTATGAGGTGTAAATATTCAATGAGAGGCCATATCAAAACATCGTTCATCAACGAATATTAAGAGTAAGAGCGTACAACTGAATTTTTATTCTACACCTCCAGTTCCATGAACTGACCTGAAATTCACCTAGTGATATCCCAGGATTTGAGGCCCATCTAAAATCGCCTCCTTGAGGGCTTTTGTCAAATCTGCGGCATTTTCTCTTTACTTATTCCTATTTTGCCTTTATTCCTATTTCTCTTTACTTCATCTTTATCCTTACCTTATCTCTTTTACCTTTTTTTTTTTTTTTCATGCGTCCAATTTCCCTTGGGCCCAGGGTTAATACTGTCCTCTTTTGTTTTTAGCCAAATTCCTGACTATTTCTCAAAGCCTACTTTCACGCAGTGACTAATATACACATGTCTTACCATTATGAAGGTACAGGGCCCACCTCTTCATTAATTGCGCATGATATTTTTTAGCTCACCTTATCGTTACTAATCAGGCTATTCTACATTTTCTCATTACTTCACTGTTATTTCTTCTTTCCTTAGTTTACTTCAAAGTTTATTCTCTTTACTTACTTTACATTAATGTTTATTCACTATCTTTCCTAAGACAGGCCTCTGTCTTTCCTAAGACAGACTCCTTACATCAATGTTTATTCTCTGTCTTTCCAAAGACAGGCCTCTGTCTTTCCTAAGACAGGTCACTCCCCCCATTTGCGCTTCACACAGCGCAATCAGAAACAAATTTAGAAGGAGAACCACCCCAACACCTACACATCATGGCACACTCACACAAATGATTCGTTACGGTGTGACCCAACAGCAAACACACAACAGCCCCGAAAGAGCGAACCAGCACTCAATCACGTGAAATGCTCACCGTATATGCAGGCCTGGTGCGGGAGCAGATGCACTGAAGCTGTCGTCGACACCGCAGGCCACAACACGTCCGGAGTTTGTGACGCCAAAATTGTTGTGCCTTCTTCTCATCCTGTTCGTGACGCCAAAATTGTTGTTTATTAAATAGCGATGATGTGAAGGTGATGAAGAAGACTCCAGATGACACCGTCTTGCTTGCATAAAGAAAAGGTTTATTACAAGAAGTACAGCATCTATCAAGCATCTAGAATGCTTGGAGAGGGTTCGAAGCCAATGTGAACTGCTCTGAAAAGCAACCCCAAATTACTCCCATTATATAGACTCGCTGTTTCTGTGAAATGTGAGACAAAGTCAAACAAACAACCAAGGGTGACCCTAGTTGGACTTCACCTACTTTAACCCTGAGCCATAAATATCTTTTCTTTGACCCTGACCATATATGTTTTTTAACCCTGGACCCCTTACTGGTCATCTGTTCCAAACCTTCAGAGTAAATTATAATACACTACAAAATCAAGAAAACAAATTTGAAAATCTGTAGTTTCTCAGTTAAAGGAACCACACGTGGCAAAAAAACAAAACAAAAAAACAACAGCTTCAATATTCTTGTTCAAAGGCACAGACACTTTTCTCACAGATAGTGAATACACAACCTTGGGGGAGCATCTAGTTGGCATATTTGTTGTTCTGACCTCATGCCCTGTTCCTCCCTATCCAGAGTAGTTGACCTCCGGAGACTCTGACTTAGCCATTTCTCAAAATGAAGCACTTCCTCTGAGACCAAACTAAAGGTATTAGTATTTGACTACATGACCTTTACCAAAAGCTTCTGGGTAAAAGGAAGTGACCCAAGTGGCCTAAGTATCTCTGGTGGATAAGTTGTGTCTTTGTATGTCTGTGTGTGTCTGTGTGTGTGTGTGTGTGTGTGTGTGTGTGTGTGGTCACAGCGACTACACTTGAGTGTGTATGTGCGTGCCCCTATTTGTATGAGATCAGTGAAGCGGGCGGTGGGAGACTAACCATGTTAGTGTGAGAGAGCAGAAAGGCTACATCTGTCACTCTGTATTTTCTCACATGCATTTTGACAAGGCCCACGAGCCTGCCAGCAAGCTCTGCTGCCTGTCCAACACACACACACACACACACACACACACACACACACACACACACACACACATATCTCTTGCCTGACATAGCATGACAGAGTGAGCTTCATTCAGTGTTCAAGGGTAAAAATGCAGCTGTAGGTATGGCTCATAAAGGAGAAAAAGTGCAAAGTATTTTGTTTTTGTTTTTTTAATATGTGTGACAACAATAGATTTTTTTTTAGATTTTTTTTGTCCTGCAAGACTTAGTGTATTGTGTGTGTGTGTGTGTGTGTGTGTGTGTGTGTGTGTGAGAGAACGCACCCTCTGCTCGAACTGGCATAAATGACAATGAAGCATTTCCTCGGCCAGTTTTGGAGCTATCGCTCTTTCTCTCACCCCTCATCCCTCTTTCTCTCTCCTCTACTCATCCTCCGTACCCCCATAGCCACCGGCCGTATGCTCAGCCCTACAGCTGGGCCCTTTACCAGACTGTAATGTGTTTGTAACTGTGTAACCCTCTAAGAGAGAGCAGACGACACAGTGAGGGAGAGAGAGTCGCAGGGATGATGACGAACATTTTGATGGTAATCCAGATGATTTTAACAAGTTTGAATCATTCCGTTTGTCCGAAAATAAATTGTGTTATTTGTCTTCTATTTTTCAATTTGGTAATGTTCCTGAGGAATTTGGCTCAGCGAGTTGACCTCATTTGCAACCTTGTTGCAAACATCGGCAGAAACTGTTAAGCCATCATCTAAGTCTATTATGTGGAAGACATCGTGGTAATACGCAAGTGCCTCCGCCAAGATGCCCTAAAATGTCAGTCGTTCTTGCCTTTGTCACTCTGTTTCAAGGTTTCCTTTTCAATACCATCTAAAACATCTTCGAAAGTAACCACACAACATCTTCTGTTATACAATGCATTTACCAAAGGGAACTCAAATAAGAAGTCTTAAAAGCTTGAACTCCTTACAAAAAAGTCTATTTTGTCTTCCTGGTGTAAAATGAGTTGAGGCCAAATTAACAAAAGAAGTAAAAGAAAGAGACTTCACAGCTTGAAACATGATTGCAAAGTCCTTAATATTTATTTCAAATACAAACACCATAGGTTTGCACTTTTCTGACAAAGGTACAGTGGGGGAGATAAGTATTCAACACCTTAACATTTATTTCATTTAACATATTTCCAATGCGGCTTTGCATTTACACCAGACATGGATATTAACTCAATAAAACTATATGGATAAAGAAACCATTACAATTCTTAATCACTTAAAAAAGTGATGTGCAATAAAATGGAACGGCAGTAAAAAGTATTTAACACACCAACTGAAATGTATTTAATAATTGGTGGAGAAGCTTTTGTTTGCAGTGCAGCTGTAGTGGCACTCCATTCTCTGTTCTTTCTTTGTTGTACCACTTTTTGAAGTCAGTCTACAAATACCATTTTGCTACACGAGCGATGAGACATGACTACTTTCCTTTGATTTTAAATGTTACAATGTCTGACGCACAGTTAAAAGAATGCTTCCACCATTATCTGACTCCACACTGAAACTTCTACATCCACTCACAGTTACAACTGCATAGTGACATCATAGCAAAGAATTTAAAGGCACAGAACATTTTTATCATGTACGCATTATCAAATAATACATTTTAAACTAAAATATTTTAAACCTTGTATGAATTATTATGAAACTATCATTACCACTTTTTAACTGTTTTTAACTAAATTATTACCATTAAATTGTTAACTTATTGGCCCTTACATTACCCAGCCCCTAATTGGTTAGGCAGGAGGACTAAGCAATTACATTCTTAAACATTAAGGCTCAAACTACCAGACATAAAATGTCCATGAACTGTCCAACTCAAACTGGTGTCCTTTGATACTTCCTTTTCTCGAATCTTCTCACTCAATCTTCTCTCCTGTGACTGCTTCTTCCAACAAGCATAGTTTGTTATAGAGATGCGCAGAGACGTCATTATCTGTATCTGTTCAACCAGCAAAATGATCTGTATCTGTATTTGTATTCGGATAAAAACCGGAGGTGGGCGTGGCTTATACCGGAAGTTGTGTTACATTGTATTTTCTAACTTTATATTCATTGGCAATGCAATTTCTGAGCATTCAAAGCATCAAATTGATTTAATATTGACCTATAATAAGTTCTGAAATATATTTCCATATCCTCATACTTCACTTTTCAATAATAATAATCTGTTTTGCATTGGGAATAGTTTATATAAGACATAGTTTATATAAGAATACACACATAAGCCAGCCCAGCACACACACACAGGGCTACATTGGGCCTACTGCTCTACTATTAGACACAAAGGATGTCTTTAGTCCACTGGCTTTTGTAGTTGGGTCGCCTGGCATGCTTAGCTGAGTTCATCGGATGAACTCAGCTAAATTTTAAAACTCTAATTCATGGTGAAGGTCATGCACCAAGCACTAAGGTCCTGAATGACCTCAGACCTGTGGCTCTCACCTCTCTGGTGATGAAGACTATAGAGAGGATCATTAAAGGTCACATCACCAAGGTAACTGACCCAATGATGGATCCACTTCAGTTTGCATACCGGGCTGGCAGAGGGGTTGATGATGCAAAAATATTCATTCTGGATACCATCCTGAAGCACCTGGAAACCCCCAACACCACGGCCAGACTCCTGTATGCAGACTTCTCATCAGCATTCAACACCATGCAGCCACACATCTTAGCTGATAAACTTACCACCCGCTGTGGATTATAGATTTCCTCACCAACAGGTCACAGAGAGTGCTGGTGAACAACGCCCTCTCCGACATCCTCTTTACCTCCACTGGCTCTCCACAAGGCTGTGTCCTCTCTCCTCTTCATCCTCTACACCGATGACTGCAGGTCCACCCAGCCAAACTGTCAAATTGTGAAATTTGCTGATGACACAGTCCTCCTGTCTTTGCTCTCAGGTCACATACAACATTACAGCTCAGCTCTGCAGGAGTTTGTGGAGTGGTGTGAAAACTCCTGTCTTGAGCTCAATGCAAACAAAACCAAGGAGATGATAGTGACCTTCTCCTACAAGCAGAGACAGTTGGCTGAGGCAGCCACCACCATCATACAAGGGAAGACAGTGGAGACTGTGGAGGAGTATAAGTACCTGGGCACAATATTTGACAGCACTTTGAGGTTTTCCAACATTGAGGAGATCCTCAAGAAATGCCAGCAGAGACAGCACCTACTCAGGAAACTGAAATCTTTCGGGGTCAGCAGAGACATTCTCACCACTTTTTATAACTCCTTCATTGAGAGTGTGATAACTTTCTCCTTTATCTCATGGTTTCACTCCATCACCATGCAGAACAGGAACCGCTTACTGAACATCATTAAAGTCTGCTCCAAAATCATCGGACATCCTGTCCGAGCTCTCACCACCCTGTGTGAACAGCAGACTGTGAAATCAGTGTGCAGGATCCTTCAGGACCCCTCTCATGTCCTGTTTCTGGTGTTTGAGTGGCTCCCCTCAGGGCGCAGACTTCGCTGCCCAGGCTACAGGACTCAGAGGAGAAAGACAAGCTTTGTTCCCTGGGCTGTCCAGCTCCTGAACTCCACTGATTCAGTATTCACTGATTCGCACCAGTCACTTCGAAAAGCTCAAGGAAAAATATTTGTGGCTACAGGAGGGATCAAAATAAAATAAACAAATAAAATAAAAATCAACCAGCCACCCTCCTCCTCTGATAAGTTAAGAACAGTCCCTTCAGTGCGGTGAGATTTGTGGACCATTACCTGCCACAAAGAGAGAAATGTGAACGACTTGTTTGTCTTCTGACATGTCACATACCTGTGTGCCACCACGGCTCGGCTGTTCAGGTACTTCTGGGCAGTGTTGTGCTAGTTACTTCATTAAAAAGTAACTCAGTTAGTAACTCAGTTACTTAAACCAAAAAGTAATGCGTTACTGAGAAAAGTAACTTTTTAGTTACTGGCTAAAAATAACGGAGTAATGCACCATTTGGTAACGGTAACGGGGTTACTGAATTTAAAGTAACTTTGAAACTAACGCGTTAGAGTATTAGTTACTGCCAAAACTAACGGCGTTACTGTAACGCGTTACTAATATCGCGTTACTGCCCAACACTGCTTCTGGGCAGTCATGACACCAACGATGAGGAAATTATTGGACCTGGAGCCGGGCTTCTCGGTCGCCGGTAAACCGTTATCTTGCGGTGGTCATAGTGCTCCGCCGTATTCCTGTCTGTGAGGATGCAGGATTCGCCTTTAGTTTCTGCTGCTGGTTGAAATCTCTACTCGCACAGCGTGCTCCTGAATGATTTGTTTTGCTCACACAAAACTATTTTTAGTCGCAAATGCGAGTAAAATGCTCGCACTGTAACGGTTGCTGTCAGTGGCGGTGGCAGCCGATTTTTACTGGAGGTGCTGAGGGGGAGCTTGACTATTAATTGGAGGTGCTAAGGAGTTGTGGATATAGCCTACCAATATAAGCATGCAGAGTCCAAATCAACAAAAAAATCATGCACATTGTGGAATTAGAGGGACCACCAACAAAAACCATCTTTGAACAACACGTCTTTATTTTAGAGAGAGAGAGAGAGAGAGAGAGACAGCAATATTTCACAGGCCATAATACACACCACTGAACAATACAAAAGAACGACAGCTCACTGTCCTTAACAGACAGCCGTAAGCTGTTTCAGGACCAAGGTGTGGTTGATCACGGACACTGTCCATGGTCCTGAAACAGCCTACACTAACGCAACACAACAGCACTATCGACTATGCCAGAGTATAATTAAGAATAATCCCTGTACTGCACCTATGGCAGGCTAATATATTGTTACTGTCATGGACACTGCTGAAGCTTCCTGCTCCTCTTAATCCCCGCCCTCCTGCAGCTTCTCCTGCTCACACCCCTCTGTTCAGTGTCCAGTCAGGATCTGCCAGCTTTTTCCCACCACTACACCAACCTCACCTACCACACCCACTGACACTCCTCCTGCAATGCCTGCTCATTCTGCCACACCTGTGGCTTGTTAGCTCATTTACCCACTGAGCAAGCAACGTCTGTGGACGTCCAAGTCTAGTTGATATCATGTCCACAGACGTGATATCAACTAGACTTGGACGTCCATAGACGTTGCTTGCTCAGTGGGTACCTGTCAGCATTTATACCAGTCAGTTTGCCTTTGTTGTTTGCCAGATTGTAGATTGTGCTCCAGCCTGCTGTTGTATCTTTGCCTTTTTGGATCATTTTTGACCTGTGCCTGTTTTTGACCTTGTGCCCTTGCCTGGTTATTTGTATTTTTTGTCTCAACCTCTGGAACGGTTTGTACTCTGCTCTGCCTGAGACTTTAAGTAAACTGTTTTGCCCTACTCCTGTCTCTGTCCTGTGATTCTGCGTTTGAGTCTTCTGGTGTGTGACAGTTACTCACCACTAGATGTCTTTAGAGAAGAACGATGCGTCTGTTATTGTGACTGCTGGCAAAGGCATTGATGATTATCTGCGTCCAGATCTTTGGTCCTCCTGGTGTTTATGGTCAAGAATGCCAGGTTAGTGTTGCGCGTATCGCCACTGCTGTTCCTCAGGTATGTCTTCAAACGCCGGAGGCAAGAGGTGCTGCGCTCGGGCAAGACCTACCATAAATACTGTATTATCGCAACCGATAATACAGTATTTATGGTACGTTCGCTAATTGATGCATTAGCCTATTCATAGATAGCCTATTAATAATATGACCACCAGATAATGTCACACAATTGAACAAAAACAATTTTATTCAGTGACAGTGAAAAAGTGATGAAGGGCTTGATGTCATTCATGTCATCCAAGACACTTGTGAGCAGGCTGCCGTTAATGATGCTCTCAACCTCACACATGAAGACAATCATCATTCACAGCTTGCTCTTTCAACAGGGAATTGAGGATTCTTCTGTAATCGAACTGTACAAATCTGTCTTTCCCAAATCCCACCCTGGTGGAAGCAGCTGGGCTGTTAAATATCATTGTATGCCATTTGGTTGCAAAGCTCTTTCAATCTTGTCATTATCCAGGCATTTTATGGCTTCTCTCATCTCCCTTTCAGCGCCCACAAAGTTCGTGCCATTGTCAGAACACTAGTGACTTGACCTCTTCTGCATACAAAACGCTGAATTGCATTGATGCAGGAGTCTGTGTCGAGGCTGTCTGCAACTTCGATGTGCACGGCTCTGAGGGTGAGGTAGGTGAACAACACGCAGTATCTCTTGCCCCCGCTTAATATCAAATGGCCCGAAGTAATCAACGCCGGTGTTCATAAAAGGAGGTTTGTCATGATTTTTGCCGACCCTTCCACTTGTTCTGCAGCACACTGTGCACTTGCTGATTAGCTTTTGGGTGGCAGAATTGGCTTGTGGGATCCAGTACTTGAGTCTTAGTTGTGCCAAGACATAACTCCGTCCGGAGTGTCCTGTTCTTTGATGTATGTCTCTCAAGATTACTGTGGCAACTCTACTGTGCTTAGAGAGTATCGCTGGATGTTTGATGTTTTCTGGCATGGCCGACATGTTGAGTCTTCCGTCAACTCTCAAGATGCCATCTTGGAGAATCGGATCCGGTGTGAGCAGCCGACTGTTGCAACTGACTTGTTTGCCCTTTTTCAGAGCTTTGAATTCTCCTCAGAACTGCTGTCTTTGGCTGAACTGAATTATTTCTGACTCTGTGTCCAGATAATCCAAGGTAAGTGATTTCCTTTTTGTTGTCATTTTGTATTTTTCCATATGTCGTTCTAGCTTTGACTTTTGCTTTTCTGGGTCCTTTTCAGTTTGATTGATTGTTCTTGAGAACTCTTTTCTTCCATCCCTCAGCTGCTGCAAAGTTTTCTTTGCTTTTAAAAGCCAGGCAACTGACCTTTTTAGTTGAACAACTTGTTCATTGGTTCCATGTTATCTTCAACTTTGATTGTGTTGACTGTAACAGTGTTTTTGACCTCTGGATCGTCTTGAACCCAGTGAGCAAAAAGTAGTCCAGATCACGTCTAAAAGACGTAATTTCGGGACATCCAGAAGACGTCTTCAGGGGAGCCAGAATGAAAGTTTTTTATACATCTTTTCTGGACGTTGTTAGGACGTTCCCGTCTGGACGTCAGAAGACGTCTTGAGGGGAGCCAAAATGAAAGTTTTTTATACGTCTTTTCTGGACGTTGTTAGGACATTTCCTTCTGGACGTCAGAAGACGTCTTCAGGGGAGCCAGAATGAAAGTTTTTTATACGTCTTTTCTGGACGTTGTTAGGACGTTCCCGTCTGGACGTCAGAAGACGTCTTGAGGGGAGCCAGAATGAAAGTTTTTTATACGTCTTTTCTGGACGTTGTTAGGACGTTTCCTTCTGGACGTCAGAAGACGTCTTCTTGGGAGCCAGAATGAGAGTTTTTATACGTCTTTTCTAGACGTTGTTAGGACGTTTCATTTCTGGACGTCCAGATTACGTTTTCAGGAGAGCCCGATTTAAAGGTTTTTTTTAAGTCTTTTCTGGACGTTGTAAGACTGTTGTTGAAAGTACTTACTGCAGACATCATTTCTAGACATCCACAGGACGTCCAAAAGATATCCTGAGAAGATGCAAAAGACCAATTGTCATGACTGCTTTTATCATTTTTTCTGTGAGAAAAGAACCCTCAAAGATCTCTGGGGGTGCCCTGAACCCGTTTTAGAACCACTACAGATTGACCATGAAGATAACCTTAAATGTAGTATGGACCTCAGTTTAGTCTGATGAAATTAGGTAGCAGGGGTGAACAGTAAAAGGAGTGCCTTCCAAGCTCTTGTGAAATGCATTGACTTCAACAACTAAATGACAATTCAGTAGATCAATAAATACAGACAGCTGTTCAATCATCCATAGCAAAACTGACCACTCTCAGTGTATTAACATGAAAATTCTAAAATTGAACTTTAGCAAAGTTTTTGTATCTCACATTTTATAAAATGTGACTGACTTAAACCAGGTTTGCCACTCTTTGTAATTTAACAGTTCAAAAAGAATTGTTTCAAAATTAAAGACCAATAATTTACACAGAAAATCGTTGTCGTCTTGCTAAATCCTGTTTAGTCACCACAGAATATTTGATGTCTCAATAAAAATGCCCAGTTGTCGCCATAAAATCGTCTGTGCCTCGTTAGAAATATTGTTTTTTGTTGCCAAAAATCGTCTACATCCTGGTAGAAAAATATCCAGTTTTCTTGCCCCAAAATTGTTGAATCGTTCAAAGTTGACAGACCACACAAAGCTCAAAATCAAGGACCTTTTGGTAAATCCAAGCACTTTAAAGTTCTTCGTTTCTATCTTTTTAATTCATGCACTTTCAAGTTCTTTCCAGACACGTGGCAACCCTGTTTAACAGTGTGAAAGGCGAAAACACACAATATACAAGGGATCCACTGATATGGAAATTGTAGCCTATACAGATAACATTAAAATTACGGTTATTGCCGATAAATATTTACCGATGTCAATATGATCTGTACAAAATCAAGTTTCAATGATAATTACATTTTGGACATATTGAAAACCACATGTAAACATTGAATTTGAAAAAGCAGTCTCTCTTTATTTCTATAACATTCCACCATAATTATAATAACAGTTTAACATATATATAATAACAGTTTTGGAACAAGTATAAAACTTAACCACTAGGGTTGGGATCTGCATCCGGTTCTTTTTTGGAACCGGGTCCAAAGTTCTGGTTCCGGAACTGGTTCCATCACATTTGGAGTAACGGTTCCTGCAAACGGTTCCTAGATTGTAAAAAAAAAAAAAAAAAAATCACGTGCATTTCCATTAGAGTGCGGCACGGGCCGCATATTTTTTTCCGAACCTGACCGAGCCCGACATTATTTAATTACTAAAGCACTGAGTTTGTGTCACACAGTTGTTATGGTTACAGGCAATTTAACAGGCCGGGCGTGCGCCGTGGGTGCTCAGCGGCGTGTTTGAGACGGGAGCGGGCGGCGGGAGGTCCGAGGCTTCCAGCGAGGGGAGAGGGAGAAATATAACAAAATAAGATAAAATAGGAAAA
>NC_065510.1:45948985-45960736 GCF_006386435.1 Epinephelus moara
CCATCTTCCTTTCTCGCATGAAAACGCCACGGAAGAAAAGAGAAAGAAATCGGTAAGAAATATAACAGGACCGTTGAATATGTATATATTTTTCTACATCACTGTTACACAAACGAACTTTACGTCGTTGTTTATCACACGACGTCGATTAGCCGTGACTGTTTGGTACGACATCGACACATTATTAGCTAACGTTAGCTAGCAGAGCTATCCAGGTTTGCTAACTTCAGTAGGAATCATAATTTGATATCTTGTCGTTTTCGATGCATGCTACGGTAAATGTTATTTATTAAAGGTTGGGTCTGGAGTTTTGTCCGTTTCTGTTTGTAAACACAACATTCAAACTGGGCACCTCCTCTGGGCTCAACTGTGTAGCCTCCTGCTCCAGACAGCAGTAGCAGTGGCGGCGGTTGTCAGGACCGCGGAGGAAGTGGGGTGCAGTCCGGGTGGGGCACTGGGGCCGTGGGCCGGTGCCCGGCCGTCGCCGACAACGGGAGCCTCCAGTTTTATGCTCTAACGGGCAGGAGGACCGTTGTGGTGAGCTGGGAAGCGGGCGTTAGCAGCGGATGCTAACCGCTAGCCGAAGTTAGCATCGAGCTAGCTCACCACGGCGGCCCTCATACTTGTTACCAGTCGGGGCTTTGGTTGTCGGTGACGGCCAGGTGTCCGTCCGCGGCTCCGGTGCTTCGCTCGGACTGTGTTTCTTTTTCTTTGCGGGTGTCACTGCCCGATTTCCGAAACTGCCCGATTTGCGATTAACGCGACCATAACGGTGTTTGCTGTTACATTAAACGGCGGGCTGGAAGTGGGGGAAAGACACACAGAGTGTTTGCATGTGTTTCAATGGAAAACACTGTAGTCTTGTTTGTGTGTGTGTGTGTGTGTGTGTGTGTTACTTTGTTCTCATTAACAAATGTCTCCCTTTCTTCTCGGCCTGAAATGATTGCACATAAGCAAAGCAGCAACTTTTAATCGGTAAGTGGTCATATTTGAATGCCATTTGAACTATGCAGTTGAGTATGAGATGTAAGGTTATGTTCATGATTATTATAAGATAAGTATTATTCTTGTTCATCACCGGTGATAGGGAGTTTTATTTTATGCGACTGAATCCAAAGGGGAATTCGAGCTGTCAAAGCAATTTGTGTGGTAGTGGAATTCATGGGCAGGGTGATATGGTTGAAAACAATAGAAAAAAATCAAAAGGAATTTTTGTACATCACACAATATGGTTAATGTATGCATTAAGTCACATGTTAAATAAACATACCACATGGTAATATCCTGTGTGATGTAAAAGAAAAAATCAAAATTTCAAATAGTCCTTAAAATATTTCATACCTCATTTTGTCAGTTCAAGTGGTAATCACGAGGATTGTATCCAAATATTACTATATAATCATGAGGACTCTACAGAAAGATGATGATATTTTGTAATATATATTTATAAATTGAGTTTTCAGTATCACCTCATACCAACAATGCAAATGTAATTTGGGTCTTTTTTATGTACCAACCCACTCCCCCTCCCCCTTTCCAGTAGTCTGCTGAATGTGGAAATGTAAAGACTGTGGTGTCACCAAATCACGAAGATCAGAACTTCTGAAGCATTACAAACTTCAGCATAGACATTTTGGACGCCGCCGTGCTTACCCTTGCACATATTCAACCTGCCCTTGTTCTTTTACTACCTGGAATGCCCTTAAGAGTCATTTGTCAAGAAGCCACCCTCGACTGAACCCACAAAAAGATCAGCAGACAACTTTGAGATGCCTTTTGTGTGAATACAAGCAAATTTCAACTCTTAAAGACTACTTGCAGCACTTAGGACAGCATCTGAAAAATCACGAGACTGTAAACTGTATTTTTCAAAGTTGCTCGTACAAAACAAATGTTTATGGATCATTCAGGACTCACAGGTACAGAAATCACAGGTCATCCTCTGTAAGTGATTTAAAACATGAAATTGCTGCGAGGGTACAGCCAATCCACCATTCCTCTGAAGACAGTAATGCCAATGATTCACACGAGGATGTTTCAGAGGATGAAGTAACTAGTTCTGTCTTTGATACACACGGTACTGAAGATTTGTCCAATGCTATAGAGCGCAAAATTGCTTCAGTGTTATTGAAATTAGAGCATGTTTTCCTGGTCCCTAGTGTGGCTATTGATGACCTTTTGCAGGAGCTGCACTATTTGATAAGTGTAGTTTCAGTCCCTGTCACCTATGACACTATAATCCAGCTACTGCAGGAACGTAACTGCCAAGTTGACATAGCAGTTGTACAGGAGTTGGCCTCTGTGCTGTGTAAGTCAAATCCCATTCAAACTGCAGTTGGAGATAAAGGTCCTCTCTCTACATCTTGGAAACGAAAGGCATACTACAAAAATCATTTCAGTGTTGTAGAACCCTTGGAGTATGTGCTTGACCTAAAGAATAGAAGGTCATTCCAGTATGTTCCAATACTCAAGTCATTGCAGCAGATTCTTAGTTGCCTGCCAATACTAGATAAAGCTATTAATTTGAAATCTCATCATAGAGGGGGTGATGGACTGAAATATACATGCTTCTTTGATTCACTCAACTTTCAGCAGAATGTATTGCTCTCTAATGAGACTGCTATTTCATTGATATTGTATGTGGACGAATTTGAGATTTGTAACCCCCTTGGCACGTCCAGGAAAATACATAAGATCTTAGGTGTTTATTGGATTTTAGGTAATTTACCTCCAGGGTCCCACTCATCCCTGTCTGCCATAAATTTAGCTGCTTTGATCAATAGCAATGATGTTAAGCAGTATGGATATGAAAAAGTGCTGGGACCTCTGGTAGATGATCTTGTCACGTTGGAGCAACATGGAGTTTTTATCTCTAAGCTGGGAAAGACGATAAAGGGCACTGTTCAGTGTATCGTTGCTGATAACCTTGGTGCACATAGCATTGCAGGATTCGTGGAGAATTTCTCAGGGACATATGTGTGTAGATTCTGCACAGCAGAGAATGAAGAAATTCAGACTAAAGAAGTTAGATCAGGAGCATTTTGTCTGAGAACCAAGGGAATTCATGCTGCTCATCTTGAGGCTGTCAGAGAAGAAGAAGTGCCCCATTTTGGTGTGAAAGGGGTTTGTTTGTTATCACAGAGACTATCATACTTTAATGTGACTGCAGGTTTTCCCCCTGACATAGCGCACGATCTCTTTGAGGGAATTGTCCCTGTTGAGATAGCATTGTGTTTGGTTGTCTTTGTAAGTAAAAAATATTTTACATTGGACAACTTGAATGAAGCAATACAAACTTTTCCTTTTAAGTGGAATGACAAAAAAAATCGTCCCCATCCTGTACCTCTTGCATATTCAACAAAGAAAAGGATCGGGGGGAATGCACATGAAAACTGGGGCCTATTGAGATTTTTACCTCTTTTGATTGGAGACAAGGTGCCTGCTAATGAACCTGCCTGGCAAGTCCTTACTGATTTAAAAGACATTGTAGACCTTGTAGTCACACCTTTTCACACCAACTATTTGGAGCATTATCCACAGCTCATTGAGCAGTTTGGTCCCCTGGTTGCACTATGGACGATGCGTTTTGAGGCAAAACACAGCTTCTTTAAAAGGGTTGTGCGTCACACAAACTGCTTCAAAAATGTGCTCCTATCATTATCACAGAGGCATCAATTTCATATGGCCTATCAGCTGCACCTGTACAGCTTCCCCACACCAACTGTGGAAGTTAGAAATGTTTCCTCCATTCCCATCGATGTTCTGAATGAGGAAATATCACATGCTGTGAGGCAGAAGCACCCAAACCTGGATCTTTTGTGCATGGCAGAAGATGTGACTTATGAAGCCTTTAACTATAGGAATGGCATGATCATTTCACATGGGGAGCTTGCAGGTCTGCCAGAGTTTTGTGAGATCATTCAGATGATCATTCTCCAAGAGAAGCCACTTTTTGTTGTCAGACGGCTTGATGCGTGGTACACTGAACATTACAGAGCCTATATCCTGACCATATCTGCTAGGGGAATCCAACTTCTTGAACACCACAGTCTTACAGACCCATACCCACTGGCTGACTACATGATTCGGGGGAGGCGCCTGGTGGTTCCAAAAAGATATATCCACGTTTAAGGTTACATTATGACCAATGTTTTATGATTTAAAATGTGCGTTAGATTATACAGTGGAAATTACTCTGAACTCTGCAATTAATTTTGTTTCTGGCATTACTGCATGAATGATCTAAAATAGGCTTTTCATGACTTGAAATATCTTATTCTCTTTCTCTCTCTCTCTCTCTCTCTCCTCCAGAATTTCACTCGTAGCTCCAAGAAGACAGCAACTTCAATCTGCGACCTTTTGTCAGCCTTCTGAAGGTAGATATGAATATATATATATATACTGTATATACTGCTACTACAGAAAGCCAGTCTGACTTGAAGTAATCTTATTCTCTCTCCGTCCCTGTCCCCTCTCTCTCTCTCCCTCCCTCCCTCCCTCTCTTCTCCAGAATTTCACTCCAAGCTCAAGAAGTCAGCATCCTCCCTCTGCAACCTTTTATTTTGTCAGCCCCTTTCTAAAGGTAGATATACAGTATATAATAATTAGCCCCTTTCTAAAGGTAGATATACAGTATATAATAATTATATGCCTGCTCTGCACAGCAGAGAAGACGTATATTACTATCTCCCAGGACAGACTTTATTTTGTCATCTTCATCTTCCGCCAAATTTTGGCGCGTAACTAGTCCCGCAGCTTTGAGAAAACCCCAACGAATCATATATCAAAACGTGCGCCTCGTCTGGGAATGGTGTGCTATGACTTTTCTAAGCGATTCGCGTTACTATGGCGAAATAAATCGCAAAAAAACGACATCGCTTAAAATGGGAAATCCCACCTGCGAGGTCTCAAAAAGTCACAAAAGTCACAAAACTCACCCGACTTTGAAGCCACGTAACTTCGCCATACTCTCACCTAGAAAGGTCATTCAAAGTTTAAACGGGTCACACGACCCTCAACATTTTTGGGTCTGATCAGCATTTTGACAGCTGCTATGGTTTTCGGACAATCACAGTTTAAGTTTCATGAAGTTTTTGGCCAGTTTCAAAATTTATAATGAGTGTGTATTGCACGGGATTTTCGTGGCTAGAGCAGGTGATGTCATCGCTAGAGTGAGAGGAGGGGAAAAAAATCCATCAAAAATCTCGCTTCACACGCTCACACTACGAAATCTAAGCCAAGACACTAACACAGTGGCTTTGATAGTCACCAACTGCCGACAGTCACCTCGAAATTTCTCCATAGGGACCCATACAAAATGAAAACAGGATTTTCAAAAGCGGTCCTTGTGTTTAACTCGCGACCCTGACCACAGTGTTGGCTCCACGAAAAAACAAAACACATCACTGCGTTTCTTAGACTTTCATCTCTCTCACGACATATTGACAGCAGCAGTTTGAGAGGCATTTTTCAGGTTAACTCCCATTCAGATACACAGAGAACCAGACACGCGCGCGGAGCGCGTGCTCACACACACACACACACACACTCATCCATGTAAAGAAGCACATAGACTCACAAATACACACAGACACACAACACACATTCACACAACACACATACAAATAGATGTACACAGACACACAAGCACACAAAAACACATCCACAAAGACACACACACACAGACAATTACACACGCGCGGGAGCGCGTGCATCCACACACACACTCATCCATGTAAAAAAGCACATAGACTCACAAACACAGACAAACAGCCCCACCAACACAGAAATACACACTAGGAAAGACTGTACACAGACATACAACACACACACAAACACACGGACACACACAAACACATATACACACAGCACACACAAATACATCCACAAAGACACACACACACACACACACACACACACACACACACAAACATCATCACCATCATCAATACACCACCGTGAGCATGAAGACAGCATGGTGGTGGCAGATGCACAGAGGAGCAGGCATATATTGCAATTTCTTCAGAAATTGTCTAGTATGTGTATACTGTTAATACTCAAAGCCAGTCTGACTTGAACTAATCTTATTCTCTCTCTTACTCTCTCAGACTCTTGAGCATGGCTGGAAAGAAGTCTGCAAAGCTGTTGGTTTTTCTGAGTCAAGACAACAAAAGAAAATTGTTGCTGCCAAATGGGATTCCAGAGTCTGTGGAGGAGCTTGTTGATGATGTGAGGAGAACTTGTGGATTGAGTGGGAACTTCAGGATCCAGTACCAGGACAAAGACTTTGGTGATACATTTGTAAATTTAACATCTACTGGAGAACTTCAGGATCTTGGCATCATCAAAGTAATCCCTTTGCCTGATGAAGACACAGCTCCTGCACAGACAGCTGTTCAGTCAGCCTCAGTAATGATGACGCCTTTTCCACTTCTGGTGAAACTGATGACACGGTGATCCTCTCCACAACCTCTTCTAGTCCTTCTTCAAGGACCAAGCAGTGGCCCAAAGAGTTTCCCATTCCAAGCTTTTCATATGACACTGAAGTCCAGTTAGAGAGAGGAAATGCTGCTTTCAAGGCAAATGGAACAAGGTTGAAAGTCAGTCCTAGGATGAAGTCAGACATTCTGGAAAAGGTATCTGATGAGATCTACAAGTATAAAGCTTACCCGAAAAGCTCAGACTTCTGTGAGGTTTCAGAGGCACTGATCAAGAAGCACCCCTGCTTGGCAGAGCCAGGATCTTGGAATGGCTGCTATGGCTGTACACAGAGACTTAAAACCAGGATTGGAAACCTCCGTACCCAACTGAAGGGACTTGGATGCCCCGAGCTTGCTGTCAATGCTCTAAAGACCAAAGCTGCAGATGACGCCCATCCAGCAAAAAATGTCAAGCGACCTAAATGTGGTGAGGCCAACCATGTGCCGTCCTATCCAGCTGGCGTGACAGCAGACAATTTTGAGATGGAGCGGCAGGTACTTTTGAAGGAAGAAACGGAACAACGGGAGGATTATCCGAGAAAAAATGGCCAAGACATTTGCCTTTCGTAGACAAGAAATTGTGGAAAAACAACCCAGGGTGGAAGAACTCCAGGAGCGATGGCCAGCGATGTTTCAAGAAGAAGAGGTATGAGTTGAATCACTGTCATAATCTGTTAATACTATATTTTTGTGAGTGTGTTGTACTCTTGTTTTGCTGTGAAACTATGTCCCTGAAAAAAAGAAATTTCAGCATTACAGACAATAGACATTAGACACTGGAATAGGCTCACTGGTCACTCTTACAGAGCTTCTGTATTCCTGTGCGAGAATCTGACAGAATCTAGAATCTATCGTCTCTCAGCACTCCATCCAGTCCAGAGTCCAGTCAGGCAAACAACACTATATTTTCCTGATCTTTTTGTCCTTTGCCAATCATATGCCTTAACATGAAATGTGTTGTCTAATTTGTATATTTCAGATCAATGCTGAATTCCTACGGATCACAACGGTACCTCTACAAGCACGATTCTTGGCCAGTTTGGATAAACAGAGCAGTCAGCTTCTTCAGGTCATTAGGAGAAAAGGTGGAGCTGTCGGTGAGAAAACCAGGGACGTCCTTAAACCTTTGGATCAGGTATGAAATGCATATGTATTCCATTTGATTTCCTCTTTTATCAGTTCAGTTCTGTCTGTCGGTGAGTTGAAAGCTGATACATTTATTATCTTTTGATATGTGTCTTTGTTGCTACAGAGTGTGGACTTGAACATCAGAAGAGAGTGCCTCCTGAAGTCCCTTGTGATGTACCTGGGTGAAGATGTGAGCCANCGAGCACTTCTAGCTTCTTGTTGATGGATTCCAAGACGCTAAATTCGGAGGATAATAAGTCTTGTGTATCGGTGGCTGAGTTGGTCTTCTTCCTCTTATTGGGGTTGTCGGCAGGACCCTCCATGACGCACTCGTAGTAGTAGTGATCGATAAACTCTTTTAGGTCCTCCACTCTGGCTGATGGTGCAGGCTGGAGTTGTCACCCGTTAGGTAATTATATTTGTTTGGCTAGTTTGTTGATATCTAGCAGCTAGGCGCCGCCATGTTGAATCTCAAAATCTCACAGTGGTCTCGCGGTCTCACGCTGCCATCCGGTCCAGGAGCTCCTTACCCTCTGCGCCCTCTGTCCTTATGACCCTCGCAGCGGATAAGGAAAAACTCCCCAAAAAAACCCCTTTAACAGGAAAAAAAACGGTAGAAACCTCAGGAAGAGCAACTGAGGAGGGATCCCTCTTCCAGGACGGACAGACGTGCAATAGATGACTTTTCCTCAATTGCATCGGCTTGTGCCATGCTATTTGGCCTGATTTATGCACTCAACTTGAGCTATCCAGTTGAACTCAAATATACCTTTGAGACCTTTCAAAAAATCGTCATGGATATTGAAAGTAGGCAAATGTCAAGAAGGGTTCAGAACCTCTGTGCTAAGCTGCAGGAGTGAGTATCGAGCTTCCCTTGTGGGAAAATATGTGAACTAGCTAAAACTGTCACATTGTTAGTTATGAGCCTTGGTAATCATCACAGATGATTACTTGTTGCTGTTGCAAGAGAAAACATTGTTATTCAGGTTTGCCAGGTTCAGATTTTGTGTGAAATCATCGTGGCCATGTTTCTTGGTTTTAAAATGGACCATGTGTTTCTTGGGATTTAAATGGCACTAGTTTTATAAAGGAGACTAGACTTTTGCCTTGTTAGATGCTGATGCATTTTATATGGTGGTTGGTGGTTGTTTGTGTCTGTAGGTAGTTGTGTGCGTGTGCGAGTAGGTGTGTGTGTGTGCGTGTGCGAGTAGGTGTGTGTGTGTGTGCGTGCGTGTCTGTGAGTCTGTGAGCAGGTCGTTGTGTGCGTGTGTGCTAAATGCATGCAGCCTAAATGCACTACCACCATTCAATGAATGGAGTGCCGGACCCAATGTGAATCCAGCCTTACTGCCACCAATTCTCACATCTGTTCTGAGGGATGAGGAACCTTTTGTTGGAGCTGTTTGTTGGGCTTTTGAAAGAGTATTTAATTTTATATTTACATTTTATTTTTATACATAAGTCTTATTTATTTTTATACAGTTTTTATATTTTATCTAAAGAATAGCCTACCTCACCTCAAAACCATTTTGAGCTGTGCTTTTGAAACACTGGAGCTGTTTGTTGGGCTTTTGAAAAAGTATTTAATTTTATATTTACATTTTATTTTTATAGAGTTTTTATATTGTATCTAAAGAAAAGCCTAGCTCACCTCAAAACCATTTGAAAAGGTTTCAATACCGTGATGTGAGAAATTTAATAAAAGAAATGTGAGAATTGAACTGTGTGTCTTTCCATAATTTCATCCAACTTGGAGGAAAGTAATTCAATTACTTGTGACAAGTTGACGCAATTTCATTAGTTTTTGTGAAAGTGAAAAAATACATTGTATTCATACAGCATATTACTTTGTAGTTCTGTAAGATTTTGGCTCAAGTCAGGGTGAAAATATAAGTTAATGCAAAACGTAAAAAAAGAAAATTGAAAGTAGAAATTATGATTTCATTGTATTTGAAAACTTTCATTGGTTTTAATTAATTTTTTGAATTAACATTACTATATTATTTCCTTAGTTCAAACTATTTTTTTTAATTTGAGAAAAACTAAACTAACTTGCTGTAACAAGTTGAAATTATGAGTTCATTATATTTGAAAACTTTCATTGGTTTTAATTTTTTTTTTTATTTGACATTACATTAGACATTTGCTTTGTTCAAACTGATTTTTTTTTTATTTGAGAAAAACTAAAAAAAATTAGGTGTAACAACTTGACGCAATTTTTTTACTTTGATCCAAAGTAACACTTTTTACAGTGCTATTAACCACCAAGTCTTTTGAGGAAAAAAGTGCTGGTAAAAAAACAAAGACAAATTTCCCCACATTTAAACACCCTTTCAGAGACATTCAAAAAATTAATAATCCTGGGAGACTGGGCAAANAAACTATAAGCCCATAATGCCAGCCAAAGATGTTTGGCATAGGACTGGACCTAAGAGCAAAGTTAATTTATTTTCATGCATGGGAAGGCAGATTGCCCTGGAATAATAACAATGTTAGGGTTACATGCAATAGAGCCTCTGTACCGCTCTGAGCTCAGGTCTTAATTATTCTTAGTGCCACACACATAGGAAGTCCAAACATCTGTCTTGAGACACATTACAAGTAAAATGTATGAATAATTACCTGTCGAGAACTTTGTGCGTGCAGTCTTTAACGTCTTTCCCACCCACTCTTGACAGTTGACAAACCTGTAAATACAAGCATTTTTATTTTTGTATTTTTACTGAAACATTGCAGTCCTCTGCTGTGAACACATAATGAGCTGCGGAGGTAGTAGAACCACACACACACACACACACACACACACAGACACACAGAGGAGAGACGTAGAGATGCTGGTACATGTCTGTTTAAACGGGAGTTTAGCCGACTTTATTGCATTCAACACCAGAGTTGAAAGTGCCAGAGTCAGAAACGGGGCTGTTCAGTTTGTCTCTGTAACGTCACAGCAGGCACTGGTGTCTATCTGTAAAAGCTTTAAGTGTGAAACATCATTTTAGATGTTGATAGCATAATACAATGTACATCATTGTGATAAAAAGTGAAAAAAATAATGAAATAATAATAAAAATAATAAATAAAGTATATGTAGTCTTGTAGATATGCATTTTACCACAAGTGATAAGGTGCTGGAAAAATTTGAAAATGACCCTTAAAAGTGCTCTAACAGTGCTTGAATTTGACCATGAAAAATGTGTACAAACCCTGAATTGCACAAAGGTCTAGAGGACACAGACTTCTATTGTAGATATAATAGCCGTAACATATTCTTTTGAAATGTGTCATTTATGATAAGTGGATATGTGAACCAGAATATTTATGGTTTAAAGAGAAAATTAACATTCTGTTCAGTTTCATGAAGAAATTACAGCCTTGGAAATATCTTACCAAGGTATCAAAATGGCCCTGATCTTGCAGAGAAGCCTCCTTCTCCTTGAACTCCTCAAGGGACTGTATCCTCTCCACACGACTTGCAGAGTGAGGCTCACTGCTCTTCTGCAGCTTTTTTATTTCTTTGTGTAGCTTCATAAAATTTGTTACAATTTTTTGGAATTCTGGCAATGAAGAAAAAGAAAAATTGTATTACTCATTACAGGGATGCAGACAGAACACTTTCATATTTTTCTATCTTAAAATTATTAATGCCTAACCATTTCAAAGAGCAAATTTTCAATTAGGCTAAATAACCTTCAAGTGACGTAGCCTACCACGAGTGCTGCATTCAGGCATGATGGTTTACATCAGGGCTATTCAACAATATTGTTCAGTGGGCTGCATTAAGCCAAGGGACCGGGGGCCGGACATTTCCCTGAGCCATTATTCTCATTATGGATGTACCTTTAACGCAACATGCCATTTTCAGAACTGTTACTTTGCTACATGCCAAAGTAACCTAATGATATTGCTGCAAAAACTCCAAATCTTACTAAGAATGTCCTATTTCTAGTAAAAAAATGTCTTATGTCCAGTCAAAATATCTCATAACACTTAAAATAAGACACAATCACCTAAAAAGTAATTTGTTTTTAGACATTTTTCAGTAGTTTCAAGAATATTTTCACTTGTTCCATAAGCAACAACATATCCAATAAGCAAAAACTTGTAATAAGTAAAAAAAAAAAAAAAAAAATCTGCTGATGGAACA
>NC_065510.1:45961236-45983233 GCF_006386435.1 Epinephelus moara
ACAGCAAGATTTAAAGCCTATTAATAAAGTAACCCAACCATATAACAAAAACATTAAAAACTTACTATACAAAAGTAGAACATAAAACATAACACAGACCAAAACACACAGCCAAAAAGAGACACACAAATTCACAAAGCAAATCACATAGACAAAAGCCACAGCACATGAGCACAATTAGCAAAACAGTGAGAAAACGTATTATACAGAGCACCTAAGTCCTTAAATATATTATGGAAAATGAGGACATAGCCACTAATTCAGATCATGATAACAGGTTTGATTGTCCAGTAACCACTGTTTTATTGATTTGGATGTTTCCAATGTTTCTTGCCTTCCTTGTTTTCTAGCAGTAGATAAGAAACAGTGCCTTATGCATACTCTGAGGCATCTGAGAAATAATGTAGGTGGGTTGTGGCAGTGCCACCAAAGTCTGAAGGTTTCAAACATCTGTTTACGTGGAAGTTGGAGAAGTGAGTAACATCTTATTTCCATCTTTTCCAATCCTGAGCATGTTTTTCATCAATGTTCTCATCCCAGCCATGTTGCTCTTTCCAAAGCTCTTTCAGCAGGAGTTTAGCAGGCAAGACGACCGGGGCCAGGAAACCAAGGGGATCATAGATTGAGTTGACAATGGATAAAATGACCCTACTTGTCATCGGTCTGTCTTGTAACTTCATGCTGTAGCTTCGCTTGTCAGGCAGTCATCTACGTAAAAGTTACGTAGGACTGTTTGCACAGCTTCTGGGGATGCAGTGGCTTTGTGGTCCTCGGCGGTTCTTCTCAGTGCGTATGCTGCGACGCTTGGTGACGAGGTGGCACCGAAGAGGTGCACTGTCATCCTAAATTCTTCCAAGGGCTCATCCAACTTGCCATCAGGCCATCAAAGAAGCGGAGGAGATCTGCATCCTCTTTTGGGACATTGACTTGATAAAACATCAACTTGATGTCTGCCATCATGGCTATTGGCTTCCTCACGAGATCTTAAGAGGACACCAACCAGCGTGTTGGTCAAGTCGGGTCCCTGAAGTAACTCACCATTCAGAGACCGGCCCTGAAACGAGGCTGTGCAGTTGAAGACCACTCGTAACTTTATTTTCTTAGGGTGATACACCCCATGGTGTGGTATGTAGAACACCCTGTTGTCATCACGGTTCAGCTGGTGTGCTGGAACTTGGGCAGCGTAGCCTTTGCCAGTGATGGTTTCCATGAAGTCTCCGTACTCTTCAAAGAACACAGGATTCTTCTTGAATTTTCTGAGCAAACTGGCTATGCGCAGTTTTGCCACAGAATGGTTATTAGGCATTTGGAGCTTCCAGTTCCTGAGTGGCAATTCAGAGTGGTTGTTTTCTGCACAGACTGCATGAATTGTTTGTCTTCTTGCGACAACTCTTCTTTGTCATTGTAGTTGCACTCTGAGAAGACAGTATTGTATTGTTGTACCAGCAGCTTCTCAGTTTCCATCACAGAGATCCTGTTCACTGAACACTGAGGCGGCTTGTTCTCTGTGTCATCCACTTCCTTTTTCATGGGCCCATTGACGATCCAGCCAATGGCAGTTTTCACCACATAAGGGCCTCCGTCTCTGTTGTTGATGATGTGCCACGGCTCCATAGCTTTTGGACAGTTTGCTTCAATGAATAGGCCTACATCTGCTTCTAATTCTGGTAAGTGTACCTCCTTGAGGTAAGGCCACTCCTTGATATCTGATTGTTTAGGTATGTTGTCAGTATGAACAGGTATGTTGCTGTGAGTGTACACCTTGGGTAGGTCAATATACTTGGTGTCTTCCAGTCTGCACACTTCCAGGTCTGATATCACATAACTGTTCGTGACTTTCTGTTCTCCAGGTTTGTTTTGACCCATGGTGCTGAGAAGTATTTTTGTTGGTTTCCCTTTATTGTTCAGTTTCTTTTGCAGGTCTCCCGTGCAAAATGTTGCTGTGCTTCCCAGGTCCATAAAGGCGAACGTTTCCACATATTTGTCGCTCTTTTTTGATTTAATCTTTAATTTAACCTGACCCCAGGTTGGGAACCACTGGGCTAGAGGATTCTTGTGTGATAGAAACTTGAGCACATGATACTTCATCTCTGTGAGCTCCATAATCCTTCTAGATGAGACAGAACAGAAAAGTCTATGTCTCCCATAGTGTTGCAACATCCAACCAAGAACATTGCGTAAGCATTTAATGCTTTCCCGTCATCGGACTTGACCTGCGGCCACTTTAGTGCCTTTTCCATGTATGCACTGGCGATGTGTAGTTCATCCCCATAGTGCTTATGAAGCAGTCGCTTTGCCTCGTAGTAGCCTTTGCTGGGTGGCATGTGAGCACAGCTGCGAACTAACTCTTGGGGTTCACTGGCTGTAAATTGTTCCAAAAAGTACAATTTGTCTTGATCATTGTCCATCTTTTGTTCTATTGAATGCTCAAACACTCTGATGAAGGACTTGTATTGCAGTGCATCACACTTGAAGACAGGAACATCCTTCACTGGTAGCTGAGATTGCTTCTGTTGTTTTACTAGTAGCTTGGTAATTACATTCTGATTTTGCATCACCTATTTTTTATTTTTTTTTTTATTTCATCACCTCTGTTGGTTTGTGCGTTATAATTCAAGTCATGTTGATCCACGGATTGCAGCATTTGTGGTGGTGTGTGAAATTGCCTTGTGTGGTTGAAGAATTGAAAAGCTGGTTCGTACATGCTTCAGGTTCCCACCTCGCAGCTTTTTGGCTAGTGTGTGGCAACTCAAACCATCTTCTGATTTCTCGTATTCTTTGAGCACTTTTAGTTTTGTACTGCTTTCCGCTAATACAGTCTCCAACTCAAGTTCTTCCTTTGCAACCTTGAATTTGGCCATTTCAATTTCAAGCTGCTGTCTTTTCTTCTGTGCAGCCGCACGTTCAAGCAGGGCTGCATGTTCAGCTTCTTGTTTAACACGTGTTGATGAAACTCGTGATATGGCTGATGTGCAACTAACCTGAGATTCATATGAGCGGGCGTGCCAAGCATCGTTGATGCCAACCTGTGAAACACTGTCACTTGTGTTTAACAGTATCTTGTAGGTCAACTTCATCATCTTTTTCTGTTTGCAGTGTAGATCCGTGAACATCTGCAATACATCTTTTAGTTTCTTTAATGAATTTTTTGATGGATGCCATTTTGAGTTCAAACCATTTCTCCTGATCTGATATTTTTTCATCTTCAGGCAAAATACTGGCAACTTCATTGTTGAGGCAAGTAAACTCATTTAAAGAAAGTGCAAAATCTTTTTCCATCACCTCTTTCACACTTCGTAAATTTTGAGCATCACTCATCATTGTCTCCACATCCTTCATTTTACTTGTCAGAGCTCCTAATTTGCATTTTCTCATTGTTATGCACCTTTGCAATTTCTTCTCATGTGCTTTCGCTGTCATATTACGTGACCTTCCCTGCTCCAGTGTATCCTCAAGACAGAAAGATCTCATTCTGTTTTTTCCGAGCAGCAAGCCTCGCTCTCCTAGCATGCTGCAGCTAACATTAGCTCCGTAAGCTAGTCTTTTGACTAAATGTAGTGGCACTCCGTTCTCTCTTCTTTGTTTTTTGTTTTTTGTTAAAGATATTTTTGGGGGCATTTTTAAGCCTTTAATCGATAGGACAGACAAGGGTGAAAGGGGGAGAAAGACAGGGAGTGACATGCAGCAAAGGGCCACAGGCTGGAGTCGAACCCGGGCCGCTGCGGCAACAGCCTTGTACTGTACATGGGGTACCTGCTCTACCACTAAGCCACCGACGCCCCATCTTCTTTCTTTGTTGTACCACTTTTTGAAGTCAGTCTACAAACACCATTTTGCTACACGAGCGACGAGACATGACAACTTTCCTTTTATTTTAAATGTTTACTTGAAAACTTGAAAGTAAATTACAATGTCTGACGCACGGTCAAAAGACTGTGTTGCTTCCACCATTATCTGACTCCAAACTGAAACTTTTACATCCACTCACATTTACAACTGCATAGTGACATCATAGCAAAGAATTTAAAGGCACAGAACATTTTTATCATGTACGCATTATTAAATTATACATTTTAAACTTAAATATTTTAAACCTTGTATGAATTATTATGAAATTATCATTACCATTTTTTAACTGTTTTTAACTAAATTATTACCATTAAATTATTGACTTATTGGCTTCCTGTATGAAGAAATTAATCTCTCACAGTGTTCACTTGGGATTTTAATCCATTCTTCCACACAGACTGTCACAGTGTGCAATTTTGACCTGCCATACATGTCATTCTTCTCTCAGTTCACTCAGTGAATTTCCTCTCACTGCGCCTCTCCACCACACCTACCTGCCAGCCTGTGACTCATTACTCCTTGCCACTATAAATACTCCTGCTTCACAGACACTCGTAGCCAGATTTTTCTTGCCATTCCCATACAAGACTTTCCAACGCTTCCTCGTTGCCGACCTAGCCTGTCTCCTGGTAGCTCCCTGGTAAATCACTCAGCCTTCTGTCCTCCACCAAGAGGTCTGCTTCCATGACCCTGGTTTCTGTTCACCTGTTCCCCATGGCTTTTTGGAGAGACTGTCACTCAGCTCTTCATAGTGAGTTTACCTGTTCTTATGCCTGTGGTTTCCTGTGCTATGGATTGCCGCGCTGTGTGGCTGCACATTCCGCCTTTGTGTGCGCGCCATGAAATCAACTCTTCATCACCGCAGGTTGTTCAGCTTTTTGCTAGAGCCACTCTGCCTACAGCCAGCTCCACACAGGTGTGTTGGCTCCCCTCACATGTCCTTAATAATAATAAGAAGGAGAAATACCACACCTACAGTGAAGTTTGTAGGTGGGAGCATCATGGTATACAGCTGAAAGGAATCTGTTGCCATCCACCAGGATGGTGAGGATGAGACGCAGGTGGACCTTCCAGCAGGACAAAGATTCAAAACATACAGCAAAGAAGACTCTCAGCTGGTTCCAGAGAAAGAAATTTAAAGGTGTTTGAATTACCCAGTCAATCAGCAGACTTAAACCTGATAGAACATTTGTGGAAGAAGCTGAAGATCAAGATTCGCCAGCGTGTCCCTTCTAGATTTAAGCGGCCTTTGTGAAAGAATGGACCAAATTCCCATCTGAACACTAAGATAGATAAACTTCATACAGGAAACATCTCAGAAGCTGCATTGCAAACAAAAGCTTCTCAACCAATTATTCAGTACATTTCAGTTAGTGTGTTAAGTACTTTTTTCCTGCATTTTTCCACTTTATTGCACACAAGAAGTTTTATGGATTGAAGTGTTATGATTTCTTTACCTGTATAGTTTTATCGAGTTAAAATCAATGTCTGGTGTCAGTTTCATGTGAATAACTGCTTTGGATATTCGCTGAATACTTTCCCCCCACTGTATTAATTCAGGCTATTTTCACATATTTTTCATATGTTTTTCTATGAAAAGCAGTGCTACCAAATTCGTACATATCTCAGGTGACCAATGCGCTGATGGAATTAAACAAGGAGGCAGTCCTAAGTGTTTAATAAAAAATGGTGTTTTGCCTAGGAGTCGCATGCTCAGATCCATGTGAATTGTGAGTCATTTTAAGGTACGTCCTCACCATGTTTTCTTTTTCCTAAACCTAACCTCTGTAACTTTATGTTGGTTACGTAACTACACATTAAGGACATAATGTCATTTCTGAGATAAGTATTTGTAGGACATCATACAAACTGTTGTGTATGCATTTTTCTTAGGATATCATACAAACCGTTCTATGACAATATGTTGGTTTAATTTAATTCAGTTTTATTTATAAAGCCCATTATCACAATTTGTCTCAGAGGGCTTTACAGCATATGACATCCTTAGGTCCTTGGACCCTCACAGCGGATAAGCAAAAACTCCCCCCCAAAAAAACCTTTAACGGGGAAAAAAATAGTACAAACCTCAGGAAGAGCAACTGAGGAGGGATCACAGGAGCACTTAAAAATCACAGTAATGCCACATTGTACAGAACTGCAACAAAAAGCTAATAATCTGTATCTCTTAAAGCAACACAATGGAGTTTTTGAGCCCTCAAGATCCTTGTGATGGTACATCAACTCACAATAGGTTGGTTGACACTTCCGTCATTGCTTGAGAGCATCTGTTTCACTTGCACTGGTACTTTGCAGTTTCAGGGTTCGGGTAGGAACCCGGACACAAAAAAGACTACAAAATTTGGCTGCTTTACAGCATACGTCATATCCCCCTCTTCGTCATATCTCCCTCCTCTCTTTAGAGTAGCGTAGCCGAACCAAGGTAAACAAAGTTAGATGTGGTTGTCATGGCTGAAGCCACAAAGAAAAGGAAGAAAGGTGAAGGTGTTGTCTGAGGAGGCAAAGAAAAGAGAACGGGAGAGCGATAAAACAAGAGTTCGAACAAGGATTAATATTGGCCTGGCTTTCACATGCTGGCGAGAGCTGAAAGAGGAGGAGGCATGCCCGACCGATGGTGACCTGGCGCTGTTACTGCTGTCCCCCCTCGACTGAGGAGACTCACTGTCTGCAGGTCGGCTGCCTCAGGTACATTTTAAGATAAAGTGTTAGCCTACATACAGACAGCTTTCATTTTAGTTTGTCATTTACCCTTTAAGCGCCGAAGTCCCAATATTGCAACAAGCAGCATTGCTGAATAAAACAGACCATAGCTCCAAATATACTGCCAAATCTTGTTACTACTTTGTACCCCTAGGGGGCGAACATGTTCAGCTTCAATCCTGACGTCATCTGTGGGTGTGTTTGAAAAGTTTGAGAAAAAAGAGTTTGAAACACGAGGGGAGGGGAAGGGCGCAACGAGCGGAGTGAACACAGCAAGTGAACGGAGTCGGAGAGAGCGGTGCGAGGGTCAGCAGATAGAGAGCAAAATACAGCAAAAACACAAAATGCCTGAAGGAATTTTCACTGTTGATGATGTACTTAGTCAGTTACTTGCCGATTTTGAATCTGACGGGAAATATCGGGAAATACCTCTGATGACGATCGGTTGCCGAGTGACGAAAGTGACGGTGCGTCTGCACGTCTGTGCATCACATGCACCACGATGGTCCACACAAAGCAGCACATGACATCGATAATAACCAGACTTTACCTCACCGTGGTCGGGGTGGCAGAAATTAGATGAGGAGGGGACATGTTGGAGGCAGCAGGGGTGGTAAAAGCAGGGCCGTAAACAGTGATGATGATGGCTGGGTTTACTTGAGAAATGAGGAAGTGGATCACAGGTGGATCAGGGACTGCTGGCTATCGTGGAGACACGGATCTCACAAAGGCTAAACCCACTAATATATTTATATATTCTTTGACCCTTATTACAAATGAAACCAACAGATATGCTAATCAGTCATCTTATCCAGAGTACAGATTAAACCAAAATCCAGATTCAATGACTGGTATGATGTTACTGTCCCTGAGATGAAAGCTTCATCGTCACTTCATTTGTGCATGGGGCTCGTAGAAAAGTCTGAGACTGAGGATGACTGGGCATTTTGAGGATGAGATAACAAAAAAAGAAAAAAAAAATCTACTGTGTAAATATGTTCACAATTCAGTTTTACTGAGAGTTATGTTATCAGATATGGCTGCCTCCTAGTGATGTCACAATATGCAAATTAGATGAGTGAATTTACTCCCATCAGATTCCTGTTCCTTTATTTTGAGGATGAGATGACAAAAACAGCACAAAACAAAAGAAATCTGCTGTGCAAATATGTTCAAAATTCAGTTTTACTGAGATTTAAAAAATCCAATATGGCCGCCGCCTAGTGACGCCACAATATGCAAATTAGATGAGTTAATTTACTCCCATCACAAACTTTGGGTCATGATGAATAGTTTTCTCATTTACAGCCTTTATCTGTCACCACTTTCAAGCGACAGCCTTTTGAAATGTAAAAAATTTTTGCGACAGTAACAAACAATAGCGTTTTTGTCTGTAGGGGGACCCCATGAGGTAAAAAATGCAATCCTCCATTGTGTTGCTTTACTGTTCTAATAGTATGTGCAGTCCAATGTATACTGGAAATCAGTAGAGCCTACAGTAGAAATGTATCATATTGCATAATATTTCTGTGAAAACTGGAGGTTGTGCAAGCTAGTTCATCTAAGAACCACAAGATCCCTGCTGACATTGAAACTGTGAGGGAACTGAACTAAGGTTCACTAATTGAAAGTCAATCTTGCAGTTGTGATAATTAAAACCAACTGAGTTTACTGAAAACAATGAATTTATGATATTAAGTTGAATCAACAACTGTTTTGTTACATTAACAAATGTTACAGTCAGAGCGGCTTTCCAGTTCCAGTTTCTCAGTTTGAGGAGTCACTTCTTTATTTGCAGCTGCAAATCTGCAGCCCTGCACCAGATTTAGTGCTGAGGCAGCTCTCTGTGAATCTAATTAGGCAGGGACTAAATACACTACAGACCTTCATCATGCTTTGAATTGTTTTCATTGTTATGACAATAAACAACCGTGACAGATAACAACACATATTAAAGACACACAAAATAATTTTCCGACAAAACAACGGGTCTCTGGAGAGTTTAAACCCTTAAACAGTGCATGCTGGGAAATCTTCTAACATACTAATCATATTTCTTTAGAATGTAATATAATTAGTTGAGTGAACACTCAGCAGTACATTAATTAAACTCATCATTTCAAGTTAGAAGAGTTGTTTATAAGAGCTGAAGTGGCTTGAAAATAAAAACTTACCTTGAAATGAAGAACATACTTATTTACGCTAAGTCTGTTGAATACACTTAAAGCAACTCTTACCTTTCTTGCATTTCACACAGCACTTAGAAAAAAATTGAACATCCACAACTCCCGCCTCCCTCCAAAGTCCCATCCCCCTCCTCCTGCAACTCCACCTCCCTCCAAAGGCCTTCTCCCCCCTCCTCCATTTCGTCCTCATTACATCTATGATAGACGTAGGCGTTGGCAAGGTAACATTAGATACACGGAAGAGGAAAGCGAGTGTAACGTTACAAACGCAACCCCGGAAAAACTCAACCGGTGTCAGTGATGACTGATGAGTTTTAGAACAGGGATTCTTAATCATGGGGCCACGGCCAAAGTGTGGGCCGCGAGCGCCACCTAGAGGGCCGCGAAACAAATTCAGTTTTGCACCTGTGGGCCGCGAGGGCCGCATACTGTTATGTTGACACACTCAGTTACAATACAGCCTCCCACCACTTGGTGGCGGTAATGCGTCAGTCAGTTGTTTAACTGTTAAACAACTGACTGACGCATTACCGCCACCAAGTGGTGGGAGGCTGTATTGTAACTGAGTATTGTAACTAGTTTATCTATTTTTTTATTTATTTTTAAACTTGGTGATTATAAGCTATAGTTTCCTTTGCACTTTATTTCTATTTTATTTAATGTTATTTATTTATTTAATTTGAAACTTGTATTATTTTGAATGTATTTATCACCACATAATATTATTTGTCAAATTTCTAATTTTTCTTACCAGTTTTTTGAGAGGCCATCCTTTTTGCTGTAACTTGAGCCTTTAAAATTGTTGTCAAATATGTTCTTGTAGCACATTTGTCCCATGAATTGTTAGCCTGTTCGGCATCTTGACGGAGGTGTGATTTATATCCACATGATAAATAAATGTTTCTGTGATGATCACATTGTATCATGTAATTTATTTGATACGTTTTTAGCTTATTAATTGCAAGTGGATTTGATCTAGTTATTGAATACAAATCAAACCAAGAGTAAGATCAATTAAACATGTTAATATCTGAATGGGCCACGGGCCACATTGTACTAGAAAAGTTGGGCCCCAAGGTCAAAAAGGTTAAGAACCCCTGTTTTAGAATAAGGTTACAGTGCTAACGTTAGATAGTAATGTTAACGTTACTAGTAAGTGGAAACGCACAAGGAAGATAACATTAATGTTTCAGAGGCTACGCTACAGTAGGCTAACGTTAGCCATTAGCAACTGGATGCTGTGTTGTCATATAACATTATGAACTGAACTGAACTTCTTTATTTGTCATTTTTATGCGCAGCACAAAAAACAAACTGACATTTCGCATACGCCAAGCAAAAAGAAACAAAACATTTAAAAACAATTTGTGCAACTTATAAGAAAGAACATATAGTGCAATAGTAAGATGAAAAGGGTCGACATTTCACAGTCAAAAACTCCTGAGAGCAGAACTGAAGGATCCTCTTCACATCACAGCACCATGAATTGTTTGTGTATACACCACAGAGCTTACCAGATGATGCAGCCTCCCTGTCTGCTCTATGTAGTGTTAGCCTCCTTTGCTCAACACTGTCGTCTTATGTTACCATTCATCCATGTCTCAGTGAACACAAGGACGCAGCAGTCCCTCACTCCTCAGTGAGCGGATCGCCACACTCAGATGTAATCCATTTCGTGTCCAGTGAGCAAACGTTCGCCAGAAGGCCGCTGGGAACAGCTGGTTTGATGGGGTTAGCTGTTAGCATAGAGCTAACCCCTCCGCGCTTCCCCCGCTTCCGTGTCCTGTCACAGTGCTGCTGGCGTCTTCCCTTCGGAACAGTTCCAGACAAAACCATGGTCATCTCAGGTTACTAGTTTATATCCACAAGTGTCCCTGTTACTAGTTTATATCCACAAGCGTCCGTTAGTAGTTCATATCCACAAGCGTCCCTGTTACTAGTTTATATCCACAAGCGTCCCTGTTACTAGTTCATATCCACAAGCGTCCCTGTTACTAGTTTATATCCACAAGTGTCCCTGTTAGTAGTTTATATCCACAAGCGTCCCTGTTAGTAGTTTATATCCACAAGCTTCCCTGTTACTAGTTCATATCCACAAGCGTCCCTGTTACTAGTTTATATCCACAAGCGTCCCTGTTAGTAGTTCATATCCACAAGCGTCCCTGTTACTAGTTTATATCCACAAGCGTCCCTGTTAGTAGCTTATATCCACAAGTGTCCCTGTTACTAGTTTATATCCACAAGCGTCCCTGTTACTAGTTCATATCCACAAGCGTCCCTGTTTCTAGCATATTTGTTGTCTCACAGACTCAGGGGTGGAGGGTGTGGGGGAGATGTTACGCGAGCGGTTACGTCAGTCGGAGGCCTCCACGTGGGGAAGACAGACAGGACAGGAGAAAACTCCGACCAATCATTGTGTGTCTGAATGCAGTGATTGGTTGGAGTTTTCTTAGAACCATGTGAGAATGGTATAATTATGAGTTTTCATCTCTGGTGGAATTCACTTACATTTTAGTGTGCCATCAGCTTATTAATAGCATTTTAACCTAAACAAAGAAAAGTGTAAAATTTCCAGAAAGGTAAGTGTTGCTTTAATTCCTGGATGATGTTTTACAGGTGAAAATGGAGTTGGTCTGAAGTGTCTCCAGACAAAAGAAGAAAGCTATCAACAACAATTTGAAAAGCTCTTTTGGCTTATTTGCATGCCCTTTTGAGACAGCCACTAGCTTTCCCATGTTATGTTACTTTCACTGATAAGATGTTCAGAGTGCCAGTCATCAGTACTGACTCATAAGGTAAACAAAACATCTGTACATCTGTCAGGCTTTACCCTGGACTAACCAACAAATCTGGATGAAAACTGATTAGAAGTTATTGAGGATGAACCTTGCTGAATGTCTTCATCTGGCTCACAACTATCAACACTTCCAACAAGCACCTTTTTGCTCCCCTCCCTTTTTTGTGGTTCAGGAGGTAGAGCAGTTGTCCACTAATTGGAGGGTTAGTTGCTCCTGCAATCTGCATGTTGAAGTGTCAGGCAAGATACTGAACTTCCTGATGGCTGTGCCATCAGTTTTTGAGTGTGTGTGGATGGTTATTGCTCCCGTATGGTAGCCTCTGTCACCACTGTATGAACGTGTGTGTAAATGGGTGAATGCTGGCTTGTGTTGTAAAGCTGTAAAGCGCTTCAGTGGCTGCAAAGACTAGAAAGGCACTGTTCAAATGCAGATTATATATACATAAAATCTACATTCTCTTTGTGCATGTGTGTGTTCGGACCTGTGTGTAATTGACAACAGGGTGAAAAATTGAATTTCCCCTCAGGGATTAATAAAGTATAGGGGGGGGGGGCAAGGACTGGTGAGGGTCAGAGTCACTGCCCAGGACGAAACAATACCAGACAGGACCCCAGGTGCAGGCTGTGCAAAGGTGCTCCTGAGACAGTTAGCTCATAAAAGCAGGGTGTAAGATGCAGGCAGGAACAGCATATACAGAGTGCCATAAGCAAGTGGTGGCATAGTGTCCAGGAACATCTGCACTGAGTATAGGTTGGAAGTCCCAAGGTCAGAATGGAAGACACCTCCTAAGGTGGCTGAGTGACTGAGCTTAGATTCTGTGGGGGTAAGAGGGGGGTTATCTATATTCTATGATTGTTTCATCTGTTTCAGTGGCCCCATTCTTGCATGATGATATGGCCCAAGCAGCATCCCATTTGTAAACGATGAGAATTCGTCTTCAGCTTTTCTTGTTCAATCCGTACCGTCCAACCAGCAAAATATGGGTTAATCAACACCTCAAACCTTCCCACAAACTTCATGCATTATAGGATCTGAATTGTCAGGACTGAGGACTGAGGACTGAGACAAGGACAGAGACATAGACTGAGCACCACAGTGTGGTGTGACATTTGATATTTTTAGTAAGCTTACAGAACCTGCCACATCACTACCACTAATAATGAGCTGATAAGTGGATTTGTATCTCTTTAGTACCTGAGGGTCAAAAGCACATATATGGGGTTAGTGAATCAACCCTAATTAAATTATTCCCATCTCAATTGATTTGGGGGTTGCTTCAATATAGAAAGAAAAAAAATACTACATAGCCTAAATACTGTAATGCATTCTTTTTTTTAACCTCCTCACATTTTCTGAACAAATTAATATTCTGTGGGCTGGGTGGAAAGCTTTGGCAGGTCGCATGTGGGATCGCTGTAGCCTATCCCAGCTGACATTGGGTGAAAGGCAGGGTACACCCTGGACAGGTCACTAGACTATCACAGGGCTGGCATGTAGAGACAGACAACCATTCACACTCACATTCACACCTACGGACAATTTAGAGTCACCAATTAACCTATCCCCAATCTGCATGTCTTTGGACTGTGGGAGGAAGCTGGAGTACCCAGAGAAAACCCACGCTGACATGGGGAGAACATGCAAACTCCGCACAGAAGGGCTCCCACACCCAGGATCAAACCAGGAACCCTCTTGTTGTGAGGCGACAGTGCTAACCACCACACCACTGTGCCGCCACCGTGGAGTAAGACAATCAGCCAAAAAAGACATAATGAAAGCAACCCTTTTTTGTTAACTTCACTGCTTCTGTAGTCACTGCACTGTGTTTTGTGGGGCAATACATCATCCAACCCAGTCTCACTCCTAAGTCGTTAAAAAACGGCACTTGGTCAGTAACTTCCGGCGTCAGACACAGACGAAAAAAAGGCGTCATTTCACATCAGCATGATACACGCCCAGTTGCCGTTATTGTTTAACAGCACCCGGTGGCATCAGGGGGAAACACGGCAGGACAACAAAACAAAACTAAGGCGGCAGAAGTCCAAGTGGGGTGGGTGAAAGGGGTGGTGGATGGGTCCAACAACCACAAAACCATGTGCTGTTGTTGCCTAAACCAAACCACGTGCATGTGATGGCTAAACGTAACCACATGCATTTGTTCTTGAAGGGGGAAAAAAAATGTCAATTTGCAGTGTTGTACTGATATAGCATGTTTATTTTGAGAGAGACTGTATGCAAACTGTACATTTCCTGTGAAAACAGAGGCATATTTTGTAAAAAGACAAAACAGTAACAGGCTGTTGGTAACATGGTGTCCCAGAAGTCTACAACCAACACACCCAGGATACCTAAGGGAAAAAAAAAAAGGTTGAAAAAATGCAAAAAAAAAAGTTTTACATGCTGGTAGCTTTCAAAATTACATTTTAAAAAAATCTAAGGAGCATCATGAATGTCCAGCAACAATGTCCCATTTATACAAAAATGTAATTCCAATGTCCAAGTTTCAATGTCTTTGTAATTTGAATGAACTGACCCTTTAAACAAAGTAGGTAATGTGAGTGGTCACTGAGTATAGAAATTCAATATAAGGTATGATTCTGTTTTATGTTAAAATATAGCTGAGGTTAATATGATTTTAGCTCATATAAGATCCAGTTATTTCTCTCATGTATCACGCAGAAAGTTGGATGAGAGGCACATTTGAGTGGGAGGAGGTAACGGTTGGCTGCGCAACAGAACATATGTGAAAAATGAATGGCGTCCATTCAACTCTTAAATGAAAAATGGAGGAACGTTAAGGAGAATAAATTCTTTGACAGCGATCCAGGGACTTCTTGAGGCAAATGTCTGTATCACAGCCTGTCTGCATGCTTACAGGTTTGCGTGTATGCGTTTCCATGTGCACGTGTGTGCATGTTATGAGACAAGTGCCAATTACTAAGCCTTTGTATATGAAGGAGTAACACAGAAGACTGCTGGAGCAATTTAATTACTAGCTACTAAAAAATCAAGTAGAAGTATGGTATCAGAGAAGACCAAGAAGCATGAAAGCTTGTGAGCAGACTTCAGCTGTTTGGTTAATTTTTGCATCAGTTCTGTGAGTTTAAAGTGATGATAAGAACTCTCTGGATAAATACATCAGTAAAGCTGTTTTATTTAACTTGTTGATTGTGTAATTATAACCTCACTTCCAAAACAGTTGGGACACTGTGTAAATATAAACAGAATGCAATGTTTTGTGAATCTTTTTCAACCTATATTTAATTGAAAACAATCCAAAGACAAGATATTTGATGTTCAACTTGATAAACTTAATATATTTTTGTAAATATATGTATACGCGTTCTGACATTCCAAAAAAGTTGGGACAGGGGCAACAAAAGACTGGGAAAGTTGTGGAATACCTCAAAAAACACATGAAAGATTCAACAGGTTAACTGGTAACAAGTGACAGTATTGTGATTGGGTATGAAGGGGGCGTCCTTACAGGGCTCAGCTGTTCACAAGCAAGTATTGTCACTTTGTAAAAAGCTGGATGGGCAAACAGTCCAACAGTTTGAGAACACACAACTGCAAGGACTTCCAGGATTCCACCATCTACAATCCATCATTTCATGAAAATATTCAGAGAATCTGGAGAAATATCTGCATGTAAGGGGCAAGGCTGAAAACTGACACTGAATGGCTGTGGCCTTTGATCTCTCAGATGGCACTGCATTAAAACATATCATGATTGGATATTAGTGAGGATAGTAACTAACTACAGAATATTACTACATGGGCTCAAGAACACTTTTGAAAACCACTGTCAGTAAACAGTTCATCGCTGCGTCTACAAATGCGAGTTAAGACTTTACCATGCAACGTGAAAGCTATATATCTACAACATACAGAGATGCCGCTGTCTTCTCTGAGCCCGAGCTCATCAGAGATGGACTGACATAGCCTGGTTCCAGACCATAGACCCCGCCCACTCAACTGAGTAGGCTTGCATCTCTGGTCTGGCATACTGCAATGAATTTGCGATTTATCTCGTCCAAACGATGGACGGACCAATGAACGCTGGGGGTGGGGGCGGGTCTAGCGATTAGCCAATCAGCGCCACGCTGATGTCAAGCTGTACGCCGGTGGGTAACTGGTGAGGATAGCAACAATGGCGACTGCTACAGATCCTTCAGACCACATTAACGGTGCTATCGAGGTATTTCGCCACTACTCGCGTTAATGGAGGACCAAATTAAGGAAGCTGCTAAACTGGATTTAACGGCGATGCAGCTGGGCGTGCACGATGACGGAGACATTTTAAACGGGCAATGCTCACTTGTTTTCGGCACCCCCGAGGCATGGATACTAATGACGTCAGATTCTGGGTGAGTCGTTGATCTCTACTAATTGGTTAGGGAAAAATCTAATTCCCTCCCCCTTGTAAATCACCTTCAATGGAAGCCATGTCAGACTGAAGGTTCTGGGAGCTTCAGTCTGACACTCAGGCTAGGACTGACACAAAGTGTTAAAGTGCGCTGTGGTCTGACGAGTCTGTCATAGGCGTTGTGTCCTCCAGGCTAAAGAGGAAAAGGACCATCCAGACTGTTACAAGCTCAGAGTTCAAAGCCAGCATCTGTGTTGGTATGGGGGTATGTTGGTGCCCATGGCATCATGGGTAACTTGCACATCTCTGAAGACACCATATGAAGTCAACATATTCTGCCATCCACATGACATCATTTCCAGGGGCATCCTTGCCTATTCCAGCAAGACACTATGACACATCCTGCACGTGTTCCAAAAGCATGGAGTGCATGTTCTGGACTGACCTGTCTGCAGTCCAGACCTGTCTCCCATAACACGTCTTTGGGGTCATCAGGTGGGAACCTCCTTTCACCAGTGTTTCGTCTAGTTGGTCCCACGACACCTCCAGGAGGCTAGACAGTAATCTCTGGCATCCCAGAGACACTCCCCTAATGCCAGGTCTCACTGCTCCCTGCACCAACCCCATAACCTCCTTTACCTTACTTACACATGGCTTTCTCAGCCCAAACAGCACTGCCACCTTCAACAAACTGAGGCTCCGTTTATGCGAGCTCCAGGTTAAAGTTAAAGTTAAAGTTCTCCGCATTTGACCCATCCCTTGAGGGAGTGGTGAGCAGCAGCAGTGCCGCGCTCAGGAATCATGTGGTGGTCTAACCTCCCAATTCCAACCCCTGCTGCTGAGTGCCAAGCATGGAGGCAATGGGTCCCAATTTTATAGTCTTTGGTATGACCCGGCTAGGGATCGAACCCACGACCTCCCAGGGCGGACACTGCTGGTGCTTGGTCAGCCCTGCCGTCCTGCTGGTAGTGACCGTGCCAATACTACCTTTTCTAGCACATTCACCATACCCTATTTCACCCGCTACATATCATAAGTCCAACATAAGCTAAAGTTAAAGGAGATAGAAAAGATTATCTCACAGAATCAGCAAACACACTCACCTTGCAGCATGGTCTCAAACAAAAGGGATTCAAATAGGCCACTCCCACACTTAAATAACCTTCCTCTTCCTGGATTTTCTCCTGAGAGGACTGATTGGTGGATATCTCCACCTGATCTCAAGGAGTTATGTACCCTGCCTAGTAGGTCCCCTTGCTGGCCCCCATCTGACATTATTCATCCCCATCCAAATCCACTGAATAGATCTAGCTGCTTCATTTGACATTTCCTTCACTGTCTTCCTCAAACTCTGTCCCCGCACTCTGAGTTCCCCCAGGAGCCCCACTTCCACTGGACAAGTCCTAGTTTTCCACCCTTGCTGCTCAGCTTCTGCTCCTAAGTCTGCATACCTAAGCTTTTTTCTTTCATAGGCTTCTTCCATTGAGTCTTCTCAAGGAACTGTCTGCTCAATGAAATAAACTATCCGTTGACTCACTGACCACAACCCTATGTCAGGCCTCTGATTGGTACAAACTATTTCATGGGGAACAACAAGCTTTCCCCCTAAATCTACTTGCATTTCCCAATCACAAGCACCTTATAGGCGGCCATGCCCTTGCCTCCTTACTAACTTATCACTGTATTATCACTGTATTTCTCCCCCTCACGGACAAACTGAATTGCTAAACTCCTATTCTTAAAACCTTCTGAATTTGCCTGTCTTCATTTCCCTTCGATGCCTGCAGCTAAACTTCTCAACACCTGGTTATGTTGCATGTATGTTATGTATACCGGCCTTGTGACAAGCTAACTTTACAGCCTGACAAAATATGCTTTAAGGTTGCGGTACCTGAACACAATGGGCATGATTGGTCCCCATTTACCCACAGTTTTAGGTTTTGGGGGTTTGGTAACACATCGTATGCAGCCCCTACCAGGAATCTAATACGATTCTCCTCCATATTCCATAGGTCCCTCCAAATAAGCTTCCTCTTCTCTACACTTTCCAAATTCAACCACTGTCCCTGCTTAGCCTGGGCCACTACCTTTGCACCCCTTAATATCTCCTGTCTACGTATCTGTTCCACAACCAGCTTTCTTTTATCTTTGGGACCTGCTTTATTCCATACCGGTTTACCTGTGCCAACCCCCAGGCCTCCCCGGCCAAATTGAACATTACCTAAGAGCTGCCTTTGCCTCCTTAACTGCTGATCTTGGCTTCCATTTCCTTCCTTTGGTTGGATTTGGAACCACACTCCTAACTACCACGTCCTTACTCTTAGATAACAATAGCTCTGTCCTGACCTTGGTACATTTAAATTCCTCTGTTAAACTAGATACTGGCAGCTGAAGTATCCCTTTTCCAAACAATGCAACACTACTTAGGCACCTAGGAGCGCCCAACCACTTCCTAATATAGGAGCTAACCAGCCTTTCAATTCTCTTCACAACAGATATTGGAATTTCATAAATTGAGCCTGGCCACATTAACCTAGGATATAGCCCAAACTGCAAACACCACAACTTCAACTTTCCTGGAGGTTCTGATTTATCTATTCTATCCAATCCTTCCTCCACATCTTTTCTAAATTTCACCACCTGTTCCTCACCGTTCAACTCCAGATTGTACCACCTACCTAAGCTCTTTACTGACTTTTCCCTAATTGTTGGGATTTCCTCATCATCTATAAACTTCCTATCACTTAACTTCCCTCTACGTATTAATATGCTTCTAGACTTACTAGGCTTGATCTTTATGCTGGCCCACTTGAGGTTCTTATATACCTTCTCTAGTAGCCTCTTTGTACATGGCATTGTTGTGGTCACCAGTGTCATGTCATCCATGTAAGCCCTAACTGGTGGAAGATGCACCCTGTTCTGCTGTCCCTGCCCACCTACTACCTACTTGGAAGCCCTGATGATTACTTCCATCGCTATAGTAAATGCTAATTGAGAAATTGTACACCCTGCCATAATGCCTATTTCTAGCCTCTGCCAACCTGTTGTGAAACCTGCCATACTTAGACACAACCTAATATCCTGAAAAATGCTTTCACTAAGTTAACAACTACCTGTGGCACTCTGAAGTTGTCAAATGCAGTCCAAATGAGGCTATGTGGTCCCTTTTTTTAATCTTCACTGCCTGAATCTGGTGCCAGATCATGCTAGTATGCTCTAAACACTCTGCAAAAGCTGGTATTCCTGCTTTCTGCACCATAGTATCTATTAAGCTATTCCTTTCCAAGTAGCTAGCTAATCTCTGCGCTACTACACTAAAGAAAATCTTCCCCTCTACATTCAAGAGAGAAATCATCCGGAATTGGCTAAGGTCCACAGACTCCTTCTCCTTAGGAATGAGGACACCCCCTGCCCTATGCCACGCTCTTGGGATAGTTTGTTTCTCCAAAACTATTCTTAGCTGTTTCCACAAAAATTTAAGGTTATCAGGTGCACTGAAGCCTTTGCACGCCTGACCACCTCCTGAACTTCCTTCAACCTAGGTGGCTGACATCCATCTCATGCTCCATCTCATGACTGTACCCTCTCACTCTTTCTCTCAAATCCAGTGGAAAACCTACTATCCTATTCTTCTCTAAATCTGAATATGTATTTCTCAAATATTCTTCAACCTCTAGCCTTGCTGCTTTAAGCTGTCCTCCCTTTCCTGGCTAAACAATCCTTTAACAAACTTAAAAGGGTCCCTGGAAAAAAGCTGTCCTTACATATTCCTTCTTCTTCCTCTTTTTCCTGAGATGCTCTGCCCTTCTAAGAGCTGCTAGTCTGCTTCTCAACTCCTCTTGCAACACATTAATTCCCTCCCTTTCTTCTTCTGTAGCCTTTTTCCACTGCTTTCTTAACTGTCTCCTTTCCTTAACTAACTTCTCTATTTCTCTTTGCTACCTAGACTTACCTGACTGTACCCTCTCACTCCTTCTTCTCTCATGCACCCCAAACCTCTCTGCACCATATGAGTAAATTATATCTCCCATCTTTTCTAACTTTTCTATTGCATTTCCTCTAAGCCTGCTTAAGATTACTGACAAATCTCTATTAACTATCTCCCATTATTTACTGTCATTTGCCCTAGGTCATCTAACTCTAACATTTTGCTCCATGGTTCTCTCTCTGACTGGCCTGCTAACCTCAGTGTCACCTGCATCCCCTCTTACTACCTCCTCCTCCTCAGTGGCAGTGTTACTGATATCCTGCAAACTGTGGTTTTCTACCTGTCGCTGGACTTCATCCGACTGACTCGACTGACTTCTTAAGAAGTACTGATCAATGTGGCTACTCTGCCCTTTCTTTGCCACACACTTCTTCTTTCCCTGATGAGTTCTGAGGCCTTTTATTGATATTACTTTCTGCCAGCCGCAAGGACAAACCTGAAGCATCTTGTTCTCGATTGTGCTACTTTTGTTCTCTACAGATGCGCTCGTCTTGCCCTGAGTGCTGCTAATTCTAGCCCTGGTAGATAGGTCCATGCCCCCATCCTTCACTGAGTCACAGATCCAATGCAGAGTCATGTTGCAGCGGTGTGAACTGTCTGGTCTGAGTTCGACTCAAGTAGGCTGCTGGTGTCACCTGCAGCTTATCTGGTCAAATTGCTTTCAGCTGGTTTTGGAACATAAAGCAGGTCACCTGTTTCAACAGCCAGTCGGCTTGTAGTGAAGTCCACTGGTCAAGTCAAAATGGCCGAAAGACATTGTGTGCATTGCTACTGCAGCTGCTTCATCCCCACCGAGTCCTCTGTTTCTGTTCTTACAGTGTGCCGGTGTCGGACGGTGGGTCACTGCTTGCTGTCTGTGCTTATGCCCCCCACACATACATTCTCACTGACTGATTAATTGGCGTTAGTTTTTTACATTATCATGGCATATGAATTATGAATTAAGTGCATTTGATGCTCATTTTGTTGCCGTTTTTCACAGTTTCATCACTACTACAAATGCAACTGTACCCAGTATCTCACTATCACTATCCTTCATTCATAATCATATTTTAGAACCTACAAATTATATTCAAAATAAGCCGGAAAAGCTGGAAATCAGAACGGAAGTACAGAAAGTACACACAAAAAGCAGAAAGTCACCAAAGCAACTAGATTGGTGTGAACCAGCAGCTTTTTAGAATGATGCACATTGCAAGTAGTTGAAAGTTTTAACTCGTCTCGTCATCTGTTCTGAATTGGGCTTAATACAGCGGTAATTCCCCTGCCCCAACATTTTTGGAATGTGTTGCAGATATCAAATTTAGAATGCATAAATATTTTCAAAAAAGAATAAAGTTTATCAGTTTGAACATTAAACATCTTGCCTCTTTACTGTATTCACTTGAATATAGGTCTGAAAGGATTTGTGAATCATTGCATTCTGTTTTAATTTAAGTCTTACACAGTGACCCAACTTTTTTTCTCTTTTTTTTGGAATTGGGGTTGTACATATTGTTTGTGTTATATACCAGCATAATAGTACACAGTGTATTTCATTATTGTTTACTGGTGTTTTAGGACATTTGACTAAACTAAATGAAAGCAGCACAAAGTGATGAGAGACAATGTTAATACCTACGTAACATTACCCAAAATACAGCTTACAAACAGATTTTTGTCACTGTCAGAGACTGAATTTAATGTTTCTAACGAACAAAGAGAAAATGGATTATCTTCACGAAACTGGAGCCATAAAGTCGGCAAAAGACAGCAGGCAGACAGACAATCTGGACCAAACGTCAAGGTCAGAGATACGCTGCTGATAGGAGACGGTGCTATCAGTGGCATAAACCCCGGAAGAATTCAAACATGCTGCTGTCCCAGTGCCACTGTCTCTGAGATAACAACACTCCTCCCAAAAGTTTTGTTTACACACCGAGGAGTCAAACAGCTGATCGTGCACGTGGGTGCAGTGGACATCAGAAAGGAACAGACTGAAGTCTTGAAAAGGGATTTCACTAAGTTCTTCAAGGAGCTTGATAAAGTGGAGGTCAAGGCATTCATTAGTGGACCTCTTCCAAACATAGACAGGAAGATAAACAAGTTC
>NC_065510.1:45983325-45999260 GCF_006386435.1 Epinephelus moara
TCCTTTTCATCCCCACCTTCCCCCATGGGCCTTCCCAACCATCTTGAAAGCCTGATCAAATCAGGGATTAAGATGGTTCCCCTCACCCCTAATATAGCAAGGTCAAGACTTCTATCACCAACTATGCTGAACTCTTCCCCATATAAAACTGTGCCCCTCAAGTCACACAGGAGCTTCAACTCTCCTGCTTCACAAACTAAAGCTCCCACAGCTCCTCCCTCTCAGTTTTCATCTGGTCCATCACCCAAACTTCCCCCTGCTCGTCCTCCCCTGCCTGCCCCCAGAGCTGGTATCCCTAAGAGCTAGGATGCACAGGGCCTCTGCTGTCCCAGGACTTACAGCCATGATAAAGGTAATATCAAGATGGGGCCCTGTGAGACAATATTCTCCCCTAGTGCTATATCTACAGCCACACCACATAGACCAGATTACAGAAGGACAGTTAGGCTGTCCAATCAGAGAAATTAAATCCATATCCCTTGTAAGAAGATAATGTCCAATCCTACTGAAACTAATCTGAAACTTGCTGTGCTTAATGTCAGATCCTTGTCTAACAAATCATTTTTAATTAATGATTTGATCTCTTCGTCAAAAACGCAGGGTAATGCTGTTCTAACGGAATCAGCTCCACCCAACTACAAATTTGAATCTGAAACACGAGAAAACAAAAAGGGTGGAGGTGTCTGTGCAATATTTAGAGATCATATGGTTATGCACAGGTTGTCATTTGGGGTGTTTGGGGTCATTTGAGTATGTATCCTTTAAAATGGAACTAAAACAATCTCCGTCCATACTCTATGTAGTTATATACAAGCCTCCCCAGCACCGGTCAAAGTTTTATTGATGATTTTACCAGGATGCTTTCAAGTGTATGCACAGACTTTGATGGTTTGGTCATTACAGGTGATTTTAATGTACATGTGGATAATGTCTGTGACAGAAATGCTAAAGAGCTCAGTGCTGTCCTTGAAACCTTTGGCCTGACTCAGCATGTGTGTGAGCCCACCCACAGCAGAGCGCAGCACACTCTGGACCTGCTCATTACAAAGGGGGTTAATATTTCAAACGTCAATGTGGTTGATGTTGCTCTGTCTGATCATTTCTGTGTCTTCTTTGACCTGTCTGTTTCTCCCAAACCACCGGCTGGTCCTGCAGTTGTTCGGAGGAGACACATAAATAACAGCACAGGTGCTCTGTTCATGGAAATGATAAACTTTGAAAATGCCTCATGTTCTAATGTTGATGATTTGTTGAACTCTGTTACTTCGAGTGTTTTGAATGTTCTGGACACCATTGCCCCTGTGAAGGTTAAAATGGTTAAAAATAAGCAGAAGGCGCCATGGAGGAATGACGACTCGGTCAGGGCACAGAAAAGGGAGTGCCGGAGGGCCGAGCGGAAATGGCGCAAGTCAAAGCTTCATGTTCATTATGAAATTTATAAAGAAAAGTTGTACGTGTTCAACCAGATCTTACGTAGAACAAGGGAGAGGTACTTTTCTGAAATTATTGGAAACTGCAGTAACAACTCGCGTGTCTTATTTGCAACAGTGAACAGATTAACAAACCCTCCAGCTCAACTGCCGTTGGAACTGATCTCCACATCTAAGTGTAATGAGTTTGCAGTATTCTTTTGCGACAAGGTTCAGACCATTAAAAATGCCATCAATTCCACAACACCAATAACAACCCTGCAGCCACCTAGACACTTAGAGCTGACTCATTTTGCACCTGTAACTGACAAAACTGTCCAAGAGATCATCACCAGTCTGAGTTCATCTACATGCTGCCTCGATGTGTTACCCACTAGATTTCTAAAGTCTGTGCTGAGCAGTTTGTTACCACCACTCGCTCACATAGTTAACATGTCACTACAATCTGGAACATTCCCAAAGGCCTTGAAAACTGCGGTCATAAAGCCTCTCCTAAAGAAGAGCAGTCTTGATGCCACAGTACTGAACAACTACCGGCCCATTTCAAATCTGCCGTTTTTAGGCAAAGTCCTTGAGAAAGTTGTTTACCAACAGCTTACTGACTTTCTCCTAATGAACAACTCCTTTGATGTTTTCCAGTCAGGTTTTAGACCCCATCACAGCACTGAGACCGCTCTTATTAAGGTGACAAATGACATCCGCCTGAACACTGATGCAGGCAAAGTCTCAGTTTTAGTCCTGCTAGATCTGAGTGCTGCTTTTGACACTGTCGATCATGAGATCCTTTCACAGAGACTAGAGGACTGGGTGGGCATCTCTGGCACTGCCCTAAATTGGTTGAAGTCCTATCTAGAAGACAGGAAGTACTTTGTTGAAATTGGTAACTGTGTCTCAGACCACATGGCCTTGACCTGTGGGGTGCCCCAAGGGTCAATCCTGGGACCCCTTCTGTTCAATCTCTACATGCTGCCTTTAGGCCAGTTAATACAAAGTAATAATGTGTCCTACCACAATTATGCAGACGACACTCAGATCTATGTCTCACTGACAGCAGGTGAATATGGACCAGTGGATTCACTCTGTCACTGCATCCAACAGGTCAGTGTGTGGATGCAAAACAACTTTCTCCAGCTAAATTCAGACAAGACTGAAGTCATCGTATTTGGTCCACAGAAACAAAGAGAAAGTGTCAGCAGTCACCTCCAGTCTCTCTCTCTAAAACCTACAAATCAGGTTAGAAATCTCGGGGTAATAATGGACTCAGACTTGAACTTTAACAGCCACATCAAATCAATAACATCAGCAGCTTTTTACCATCTAAAAAACATTGCCAAAATCAAAGGTATAGTGTCTAAACCTGACTTGGAGAGACTTATCCATGCATTTGTCTCTAGTAGGTTAGACTACTGTAACGGCCTGCTCACTGGCCTCTCCAAACGGGCCGTAAGACAGCTGCAGTACATCCAGAATGCTGCTGCTCGGGTCCTGACCAGAACCAGGAAGTACGAGCACATTAGTCCTGTGCTCAGGTCTCTACACTGGCTTCCTGTGGCTCAGAGAATAGACTTTAAAGCAGCTCTGCTTGTGTACAAGTCTCTCCACGGCCTAGCACCAAAGTACATCTCTGACATGTTAGTGCCATATGAACCATCTCGGACTCTGAGGACCTCAGGGACCGGCCTCCTGCTGGTGCCCAGAGTCAGGACTAAACATGGGGAATCAGGATTCCAGTTTTATGCAGCTAAAATCTGGAACAGTCTTTCTGAAGATGTGAGACAGGCCTCTACTCTGACAATGTTCAAATCTAGGCTCAAAACAGCTCTATTTCACTGTGCATATGACTGAAAGGATCTTATCTGCACTCTTCTCTTTTAAAGTTCATTTTATAATGATTATTTATGTTTTTATTTTGTATTGTGATTTTAATGCATTTTCTTGTTCTGTAAAGCACTTTGAATTACTTTGTGTACGAATGGTGCTCTACAAATAAACTTGCCTTGCCTATTGTGTGCATGTAAAAATAGCTCCTCCTAGCTTGAGTCGTTTATGTGCCAGCATTCCTCGCATAAGTGCACATAACTTCTTCAAGTTTCTTTAGACATAGTCAGAGCGGAAGTTAGTCAAACATTTAAATATCAATGCAGCTGCTCTCTATGCACTCTCTAACTAGGCTTCCAAAAAGATTGTGATCTGTACAAGAAGTGCCACACAGGCACTTTTCCCAACCAATTCCTGTGCTTCATCAGCAAGATAGAAGAGAGAGCATTCTATGTTTCATCATGTTCTCATGGTTCCCGACCTAGGCTTCTAATCCAGAGCAGCAGCACTACATACACAGTGACACCTTCTTCTCCGACGCTCAGAGGAAGAACACAGATTTCTAGGAGATCCACTTGTACGTGCTGCTCGTTTGTTGAGGAATGTTCAATGGCAAATTACTCACATTAAGCCACACTGACACGACTCCGAAAACTACAAGGAGACAGGAAAGAAAAAGGCAGAGGTTGCCTCGCAGGGGAGAAGCAGATAACTTCTGATACTACTACAAGTTGCCAATTAAAATCGAAACTGCTGTGAGTGTAACCAAAAAGAGGATGACAATGAGGATAATGACGGTGATGATGAAGATGATGATGAGGATGTTGGCATGGATGACACAGCATGAGTGCTTCCCACGGTTTGAAGAAATTTGAGGGGGAGGTGAGCTCTGGAGATGAGCTGAGAGAGAGAGTAGGTGAAGAGAATGAGTGTGGAAAAACAAAAAAGATTTGACTTCAGAGTGATGGGGAAAAAGGAGCTAAACATATTAAATCTTTTTCACCCGGCAACCACCTTAACATATTCTTGCCTTTTAAGTGATTTCCATCTCAAACCCACTCCTGTCATGGGCAATAACACTCGACTCCATTCAGCCGGGCACGATAAAGTGATTGAAGTTAGCAAGCACAGCTACAGTATATTTGATAGACTCCTCCTCGTTCTGCTCTGTAGCCTCGGCTAACATCATCCCTGATCCCAATGACACTTGGCTCATTAACAGGAAAGAGAGTCTGGAGAAAGGCTATGCAAATTGATACATTTTTAACTTGAATTTCCAACTATTAGAGATGCTCTGGCAGTTAAATAAGTGTTTGTCACTTATGAAGCTATAGTAGAAACTCAACTATGAAGTCCACTTTGACCTGGCACTCTTCACTCAAGTCTATTATTTCCCAATGTAACATTCCAACACTACTTTTAGAGCAGAATGATGGGGTGTCTGGGCTCCATTTCTTAAGGTAGCTACCATAAAGGTTATGAACTGACACTGCCCATCCATGTATCATAGTGCCATGAGAGGTGGCTTTTGGCGTGAGATGAAATCACAGACAAAGCGGTGGTATTTGACAACTTCAGATGCTCAGAACAATTTATACACTGAATTACAGATGTCTCCTTTGCCATATAAGTCTATAGAAAAAGTCTCTTTAAGGGCCACTGGGCGACTTGAGCACCATCATTAAGTCATCCAATGAGAGAAGATCTTTTAGGAGTTTGACCCTCCAGTAGAGTTCCAAAACTTGGAGAGTCTGTTCCAGTGGGTCCTGAAGCTGTTTTAGGGGCTCCTGGTGGCCCAGCACATCACTAAGACATATTTGATTTTCTTCTCATTTCTCGCTCAATCTATAGAATAAAATGAACAGCGCTGCATTCCCAATTAGTTATTGGAAATTCAAACCCACAAGATACACTATAAGCAAAAATAGACACATTGCAAAAGGATGATATGAATTTTAGTGTGACTGTGTGTTACCAGGTCTCCCGTGTAAAAGAGAGGATTGATCTAAGAAGGACTTACCTGGTTGAATATGGGTTAAATAAAACAAGAAGATTAAAATTCTGTTGATCAAAATAACTGATATTAATCCTCATGAAAACACGTAATCTATTTAATATTTAACATGAACAATTTTGTGTTCATATTTGCAAAAATCTGCTTGGATGAACTGCATTTGTTCATGTTTAGAGGGTCCTCTCCACTGGCCCTTGAGCTTGTTTATGAGCGTAGGCGAGCAGTTTGTGCATGTGTGTGGGTGGTGGTCATATTCTAATCTTGAGCAGAGGGAATAACCTTTTATTCCTTCACCCTTGCTCTATGTCTTTCCTCTTGCTAATGGTTTAATCCAGAATCCCGGAAGGCTGTTTATTCATTATGGAACTTTCTGAACATTTGGCTATGTATTGTTCTTTCAGAAGCACTTAAAAGATGCAGACTGTTTATTCAAGGGTGTCATGTCTATTGTTATGCTGCAACCTGGGGCTAGGAAGTTTGCTTTAAGTACTCTGCAGTATAACTACTCACTTGCATTAATAGTCTTGATTGCCAACACATTCTCACTCCCACCTTGTCACATATCGACATTTGGTCATGGGCTTTCCATGACGGTATATGACATGCACCCTTGGTGTGTTGGTTGTTGATATTCCGGGATGCCGTGTTATTTCAGCCTGTTACATGCATTGTCTGTTGTTAAAATGCACTTCCGCTTTCACAGGAAATGTACCGTTTGCATACACCCTCTTTAAAAATAAAAGTAGAACACTGTGAATTGATTTTTTTTCCTTCAACAATAAAAGCATGTGGTTATGTTAAGCCAACACATGCATGTGGTTGGGTTTAGGCAACAAAAGCACATGGTTGTGTTTAGGAAAAAAGAATTGGGGTTGGCTTTACAATCTTACAGGAAGCGAACACCGGCCTCGCTGGGTGAAAGTTGATGGTTGATGGACCAAGCCACCTCCCCTTCTGCCCGACCTACTTGGACTTCAGCCCCCTTATCTTACATTGTTGTCCTGCCATGTTTCCCCCTTCTTCCGCTATCTGGTTGTTCCCCTTTGCTACAGGGAACAACAACCCCCAAGCCAACAACTTACATGCTAAAACTGTAAGTTTTGATGAAGATTTAGATATCAATAACGCATGCCTGCTTTGTTATTTTGATGGATTGTTGTAAAGATCTTCAATGAATAAAACAATTTGTGAACGTACTTCAGAAAAGCCTAGACTCCTTCATCCACAGGATTCTCATGGTGATGTTGGTGTGTTTTTTGCAACATATTCTCATAAAACGGTTTGCATGATAACCTATGAAAATAAACACACAACAGTTTGTATGATATCCTACAAATGTGTGCCCCACGAATGTTACATTCTTAACTTACAATTCTGTAGTTAAGTTATGGAGGTTAGGTTTAGAGAAGTAGAGTTACTGAGGTTAGGTTGAGGAAAAGAAACATGTTGAGGACGTACCTTAAAATGACTCAACGTTCACACAGATCGGAACACGCACTTTCAGGGGAAAGTTGTTTTTTTTTTGTGACCCATCTACCGCCCCAACCTGCCTCCTTACAAGTGCTTGGGACTGCTTCTTTGTTTACTGCCATCAGTGCATTGGTCATGTGATTGCAGCCTTTCAAAATACATGGGATATATACAAATTTGGGTGCATTGCTTTTTATAGGAAAACAACAGCCTGGTTCTCTGACATGGCCAGTGAGAATTGCTTTACCATGTCTGTTGACTCTGGCAGTAGCATGTGCTAGTAAAATTGACTTCAATAATTTACTGATCCGTTCCACTTCAAATGAGGTCCTGTAATACCACTGTAATAATATTCTATGATGTACATACAGCCAGAAAATCATGTGGTTTTAATGGAACCAGTGAGCTCCTGCAGAGCCCAAGTGTAGTCATGCTTCACCTATAGGGCACCGATTATGAAGTTATTTTTGTCTTAATTTTGTCACTAAATGTTGAATCACAGTGATATTTGACTGGTTATGTTTTTTGTGGCATTTTCTTTTGTCGGCCATTTTAACCCTTTGAACTCTGCAATAGAAATGGTCCACCACTGTCCACATTGTTATTTTTGCTTATTGTTATGTAATTTATTTAAATATCTTCAAATGCTTCATATCCCTAAAATCTGTATGACCTAAGCTAAAGGTTATGTAAGTCAATAAACCATAATAAGTGATAAAGGTACTGAAATTGTCTCATAAAAAAAAATACAAAAATTGGACATTAATATCAGATTTTACAAAATAAAGTCACAAATATGTTGATATAAAATATTTTTAAATGTAGAAACATAAAGACAGTATTTTGTAACCCTCCATAATTTATTTGAACTACATGCATTATTGATATGTGCTCATTTTTATGAGCAGAGTGCAAAGCTTTTCATTTGTTCCTCTGGCTCTGCCACGCATTATCATGCAGTTTTGCACCACATGTAATGTAGCACATCATCAGAAGCATACAGTATGATGATATGGAAGACCAAAGCCTCATTTTACTGCTGCAAAAAGAATGACTGTTCTTGTTAAAAGGTAAGGTAAGGTAACACATGGTCATAATGTGATGATGGAGAAAAGAATGAATGTTCTGTCTATTATGGTTTTTATTTTAGATTGATATATACAGGATAATACAAACAACAATCTCCCGCAGCCATCACAGGGAAATTATGGAATAATTAAGGGGAAATACTACATTTGGCATACAAGGTCAGGTTACATAAGGTAATGATATGATAATGGGAAAGACGGCAGCCTTAAAGAAAAAATAATAAATGTTCTAGCTGTTATGGTTCTTATTTTAGATCTGTTTAAACAGGATCATGCAAGCAGCGATCTCCTGCAGCCGTCGGGGGGAGGTCCATCTTTTAAAGGGTTCATGACAGAGCTTTCCTCTTCACATGCAAATGTTCCACCAAAACAGGTTCATTCCCAAAACTATTTTGCAAGAGCACCATCATTGCATCCTAGGCTTAGTGCCACCAACGGCAATTGTGATTGGTTTAAAAAACAAAAACAAGCCAGAAGATTACTTTGTGATTCCAGACCTCTGACACACCAGCTGACACACTACTGTGGAGATAGGTCTGGCCTATACGATTATCTACCTGAAATATATATATGTATATATATATATATATATATACACACTGCACTTAAAAACCCATAGATGCACAGAACTTTATTTGTTAAGCATTTGATGCCTGACGTTTTTTATCTATCTCCAATACCCATTGCATTATGGATGCAGTGCTCTGGATGGAGAATATCACAATATTATTCATATGCAGCCAGGTTTAGGTAATCCTACCAACGCTGAGACCAAACCATAAAAAGGACGATGAATTATTGAAGAGCATCAGAGAAATAGGAAACCTTTCTCTGAATAGGATCAACCTTTTGGGGATGCTTCAAAGAGCATTCAATAGTCGGCAAAAAAAAACCAGCCTCTTCCTGCTTTATCCCTGTCGAAAAGCTCTGCCCTGGCTCTGAGAGGGAGAGGGAGGCAGTGACAGAGGGAGGGGGGAGGGGAGAGACTGAAAGCTCACCTATTGTTAAACCTTTATTTGCATGAAATTGTTTACCACCTTTTCATGCTATTCACTCTTTTCCCCATCCCTGTCCCTTACTGCTCTATTTCTCTTGCTTTTTGATTTCATTTCTGTCTCTTCATTTTAACAGACACAGATGGTGGTGGTGTCTGAGGCAGACTTTGAGGACAAATGGCTCAAATTGCCATGTCCTGTATGTATATATGGTGTAGATTTAAAATGAGTGACCATGTGCTTGAGGGCTCAGGATGGAGTGAAATACACTGTAATGATCAGAAAATAAAGAAAGTGTGGATATCATATTTTTCTTTGTTTTTCAGAAAAATTGCTATGAGTCCAGCAGTGCAAAGTTAGAGTATAAGAGTGCAGAGTATTCAGTGGAAGGTCAGTTGGGGTGGATGTAAGGCGTAACATGTTGCCGCAAGCTCTGAAGATGGTGAGCACAAACTTGGTGTGGGGTGAAATCTTTGCCAGCTACCAAAAGCAAGAGCCAAGTTGTTTTGTTATCATCAGCCAAGACATCTCCCAGCAATGTCTAACCACTGCTAAACTTATACCTAGGACCATACATTGTCAGCATATCTAAGGACCACTTATATTTCAAGTGTTTTCTATAGAGCATTTCCCACCACTATGGGTGATTTCATCGTCCTTTTGCATCCTGCACCTCAAGGATAGATAGAACTGGTGATATTCTATATTTTACCAACATTGAACTGATGCTTACAAGGACTGCCTGTGTATGCAGAGCCTGTCGTAGTGTGTACCCATGCCATAGAGTTCAATTGTTATCCAAAAATTGTTAAATGCTATTGCTTAATATACAAATATGTAAATACAAGAGGTGTAACAATACACATATTTGTATTTGTAATGTTCTGGCTTTCGGTGAACCAACTTATTCGTTGAACTATCCTGTTACGTTTGGAAAAAAAAATCTACAGCTTAAATTGTGTTTAATGAAGCTCTAGCGAAAGTTCAGTCAGGAAGACGATACTTTTAATGTTCAGGCTGTAATTTTCTTTCTCACCCTGCGATTCACTTCTTGCATGTGTGCTCACTATCTCCACATGACATTGTCTGGGTAGGTCAATTGAGTCATCAGCTGATTCACAATCAACCAATATCACAGCGACATACCTTCTCTATCAGCCTATCATCATATATGGTATACCATCAAATGGTTCTTTCTCTGCTGTAGTTCTGTCTTGCTACCACTTCAGCTTCAGCAGTCAGCAGCCTCAGAATCAGAAGCCAACACCACCAGTGTCTGGACTCCATGGGGGGATATATCCTGCTAGTATGATAAAGAATAGGACACGCACATCCCCGAAGCCCACTGGGTTGGGTGCTGGATCACAAAGTATCAAAAGCATGAAAAAAGAAAAAAGCGATCCACACACCAAAAGAGCTCCCGTATGCAATTTTTATTTTGCGTGACTTTTCGAGCGTGACGCTCTTCCGCAGTCTGAGGAAGAGCATCACGCTCGGAACAACTGACCTTAGACCCCATCCCAACTAGGCTACTTAAGGTAATCTTACCTTTAGTTAACACTTACATATTAGACATGATCAGTATATATATCTATTAACAGGCTATGTATCACAGTCCTTTAAGGTAACTGTAATTAAACCTCTCCTAAAAAAGCCCACCCTGGATCCAGAGGTGTTAGCCAACTATAGACCAATATCTAATCTTCCCTCCCTTTCTTTCAAAGATCCTTGAGAAAATAGTTGCAGACCAGCTGTGTGATTTTCTCCATGATAATAATTTATTTGAGGAATTTCTGTCAGGATTTAGAGTGCATCATAGCACTGAGACAGCACTAGTTAAAATTACAAATGACCTTCTGATTGCTTCAGACAAAGGACTCATCTCTGTACTTGTTTTATTAGATCTTAGTGCTGTATTGTCACAACTGACCATCACATTCTACTACAGAAACTGGAACATTTAATTGGCTTTAGAGGTTCTGCACTGAGCTAGTTTAAATCTTATTTATCCGATCAATTTCAATTTGTTTATGTTCACGATGAATCATCTTTACATACTAAAGTTTGTTTTGGAGTTCCGCAAGGTTCTGACCAATTCTATTCACTTTATATATGCTTCCCCTAGGTAACATCTTTAGAAATCACTCTGTAAATTTCCACTCTTATGCGGATGATACACAATTATATTTATTTATAAAGGCAGACGAGACGGATCAATTAACTAATCTTAAAAAATGCCTTAAAGACATAAAATCCTGGATGAGCTCCAATTTCCTTATGTTAAATTCAGACAAAACTAAAGTTATTGTTCTTGGCTCCAAACAACTCAGAGACTCTTTATCTGATGACATAGTTTCTCTGGATGGCATTGCTCTGGCCTCTAGAACTACCGTAAGAAACCTCAGAGTGATATTTGGTCAAGATTTGTCTTTTAACTTCCATTTAAAATAAACCTCAGGGACTGTGTATTTTCATCTGCTTAATATTGCAAAAAAATTAGGCCTATCCTGTCCCAAATGTTGGTCCACACTTTTGTTACCTCTTGGCTGGAATACTGTAATTCCCTATTGTCAGGTAGCTCTAATAAGTCTTTGAAAACTCTCCAGCTCATCCAGAACGTAACAGCACGTGTGCTGACAGGAACTAAGAAACAAGATCACATTTCTCCTGTTTTAGCTTGTCTGCACTGGCACTGCACAGAATTGAAAATCCTGCTCCTAACTGACAAAGCTCTAAATGGTCAGGCTCTGTCAGGCAGTAGAGGGCGGCAGTAGCTCAGTCCATAGGGACTTGGGTTGGGAACTGGAGGGTCGCCTGTTCAAATCCCCGTCCGTTCCAAAATATGGCGCGTGGACTGGTAGCTGGAGAGGTGCCAGTTCACCTCCTGGGCATTGCCGAGGTGCCCTTGAGCAAGGCACCGAACCCCCCCACCGCTCGGAGCGCCTGTCATGGGCAGCCCCACTCTGACATCTCTCCACTTAGTGCATGTATAGGTCCTGTTTGTGCATGTGTGTGTGTGTTCGGACCTGTGTGTAATTGACAACAGAGTGAAAAAATTGAATTTCCCCTCGGGGATTAATAAAGTATATAAAATTAAAGTAAAATGATCCCACCAGAACACTGCGCTCTGAGAGTCATACTTCTACTGTTATTATACACATATGATTATTGTTACATACATACTATCTAATATATACTTACAACATATTGTACCACAATAGCCGTAATTATTACTGTAATATTATTACTTAAATTAATGTTGTTGTAAGCTACTGTCATTACTGTCTGTCCTGCATCTCTCTCTCTCTCTCTCTTTATGTATCATTTTGTCATATGGATTACTGTTAATTTATCATGTTGATCTGTTCTGTACAACATCTATTGCACGTCTGTCCGTCCTGGAAGAGGGATCCCTCCTCAGTTGCTCTTCCTGAGGTTTCTACCATTTTTTTCCCCAGTTAAAGGGGTTTTTAGGGAGTTTTTCCTTATCCGCTGTGAGGGTCATAAGGACAGAGGGATGTCGTATGCTGTAAAGCCCTGTGAGGCAAATTGTGATTTGTGATACTGGGCTTTATAAATAAGATAGATTGATTGATTGATTGATTGATTGATTGATTGATTGATTGATTGATTGGCGGCACGGTGGTGTAGCGGTTAGCACTGTTGCCTTACAGCAAGAGGGTTCCTGGTTCAATCCCAGGAGGGAGCCCTTCTGTGCGGAGTTTGCATGTTCTCCCCGTGTCAGCGTGGGTTTTCTTTGGGCACCAAGGCTTCCTCCCACAATCCAAAGACATGCAGACTGGGGATAGCTTAATTGGTGACTCTAAATTGCCAGTAGGTGTGAATGTGAGTGTGAATGATTGTCTGTCTCTGTGTGTTAGCCCTGCGATAGTCTGATGACCTGTCCAGGGTGTACCCTGCCTCTCGCCCGATGTCAGCTGGGATAGGCTCCAGCCCCCCCACTGCCCTCAAGAGGATAAGCAGTTACAAAAATGGATGAATGAATGATTGATTGATTGACTTATATTCTGCATCGTATATTATCTTAACTTCATTCTTCTGTCTCTCCTGAATGAAATATAATGTTCTCACTGAGCTCAACAAGGCAGCACACAGGACGGAACAGGCAACATGCTGTTCATCCTCCCACCCCAAACCAGAACATTCTACTGCAGTGCAACACACTGGGAGGCAGCTACACTAAGCTAGCTTGCTGCAACATAGATGACAGTGGCCAATGTTTTTCTGTTGTGTCACATCAGTTTTGCACAGGCTCAAAAAGCAGGGTCTGCAGATTAATGGCCACAAACTTAATTGATAAGCGGGCACAAGAAGGTTACATTGGCTGTTTGGCAAATGGGCTCTGTGATTTCAGTGCTGTATGATGAGATGGCTCGTAGCAGCCAGCGTCCTGGTAAAACGTGTTTGGAACGAAGAGGGATCTTCCCCGAGGACGAAAGGACACAGCAAAGTCACTGTCATCGCATCAGAGGACGCACCCTGTTGTTTCACTAATAATATTACACCTTGAACAGCGAATCCCTGTTAAAGTCTGCAGGAGGAGAGCTAACAGCCGGTGGCCACAAATAACAGCTGAAGGAGGATGCATTGAGTTAGATTATGTTGAATTCAAGTTCTATTTAGTAAAAATGAGATTTGCACAAAGGTAAATTGTAATGTTCTCATAATGTGTTCAAGGTAATCAAATGCAGCTTTTGGTGTGAAACTTAAATATGAAGGTATTATTGGTGAAAAAGGTTTGAGCGCCTGTGTAATTGGTTAAAAAGTGTGTAATGGGTTAAAAAGTGTGTAATTGGTTAAAAAGCTCGTGGTCAAGGTTAATGTGATTAAAACTGGTTAAAAAAAGGTATAAAAAACAGTCCATGTGAAATGATTAAAAACATGATAGTCATGATTAAAGTCTGAACTTTAAAAAAAAAAGATAAAAAGTATTTAAAAGGATAAAAACAGATACCCCATAATTTTTCTGGGTTTAATTCAAGTAAATGTAATTTCATCATAACGGTCTTTTCCTAAAAATGTTACTCAGATTGGTCGCTAGAGGTCGCATATGTGGCGCTAGGGAGGTTAACATCCCCTGAGACACACATCACCACAGAATAAATACTGTGGTGAAGCTGCTAACACGCTCTTCGTGTGTCTGTTGTTTTCAACTAACAGGTGGGTTAATATTCCTCCAGAATGCACAGGCACATCACAGTCTGAGAGATAAACATGTTGTTAATGTTGTATGTGTATTGGTTTGTGTCAAAGTAACAGCGGTAGAGTTCGTTTTGTAGTATTGTGTGATTTACTGGACCATTCAACAACATGCTAATGTGCTAAGCTAGCGGACCCATTGAGTTTACATTGAAGACGCTAACAAGCTAACCTGTAGATTGTAATAAGAGTGTGAGATTACAGACAGCTCGGTTCATTTGTTTCAATCTGTTGATGTTGTTTGTGGTATATTGCATGAGTACATCGAGAGTACTTCGAGCTTATTGTCACTTTTATTGTTTTTGTGCCTAGCTAATGCTGTTGTTGCACGTGGGAACGGTAGAAATATGGAGCCCGCGCCAGCGTATGAACGTAACTTTATTAGGAATGTGGCCTGATGTACATACGCCATCTTGCCGTTAAAGGAGCAGGCTGTGATATGTGTTTTCTTAATTTGTACTGAAAACAATCGGTTTCATGCACTTAATGTTTCATTCTTGTTATTTTATGATGTTTTATTAATGTTAAAGCTGAGCAAATGTATAACAAAGGTTTAAGTATTTTGATATTGTGGTAACAGCTACAGTGATAACACTAAATTGTCACTTACTATACATTGGTATGAAATGGTTATGTTTATGATTTGTGTTAGAGATTATTTTCTGTATCGGAAAAAAGAGACATAAGACATTTATTTGGTACAACATATAAACAAATGGTTAAAACTGTAATAGAACTGTGAAGTTCAAATAGCTTAAGTCTGTCAACAGTCAGGTTGTTTCAATAAGTGCATAATATTTATTTGCCTTATTAGACAGAATAAATACTGTGGTGAAGCTGCTAACACGCTCTTCGTGTGTCTGTTGTTTTCAACTAACAGGATTAAATTCTCACACACGCCCACCTGGCCAACGCTAGGCCACGGGGGCAACACCTGTAACAGTAGAATTTGTAGTTGTGTACAGTGATTTGTATGTGTGTCAGTATGAGTTGTGTACTTGTAGATTTTTTTTTTTCTCCACAAATACAACACAACACTTACACATTCACAAGTTCTTCATTACAGGTGTACAAATCCTATTTTACAAGTCACAGATTAAAAAACTGACACGCTCACATTTTTTCTCCTATTGTTGCAGTATATTTGGTGCAAAACATATTTGTGCACCTGTATCAAACAATGTGAAGTTGTGGACAAAATTTGAATATGTGCAAACCTGAATGTGAACTTGTATGTAAAATAATTTCTCAGGAAATTATTTGTGTTCCTTTAAAACACAAATACAAATCGATAATTACAACTGCTCGAATCTTCCCACGAGTCACAGATTCTGTTTCCCTCAACTACAAATCACAAATCACGCCTCCACTGAGATATTTGGTGAAAAACTATCTGTGCATTCAGTCTATGGAGAAAAAGGCAGGTGCTGATCTTAGATCAACTGATCCCACAACCAGTCAAAAGAGAGTGACTGTTTTTTTTTTTTTGCGGAGTAAGAAGTCACATCATGGGGAAGGGGGCGGGGTTATTGAGCCACTCAGCCGCTGCAATGCTGGAAAGCGTAACGCTGCCGCAAACGGACCCCGATAAGTTTGTTTTCGAACATTTTCGCCATGCACATAGTTGTTTAGTTTTACCAGTTTCTTCAGATAACAGCTGTGTCCCAATTTAGGGCCCGCGTCCCTCGGACGATGCGGCCCTAAATTGGGACACAGCTATTGTTTGTGATGTCTGCTTGGCTTAATGTTAACTGATCAACAGGTTAGCCTTGCTAGCATTAGCTAACGTTAGCAAGTTACTTAGCCATGGGCTCACCTACCAGCTCCACTTTCAGTTGGCTAAACATTGCATAATGTGTAGTGGACAAGTTACTGTTTAAAGCGCTGTTTTTCATGTGGT
>NC_065510.1:46000068-46021844 GCF_006386435.1 Epinephelus moara
TTCCTCTGTTTTGCTAACCCTCCTCCCTGCCGTGTGCATTTGTTTTCAATGAAGTCGTTGAAAAATCAATCCGTGGAGCGGTTGATTATCATACGCATGTTACGATGTGTGTATTGTTGTAGTCTTATCTGTCATAAACTGTAACAAGAGATTACGGGGCACGTGTGTGGCACGGTCGTGGTGATTATGTTTAACCTCATTTTCTTTATCCATATGCCTCACTAAGAACATTCTTAGTTTGTGACTTAATTTTCTTGATAATGTTGGCTGTGTTTATATATACATATATATATATATATATATATATATATATATGGCATCAATAGAACGTAATAAACTCAGTAAAATGATATATTACTCTTCAAATGTGCTGTACATTTCCTCATACATTAAATGTACAGCATATTCACATGCTATGAATGCAGATCTGCAAGACCCTGTGTGTATCTGCACATACACACATTTATGTACAGACACTCATGCGCATACACATTTATTTTTCAATACAAGCAAAACTTTATTAAATGAGGCATAAGGGTTAAATAGCATGATGGATATTGATTTTAGTATTGATCACTCTCCACTCAACATGCTTATTTACCTATGCATTTTTGTCCTACCACATGCAGAGCTGGCTCATGAAGCCCTTTGCGGACACTGGCAGATTGACCCCTGAACAACACACCTATAACTACAGATTAAGCAGTGCACGGTCAGTTGTGGAAATGGCTTTTGGGAGACTGAAAGGACGGTGGACGTGCCTCCTAAAAACCTGCCATTCAAATGTTTGTTATATTTAGTTCTGGTTGTGTATGCTGCACATGTTATGGCTGCTACTCTCCATTGTTTTTGCTGTTTTGTTGCTGCTTACCTGACTACTTTTACTTGTGTTTGCTGGACTACTTCATGTCACCAATATTGTTTCATCCTTCAGTTCAATAAATTCATATAAATGATTATGGCTGTCATGTTCTCATTTCTTTATAAACACAGTAACTGAAGACATCTATGAAAAGCATCTTCATAAATGGGTAACCTGTTGAGGTCTTGACTTGTTTTTACTAGCTTTACTTGAACTTATTACACAGTTAAATTGTACATCATTAAGTGAAAACATACAGAAGCAGACATGTCTCTTTAGATTTTTTTTTTAATTTAAATACAAAAAACAAGCTAATGATAAAAGTGACAAGTGTGCATTGAATGTGCAAAACTAAAACTTCCCATGAACCAGAGCTGCTCATTTCTGGGCTTGGGCCTCCATCACAGACACCATGCACCCCATCAGTCCAAGAAACGCACTGGTGTCAGTCTCCAGTTTCTGCAGCAGGGCATCATTCAGGTCCTTGCTGTGCTGCGAGAACCTCTCATCTGCCCTCTCCAGGTATTCCAGCAGCTCTGTGTTGCTGTGTCTCTTACTCTTCCCTGTGTACAAGAATAGAAGAATCAGTTTAAAAGTTTGTCATTAAGTCATAAGTAGATAAACACAGGTTCTGCAGTACAATGTAACAAACATGTCAGCTCAACAATCAGCACTAGTCTTATGACACAGTATACAGCCCTCACACCATATTGGAATGAGGATGTGGGTGTAAAAGTAACAGTGACAATTGTGCATAGTTTTGCTGATTGGAGTATGTAGCTGCCCTGGTTCAATGGCAGCAGTCATGGGTGGTAGGGGATTGTGTATGAATGATTGTTCATTTATCACATATTTATATTATCAAGTCATACTTTTAGGTATATATTTTCATGTCTGCATGGTGTCTGGTGAGACAAACTACTGGATAAACAGCACAACAACTCTTACCTGGTCTGGTCTGGTGGCTTTGACCTGAGCTGCTGGATGGTGTTGGTGAGCCGCAGTGGAGTAGTGACGTTAGCTCGTAGTTAGCATTGTCTTGTTCGATGGCAGATAACTCTGTAAACCACATGAAAAACAGCGCTTTAAACAGTAACTTGTCCACTACACATTATGCAATGTTTAGCCAACTGAAAGTGGAGCTGGTAGGTGAGCCCATGGCTAAGTAACTTGCTAACGTTAGCTAATGCTAGCAAGGCTAACCTGTTGATCAGTTAACATTAAGCCAAGCAGACATCACAAACAATAGCTGTGTCCCAATTTAGGGCCGCATCGTCCGAGGGACGCGGGCCCTAAATTGGGACACAGCTGTTATCTGAAGAAACTGGTAAAACTAAACAACTATGTGCATGGCGAAAATGTTCGAAAACAAACTTATCGGGGTCCGTTTGCGGCAGCGTTACGCTTTCCAGCATTGCAGCGGCTGAGTGGCTCAATAACCCCGCCCCCTTCCCCATGATGTGACTTCTTACTCCGCAAAAAAAAAAAAACAGTCACTCTCTTTTGACTGGTTGTGGGATCAGTTGATCTAAGATCAGCACCTGCCTTTTTCTCCATAGACTGAATGCACAGATAGTTTTTCACCAAATATCTCAGTGGAGGCGTGATTTGTGATTTGTAGTTGAGGGAAACAGAATCTGTGACTCGTGGGAAGATTCGAGCAGTTGTAATTATCGATTTGTATTTGTGTTTTAAAGGAACACAAATAATTTCCTGAGAAATTATTTTACATACAAGTTCACATTCAGGTTTGCACATATTCAAATTTTGTCCACAACTTCACATTGTTTGATACAGGTGCACAAATATGTTTTGCACCAAATATACTGCAACAATAGGAGAAAAAATGTGAGCGTGTCAGTTTTTTAATCTGTGACTTGTAAAATAGGATTTGTGCACCTGTAATGAAGAATTTGTGAATATGTAAGTGTTGTGTTGTATTTGTGGAGAGATAAAAAAATCTACAAGTACACAACTCATACTGACACACATACAAATCACTGTACACAACTACAAATTCTACTGTTACAGGTGCTCAAACCTTTTTCACCAATAATACCTTCATACTTTAATAAATCCAGCTGTTTAAAGAGAGAAATTTGTTGATGTTTTTTCAGCAATATACTTATTCTTGAGATAAGGGACAAAACAGGTTTTAAAAATCAGTTTTTAAAAATGCACACTATATTTATTGGAATTGGATATGTCTGTAGAGAAAAGTAACTATTTAACTATGTAAAGGAACAGGTTCTAAATAAAAAGATAAACATGTTTCACTTTAGAACTTGATTTGTGTCAACACCGTCAGACGCACTAAGGAATCTACAATTCTAATTCTTTCAGTCCAAAAAGAATCTGAGATCCTGAAATACATTGGAATAGTGTTTAGTTACGCTGCCATAACACAATATAAAATACAAAATACAATATATAAACTTGTGCTGTGATTTCACACTATTCTGAATTCGCAGATTTCCTATGTCTGCATTTTCAATCTTTGTTTTTAATTTTAATACCATAAAAACAATTTCCTTAGATAAATAAGACATAAAATGATGCAGATTAGATAATCCTTTATTACATAGGTAACGTTAACTAATAAAAGAATTAACTTTTTTTTTTTTCCAAAATAAACGAAAACATACATCTGACGGTGCTGACGAAAACTTACGCTGTTGACAATAAACTTATGTGCATTACTGATGAATTAACAAATATGATTTTAAACAGATTGAGGTGACAGTAGATTAAGAACAAACTATTCTTCTCTTTTATTGAACATAAATAACATATGTAACAGTTAGCAAACATCCTGTAAATTACACCATTTACAACTATCTTCAAAATAGTGTTTTTGGTGATATCTAGTGGTGAAAATAAAAGCATTATGGATTAGGTAGAAATTCAATGTAGAATTTTATTCATGTTAAATTAGTGAAATTAGAAAATACCAAATATTACATTTTTCTGACATCAGAGTAAGCCCTTTATATCTACCTGTTGAAGCAAAAATCGATGTCTGAAGCTGGGTCAGATGGCTCCAGACCTCACCCTCAACGCCTTTGGTTGGACTCGCCTTTACTCAAGAAAGTAACTTAGAATCAAAAGGATAGTACTCAGAAAATCACTGGAGACACTTAGAATCAGGTGCAACCAAGTTTAATGTGTTCACAAGCAACAACACATACAACTCATGAGTCAGGCTCCGGAACAAGACTGAAGATTCACTCTCTGTGCTCCCCCTTTTATGCATGTGTAGGTTCTACTGAATCTCCACCTTTTTTCCTTAATCCTTCCCACCTGAGCCAGAACATAATGGTGTAATCTTTTGGCATGTTTGGACATGATCTCACCCTTGATGAGTCAGAACCTAGCTGTGCAATCTCTCGAGCCACCTGGGTATGCCTCATACTGGTGTACCATGTGGTGCCAGCCTGGACTCAAATTCCCCACCATTATGTCCAAGCCAAGTCTTACCTCATTTTTTAAAAACATTTAATCTCAGTGACTTTCATGCAATACATGACCAGATGTGTGTGAATGAGTACAATACATGAATAGATGTGTCAATGAGTGTATTAATTCAACATATATTCCATACTTAATCAACCTATGTCGGTGAATACTTACTGATTGTCATTTAATCACTCTTTGCAGTTAAGGCTCATTTTACACTACATACCCTCCACATAGACCGCCATTCAATGTAAAATTCAGTTTCACCACAATATGTTGCTATAGTCAACACACTGGCCCTTCAATTTCACATATATTTATATAATCATCATAAATCATGCGGATTACTGTTAATTTATTATGCTGATCTGTTTTGGACGACATCTATTGCACGTCTGTCCGTCCTGGAAGAGGGATCCCTCCTCAGTTGCTCTTCCTGAGGTTTCTACCGTTTTTTTTCCCCGTTAAAGGGTTTTTTTTGGGGGGAGTTTTTCCTTATCCGCTGCGAGGGTCATAAGGACAGAGGGATGTCTTATGCTGTAAAGCCCTGTGAGGCAAATTGTGATTTGTGATATTGGGCTTTATAAATAAAATTGAATTGAATTGAATTGAATAATCATATAATGCAAATGCTGGTAAAGTTACATGATAATTAGTAGACCACAAAGCTACTCTACAAGTCAGAAGTGTAGGGTATCTAGTACTAGCTTAAATAATGGAATTTATGCTATAAATATACACATTTGTGTGTAAATAAATCCCTGAAATAAAATTTTAATCCTTTACTGGGCACATTTAAAGGTTATAGGTGGATTTGTCAACTCCGACAGCTTACATGTCAACTGCGTCAAGCGTAAACCTGACAGAGTTGACATGTGACGGAGTTGACAAAAGAGAATGTATTTTACCGCCAAAAGATGTGCTGTACACTGCAGCTAGCTCTGTTTTCCTTGGTTGCTAGCTGCCCCAATAACCCTTGCTTACATGCTGTGATGCCCCTCCCACTGTCTTTGAAAATGTTTCTCATCAGGCAGTTGGCTGACATGGGAGGGTTGTTACCTTGATTAGGCTCACCTGGGCTTCCAAGCTATAAAAGCTGCCTAATCTGTTCACTTGGTCTCCTCCTTCCTTCAGCTGACATCCACTGAGCATCTTTGGTTTTGGTTTGGTTTGGTTTTGGGTGTCAATATTGTGACCTCTTGCTGAGGACAAGTACAATAACATGGACCTCTTCAATATCAAGAAATATCAAGAAATCTTTATTATCCCAAGTTGTTGTGCAGCAGCAGAAGTACATAGAAAACCATACACTCAGTACCAACATGTGCAAACATAGCAAGTAAATAACATGTAAGATCACAAATACACATATAAGATCATGAGAGCATAAAAGAGTCACACTGAGTCGTTTAAAACTGAATGGCAGCAGGAACAAAGGAGTTTTTAGTCTGTGTGCTGCACTTTGGCTTTGCAAATCTTCGTCCTGAAGGAAGTAAGGGGAACTCAGCGTGAAGGCTTGTGTCAGCCAAAATTGACTGAGCTTTCCTCAGGGATCTCAGCTTGTACAGGTGGGAAAGGTTGCTCAGTGGGATGCCAGCAATTTTACCGCACACTTTAACGATACCCTGCAGTCGGTTTCTGTTTTTAATGGACAGTGACCCAAACCAGCAAATAAAGGAAAAGGTTAAAACTGATTCAATAAAACAGGTGTAAAACATTCTCATAAAAGTCTTGTCGACATTAAAATTCTCAAGCTTACGGAGAAGATACATGTGCTGGTGGGCTTTCTTGCATACTGTGTCAACAAAGCTGAGTTTGTTATCAATCATGGTGCCAAGGTATTTATAATTGTCCACAATCTCGACAGCCTGGTCATTTATGATCACTGGAGACAAGACTGAGGGGTTTCTCCTAAAATCTATTACCATCTCTTTTGTCCTGGACATGTTGATGGTGAGGAAGGAGGATTTGCACCAGCCAGTGAAGTCAGACACAACTGAGCCATGGTCGGGCTCATCATTGTTCAGAAAAGACACGATTACTGAGTCAGCGAACTTTATAATGTGACGCCCAGCATTTTGACTTCGACACCCATTTGTATATAACACAAACAGAAGGGGGGAGAGAACACACCCTTGGGGTGACCCAGTGGACGAGAACAGGACATCAGTGCCATTGACCCTCACACGCTGTGACCTTACAGTTAAAAAGTCCATCAGCCAACATATTATTCTAGGATCTATGTTGTGGTGGATCTGTAGCTGTTCTGCTAAAATGTGAGGTTGGATGCTATTGAAGGAAGGTGAGAAAAATGAGCTTCACAAAGGTTTTAGCACCCTTAAGGTGAGTTAAAATCATGAAGAGTACCTTTTGCATCATCGACCCCCCTTACTAGGCCTGTATGCAAACTGGAGCGGGTCCAAGTTAGCTTGAACATTATTTAGCAGCTCGTTCTTGATAATCTTCTCAAAAGATTTCATGACAAGACATGTCAGTGCTGTAGGCCTGTACTCATTCAGCGACCGTAAGGATTTATTTTTTGGTACAGATACGATTGATGCTTTCCACAGGCTTGGAACCTTGTGGAGCTGGAGCGACCTGTTAAAAATGTAACTAAAAATATAAGACAGTTCTGCTGCACAGTTCTTAAATATACGGCCACCGATACCATCTGGGCCAGGGCTTTTTCTCTCTTTGACTCTCTGAAAGAGTTTTTGAACCGTACCCAGGTCGACGTGCACTGGATTTAGCTCAGGGTATTTCCCATGGACTGCATTTGTAAACACTTTGCTGAAAACATAGACATTAAAACGATTATAAACAGTGTTCATCTGGTTAGACAGTTCAAGGTCAGGTATATTGTTAAAGGAAATTTCATTCTTCTTGGGTTTTACCCCCATCATGGACTTTACACCCTGCCATGCATGGTGTGAGTTACACGTGTTCAGCATACACTCCACTTTATCCTTATACTTTAATTTTGCAAGCCTAAGATCCCTTTTGACCTGTTTTTGAAGCTCCCTATACCGGGTCATATCCCCCTGGTAAAAGCTGATTTGTTGTGTTCTTAACTGATTTTGAAACCCAGGGTTTGTTGTTTGGATAGACAGAAATTAATTTCTTGGAGATGATCAGGTCCTCACAAAAAGACGTGTAAGCCGACACAGTCTCAGTAAGTTCACATTCATCTATGAACAAGTCCCAATCTGTGCAGCTGTAGCAATCCTGAAGACAGTGGATGGAGTCCTCTGTCCATACCGGAACTAATCGTGGCTCCGGTTTGTGCTGCTTCAGGAACGATTTGTAGGAGGGAATCAAGTAAACAACATTATGGTCTGAAGCGCCGAGCGGAGCTCTGCTGTGGGATTTATACGCGGCCTTCACAGAACCATAACGAAGATCAAGAGACGTTGTGCATCGCGATGGACATGTAACATACTGGTAAAAGTTTCCCAGTGACTTTGCTTTGTCCCCCATGATAAAGTTTGGTGCCTTCGGGGCGATCCTCTGGAGGCGCTGCACTGTTTTCACAATGACATGAGTGGCCTTATCAACATTAGCTCTTGGATGAATATAAACTAGTGTGATGAACAACTGATGGAATTCCCTTGGTAAATAAAGGGGACACAGGGATACAGACAGCAGTTTGATATCGGGGGTGCACAGTGTTTCCCTGGTGACCACCGTGTTACACTACTTCTTATTGACATATAGGCCTCTAGCGCGGTGCAGGGTGGTGCAGGGTGGCGCAGGGTGGCGAACCCTGCGCAGAGCTAGTTTCGAGCAGCGCAACCCGAGGCACACTCAGTTTGGTAGTTTGGCAGACCGAGGTGCGCTGAGATGGGTGTGGCGGCGCAGCAGGGGGAGGTGTCGACAGATCCAGCTTGGCGCAGTGACAGTTTCGTGCCAAAAGGCTTCGCCGAAGGTGCGCTAAAAGTTCGCCAGCTGAAACCAGGTCTACTGTCAGCGCAGGCTGAGCGCAGCCGGTGTACGTGGAAGTTTGGCTGACCGGCGGACAGTGCGCACACGTCACCAAAACCTGTCAGGCACATTAACGATGCAATAAATAGCCACGAAAAACACTATTCATTGCAACTACCTGCAATCAGCACATAAATGTATCTCTATATCGACTGTCCCGTCACATCTGATGTAAGGGGATTGGCACCGTTTGGCACGCGTAATGGAAACCCAACCTGATTTGATTAACACAGCTGCAAACTAATGAGTTCATATCCCTCTCAGACAACCACAAACAGCCACAGCATCAAATAGGGAGTATATATTCAGCATCTGTCATCTTAGAAAAGTCACAAGAAAAGAAACAGAGTGAGACTGCGAGAGAGAAAGAGAGAGCTTGCACGCACGAGAGAGAGCCCGTGGAGGTCTGCTCGCAGTTCCGTATATTCGGACACTGCGAGCTTGGACCTCCCAGACCAAAACATCAGTTTCCTCCTGGGAGAAGTTTGGCCGTCTGACGCTGCTGCTCTCTTCTGCCATGGTGAATTAAGTAAACTCTCATTACACCTTTGTGCAGCGCATTTAAGGGCGAGGAGAGGGGCTCATTTGATTGGTGTGATGTGAATCAACTGTGTAAAACCCACTCCACGCCTTCTTTCCTCCCTCTTTCTGACTTGCGCAGGTAGGAGGGACAGAGGTGGGAAAGAGGAGTAGCTGCGCCAGCGTGCACGGTGTGCCAAACTTGCAAAATCTGCCTGGCCACACCCAGTTGGCGAAGCGCAGGTGCACCTCCGCCTCGCACGGTCTGCGAAACTAGAGGCCAAAGACACAAGGCTCCCCTGAGGGATTTGCCAGTCACTGAGGGGTCTCTGTCAAGCCGATATAGTTCTCCAAACCCGTCAATTGCCAGGTCAGATTGTAAGTCTTGTTCCTTTAGCCATGTTTCGGTTATGGCCAGAAGGCAGGCGTCCCTGTACTCTGTCAGAAATCTGACGTTAGCCTGAAGCTCGTCGATTTTGTTGCGGAGTGACTGAGCATTAGCAAAAATGACAGTGGGAAGGGGGATCCGCTGGTGGCCTAACCGCTTCAGTCTCTGGCATCCACCTCCAGGTCTCCCTCTTTTCCTAGCATCCGACAACTTGGGCCGTCCTCGATTCCTCATGAAGGGCTCTGGTTGGATGATCTCGGCTGGAAACGCTGCTGAAGGATCCACGGCGCCAGCACCAGAGTTACGCAGTAGCAGGAGGAATTCCCGGCCATACTGAAGAGGCTCCCAGTGCTCGCAGAGTCCACACAGAAAGTTTACCAAGAGGGATCAAACAAGTAAAAACACCATCACATGAAGATAAGCCATCACTGTTGCTTCTATCAGACTCAGGTCTATGGTAGATCAGACAATACGTGACGATCAGACAGGAGACAAACACACCATACACACTCAACTGCTGCTGTGTGTCGCCATTAGACTTTTTTGAAATGTGGGACATGTAAAAAGACTTTTGAAGCATTCTTAAAGATGTTGTTCTTGTAAAAGGTTATATAAAACATTGTTTCATAAATGTAGCTATATGACTGAATTTATGTTCATTCAAAGGTAGTGTAGTGAAACATATTTTATAAGGAGCTGTTTTTGTTTTATGTACCAGTAAGAAGACACCCCAGAAGATAGGTCAATCAGGTAAGCTCCAAATTGTTTCTAGTGAGTTCCAAGTTTTGCTGTATTGAAAACACATTGAACCATGACACAACCATATCGAATCGAACCAAACCGTGAATAGTGTGATCTGTTACAACTCTAGTAATTATAGATACAGAATAATTATGACAATGAATGCCCATCTATCCGTCTATTTTTATCTCATTATCAGGTGCCAGGTCACGGAGGAAGCAGGCTGAGCAAAGTGCTCAAACATCCCTTTCCCCAGCAACACCTTCCAGGCCAAATGAAATATAAATGGTTTCCATAGTTATGGAAAAACCTGGAAAAGTCATAAAAGTTCATAATCATATTTTCCAGGCCTGGAAAAGTTATGGAAATTTTGTTGTGTGTAATGAAATTGTTACAGTAATTTTATTTCATCTTTTAATTTTTATTTCCTTTTTATTTTTTGAATAAACTTCCATGTAATGCAACATAACAGCAAATGTATTTTCTGTCCTTACCCTGTCTGTGCAACAGATGTAGTAGGGACTGCAAAAATCTCCTTCTCAACTCATTTTTATCTGTAATTGACTCCCTTACAATTATTGTCTTCTAAACAAGTGAGCAAATTATCCAATGCACAAGTGACATCCATACCTGTTGTGATGCATATAAGAAAGCACAGTTTTAGGACTCAGTTACAGACGGAAATGACTTGATAATATAAACATATTTGCAAAGGGGATGTTGGACAGTATTAAGAGACAGATTATCAGATTGTCAGTTTTGACTTTTTCATCGGTCTCATGATAGAAAGCCTCATCCTTGTGTTTAGTATGTTAATGTTATTCAGCTCGATTTCAGCTAACCTGCCCTGCCTTACCTACCCAGATTTACCTAATAGCTGTCAGTACCCACAGGGCAGATGCTACAGGTTAGATTTCCTGAGGTGTCTCACTTAAACTGCATGACTGACTTTGCAAAACACAGCGTGCTTTATTTACTTAAAACGGCTGTGAAAACATGCATGTATTTCTCAAAGGCGTGAGATAGATTTTGTCACTGAAAGCATGGGGTTCAGCAGAGGGACAGCAGATGAAAAGCGTGAGATGTAAGAAAGATGTTAGACCGTGGAGATGGAGAAAGGACCGGACAGAGATGGATGAAGTGGGCAAGAGAGATGCGCATTTCTATCTGTCTTCACTTTAAATGTCTATCCGTATCTATATCACTTTGTCTATCTTTATCTGGACTCACACACCGCCCCTGACTTCTTCTTCTTTACTCACTCATACTGATGGAATTTACGGGAGGAGTGAGAGAGGGCGAAGGGAAGAGAAAGACAACCAGGCTATATTCCTGTGACCCTCTTCTGTAGTGGGATGTTTTCTGTCACTATCACTTACTGCTTGGTCTCTGCAAGAACATCCACACACACAACTCAAGGCCATACATGTAGGCCATATATACAACGAAATGCATAAAGTCACACATGCAGCTTACTGTCATGTTACATGTGCAATAATTTGTCACTGGATCACCTGCTGCACAGCGATGAGCTTTTCTCTCCTCGCCAAGTTAGAGACAAAGGGAGTGAGGGGAGAGGGAGGGGGAGAAAATGGAGTGGGAGAAAAAGGAGGGGGGTACGGGCAGAGAATGCTTTTGTATTGTCAGCAGAAACATTGTTTTATGGATGCAGTGTTTACAGTAGGGTTGCCATATTGTGTGCGTGTGTGTGTGTGTGTGTGTGTGTGTGTGTGTGTGTCTCCCTCTCTCTCTTTGTTTTCTCCTTTGGATGGATTTGGCCTTACCTGTCCACAGGGATGAATTAAACCTGTCAAAGTTTTGCTTTTGTGTGTGTGTGTGTGTGCGTGCGTGCGTGCGTGCGTGCGTGCGTGCGTGCGTGCGTGCGTGCGTGCGTGTGTGTGAGATTTTGTGAGATGTATTAGGCCTGTCTTGGACACGTTGACTGTTTGTTTTAAGCCTGCCTGCGAGGCTTATGCATTCTTCATGAGAGTACTGTGCTTTATGTGTCAAACCCATTTGTTTGCCCAAATGCTCAGCGAAAGCACAAACACTCAGTAGACCTTTTGTTTGCCTAGTGTTCATCCTCATGCATGCTTGTTACAGACTCAGACATAGACATACACAAGCATTTGATCACTCACACACTTGACTTGACTCTCTCCCAAAGTCTAACGAACATAAACTCATGAGCATTTATTTTTCAAAAAATAAATCAGAAGAGAGCTGCTTTTGCACATTAATGAATCCCTTTGTTGTGTTCTCGTGTCTCTCTTAAAACCATGTGCACGTGAGTTTGAAACTAATCAAGTTAAAATCCAACTTAGAAACCAATTCTTACACCTCCAACTTTTCAAAACAAAAATTTCTCCAGTTTTAGTGGGCTTAGTAAGTCAGGACACAGTGTTCCATTTGGAGGAGTGCAGTTTTTGGACTCTTTTCTACTAAATAAATACTCCCAGTAATGCTGTTCACAGTAAGTATGTGTTCCAGCACACTAGTGTAATAGGTTTGGGTCTCAGACTATAGCACATAGACCTAAACAGAAACCTGGTTATTTGGTTACCTTGTGTATATTATACAGGTTTTCATTCTCTGTCATTTTATACCAACTGAGCTCATCATGAAGAAAGGTCTGGAATATAGATTCCAAGAAGTGACCATATTTGGATGAGAGGGTGGAGATAACCCTAATGCTTGCTACTAGCTTGCTTAGCACAGTGCATTTACAGCTATGGTTAACTGTGATAATACTAGAGCTGAGGCCAAGTCATTGTTTTGTAAGTCACAAGTAAGTCTATGCACTCAAGTCCCAACTTAAGTCCAAAGTCAAGACTGACAAGTATTGAGTCAAGTCCCAAGTCAAGACTAACAAGTCCCAAGCCAAGTCCCAAGTCCAAAACTTTGAGTTTTGAGTCCTAAAGAAGTCCTCATAAAATGCTCTTCACCAAATGTAATGCCACTTTAAGAACCAAGTTATAACATATCACTTTTATGGTAGTCATGATTACTTTTTAAAATTTGTAATTATTGTTAAAACAGGTTTGTTAAAAAGTTACTTAGCTGTTAAGCTAACGCTAGGTTAACGTTGATAACTATGCTAATAATAGCCTTAGCTTACTGTTCTTTGTGCAGCTTCAAATGTCAAACAAAGTTGGAAGTTAATGTGTCTGTGTCTGTAATTTTAAACCTGCATGTTTTTCACCCAGCAATTAATTTTTGATGACCATTGCGTAATTTTTGTATGCAATTGAAATTATCTTTAGTATCATTTTTTTTCAAACTGGCACCCAGTAACCTAACATTTATTTCTGCTGTAAAGTTACCCATTATCACCATTCACAAACCAATCACAATTGTCTTGGATGGCGCTAAACTAAGGATGCAGTGATGGTAAGTTTGCAAAATGGTACCATGTGGACAGTGGAAGGGGAGGAGAATACCAGCTGAAATAACCAGCCAATGGCATGATTATACCCACAGTCTACAACTGGTGAGTTAGACAATCAATCAATCAATCAATCAATCAATCAATCAATCAATTTGTCCATCACATGACATCATAAAAAATGATTTCAGTGGAATGCAGTTGTCAGTTCCAACAATTTGTATAGTCAAAATAATGTAGTACTGTTGTAATATATAATTAAAGCTGCAAGCAGTGTTGGGCGGGACCTTGGACTCACGCCGTTTCAGCCTCCATCTCACGTAGACAGTTAAAGACAAAAGTGTATAATAATATATAAGACTATTTTAGACCCCTCTCCACTCTAGCTCACAGCTGACAATTTCTCCATATTTGCTCATGTTACTTTCGGAGGCACTAGCTCACTTCCTGTTGGATTTAGGTCAGGGGTTTCAGCGCGTGATTTGTAGGTCTTGATGAGACGAACAAGCTAGTTTTGGTTTGATGTTTCTATGACATTCCCACGGGCCGCAGTGGCCATTTGTGCACCAGTGGGGCCCCATGTCATGCAGTAGGTGCCCTTTTCTCCTTTTCGCCCCTGCCTTTCAAACATCCTGTGTCCATCACTGAAAGGGAGAGACAAGCTGTGAGAGCAGGCAGATTGAGATGGCTTTCAATTGTGTCAAACTCCTGCCTTTAATTCCCAAACCGTGGGTCCAATTGTCAATCTGAGCATACCAGCAGAGAGATACACTTGTCCCGGACGCAGACATATAAGTTTTTATGATTGTGGAGTCAAAAAATGCGATCTTGGTTAGTTTAAGATTAGTTTAAGTTTAAGATGTCTAGCTCACAGCTGACAATTTCTCCACATTTGCTCATGTTACTTTCAGAGGCACTAGCTCATTTTCTGTTGGATTTAGGTCAGGAGTGTCAGCACGTGATTTGTAGGTCTTGATGAGACGAACAAGCCAGTTTTGGTTTTGTCTTTCTACCACATTCCTACAAACCGTCATTTTAGTGTGTCTAGGTGGCGTGAAGATTGGCAGGAGGTTTTGTGGCACATCACCTGTAAGAGGCTACAAAATCCAAACCGTTCAAGTAATGACAAAGTTATACAGATGATCTGTTCAGCAGGAGTTGGCCTGTAATGTGTGTGTGTGTGTTTGAAGCCAAAACGATAAACAGTCTAGGAGAAGATATTTTTTGAAAAAAGAGTGTTTTTGAGGCAAAATCTTACTTTGAAAGGGCAAATAGCTCGCTTCCTGTTGGATTTAGGTCAGGGGTGTCAGCACGTAATTTGTAGGTTTCGAAGAGACAAATAAGCCAATTTGGTTTGATCTTTTTACAACATTCCTACGGGCCGCAGTGGCCATTTTAGTGTGTCTAGGTGGCGCGAAGATCGTCAGGAGGTTTTGGGGCACCTCACCTGTAAGAGGGCATAAAATCCAAACCGTTCGAGTAATGACAAAGTTATCCAGAAGATCTGTTCAGCAGGAGTTGGCCTGTAATGTGTGCATGTTTGAGGCCGATACAATACAGTTAATTTATTATGCTGATCTCTTCTGTACGACATCTATTGCACGTCTGTCCGTCCTGGAAGAGGGATCCCNAAATTGATTGATTGATTGATTGACAATAAACGGTCTAGGATAAGATATTTTTGAAAAAGACCGTTTTTGAGGTGAAATCTCACTTTGAAAGGGCAAATAGCTCACTTCCTGTTGGATTTAGGTCGGGCTGTCAGCGCGTGATTTATAGGTCTCGATGAGCCAAACAAGCCAATTTGGGTTGATCTTTCTATGACATGCCTACGGGCTGCAGCAGCCATTTTAGTGTGTCTAGGTGGCGCTAGAGAGCCCATTTTGGCACTTTTGGGTTTAATTTGTTCATTTTATCAAAACTTTTGCCAGTCCCGACATGCGTGCCAATTTTGGTACGTTTTTGAGCATTTTTAGGGGCTCAGCCGAGATCCCTAATAATAAACACACCAAAAACAATAGAGTCTTCAGCTGAGGTCCCTAATACTAATAATAATAAACGTACCAGAAACAATAGCCTTCAGCTGAGGTCCCTAAATATCAATGTTATTAGGCAGGGTCATCATTGAAGATCCTTGTTTACTGAAGGTAGAAACTCCGAGCCCCTCAGTGCTGACCTGGTGTATCTGCTACCTTCTTCTAGATTTCAACAGGTTGAAAAGGCCGTTATTGGGCGGCTGGGATCTTTAATGATTCTACTGGTCTTATTTTTGCATTGCCTAGTGTAAACACCCTTTTATGCAGGTTAGAGCAGCACCGACTGTATGTCCAGCTGAACAAACACTTTGCAGGGTGCATGGTGCTGTTTCCATACGAGGCAGTGATGTTCCACATCAGGACACTCTTGATGGTGCAGGAGTAGAAATTCCTCAGTATTTGAGGAGATGCACGGAATTCCCTCAGGCATCTCAGGTAAAACAGTCTCTGCCTTGCTTTTCTTACCACCAAGTCAGTATGCAGCGCCGAGGTCAGGCCCTCAGTGATGTGGACACGAAGGTACTTGAAGCTGTCCACCCTCTCCACAGAGGACCTCTTGATATTAATGCTACTGTCGTTCTTTGGCTGCTTCTTCCCAAAGTCCACTATCATTTTTCTGACATTCAGGAGTAGGCTGCTGGTGGGTTAGGTCCTCTCCTTCTTTCAGGTAGGTCTTGTCAGTGTTATCTGTGATCAGGGCCATCACAGTTGTGTTGTCAGCAAACTTAATGATGGTATTCGAGTCGGAAGTGGCTATAATTCATGTGTGCACAGGGAGTACAGCAGGGGACTCAAAACGCAGCCCTGGGGTGGTCCTGTGTTAAGGATGAGGATAAAAGAGGTGTGTCCTCCCACTCTCACCTCATGGGGTCTGTCTGTCAGGAAGTCAAGGATCCACATGCACAGTGAGGTGTTTAATCTCAACTCCTTGAGCTTTGCCACCAGTGTGGAGGCAACTGTGGTGTTAAACACTTAACTGCAGTCAATAAACAGCAAGTGACTACACCCATTAGTTGAGGCTGATGCCAGTTTCTGGTTGCCGGGTCACATCTACCACTTTGCTGGATTTATTGTCTCCAACTCCAACAGAACGAAAATCAAGAGTGACAGTAGAGTTTATGCTTTACCTTCCTGGTGTCAGACTTTCACTTTCATTTCAGCATGCAGATCATCATTACATTTTTTATCAGTGTATTTTTGTTTTGCTGACTGACGGCTACGTGACTTGACTTGAGTATGCACCTGCACCACTGAAGACAGTGATCAGAAGTGTTTGCTTGCCACATTACAGCTGAATCCAAATGGCCACCCTCCTGGACACTGATAATGCACACCATGATGTGCTTACTGTCATTCCATCAGGTCTGTGAGAGTGCTGCATGCTAGGGGATAAAATGGGCTATGGGCCTGCAGGTCAGACCCACTCATTACTCATTACAAGTTGTTTTAGATGCTGTAACTATTGTTGGACACAGTAATGTGATTATTTTTTTCAGTACAGAGTTGTGTCAGGGATTATAATTTGAAATTCAGTGATTACATTACAGTTAGTAATCCCAGTAAAGTTCTGTTATTTCGTTGGGGGTTAGCTTGTCTTCTGCTTCACTGAGGGGTGATATCAGTTTGATCCCAATGTTTGTGGTGGACAGTCTGCTTTGGGGCGTGCACTCTGTAGGTGTGCAGTGCGTACCACTTTACATTATTTAACCCACATATCTTATGATTAATATGTACTAAAACTTTTCCTTCACATGAGCATGAGTGCTAATATTATTTTCACTCCATGCGCTCAACTGAGGATCACCACATAATACTGGAGGAGGTCCCTTTTTTAAACCTCTACATTTCTAATAGATTTGACCAGTGTGATGAGAATATTGCACTAAACGACATTGGTTGGCCATGATAATAGTCATCCCGTGTCCATGAGAACACATCAATGTCCACTTATGCAATACCTGTTATGAATTTTGCACTATATTCAGTCTCTTTCTCTTTGTCTTTTTCTCATGCTTACTATCTGCTTCACCCATAACAGTTCAAATAAACACAAGAAGTTTGTGCTCTGGAGAAAGGATCAGCACTCAGTGAATAACCCCCTAAGCCCTATGATAAGCTTTTATGGCAAGGCTTAACTATACAGACCAGTGAGCAGTGATAACTAACATGTCTTTGGGGTCATCGGGTGGGAACCTCCTTTCACCAGTGTTTCATCTAGTTGGTCCCACGACACCTCCAGGAGGCTAGACAGTGATCTCTGGCATCACAGAAACACTCCCCTAATGCCAGGTCTCACTGCTCCCCACACCAACCAATAACCTCCTTTACCTTACTTACACATGGCTTTCTCAGCCCAAACAGCACTGCCACCTTCAACCAAACCCAGGCTCTGTTTATGCGAGCTTCAGGTAGTGACCGTGCCAATACTCTTTCCTAGCACATTCACCAAACTCAATTTCACACGCTACATAGCATAACTCCAATATAAGCTAAAGTTAAAGGAGATAGAGAAGATAAACTCACAAGATCAGCAAACACACTCACCTTGCAGCATAGTCTCAAACAAAAGGGATTCAAATAGGCCACTCCCACACTTAAATAACCTTCCTCTTCCTGGATTATAGTTATTATATATATTTATTATATAAATAACATTAATAATAGCGCTTATAACAACAGAGTTACTATGTGCTTTACAAGGCAACAAATAAAACAGACATGTCATAAAAACAACAGGTTTTAAAGAAAACTGATAAAAAAACAAAAAACAGGAAATAAAAGACAGTTTAAATGAACTTAAAACTCAAGTAAAATCAGGCAAGGCTCTCCAATAATAGTATGTTTTAACATCACTGACTCCGCTGACCTTATTTCCTTGGGCACATTGTTTCAGAGCCTCGGGGCCCTGACAGCAAACACTCTGTCCCTTTTAGTTTTTAGGCAAGGCCTCTGGAACAGAGAAACGACCTCTGCTGCCTGAGGATCTCAAAGTACATACTAGTGTGTACGGCACTAAGAAGGCAGAGATATAGCTGGGAGAGAGACCAGTAATCAGTATGTTTTAAGAAGAGACTTAAAAGAGATCACTGACTCCGCTTACCTTGTTTCCTTGGGCACATTGTTTCAGAGCCTCTGGGCCCTGACAGCAAATGCTCTGTCCCTTTAGTTTTTAGGCAAGGCCTCTGGAACAGAGAAAAGACCTCTGCTGCCTGAGGATCTCAAAGTACAGGAGAGAGACCAGCAATCAGTAAAATCTTAAAATCTATTCTGAAACATACATGGAGCCAGCGTAAAGAGGCTTAAACTGGAGTGATGTGACCCTGTCCCATGGTTCTGGTTAAAATCCTGGCAGGTGAATTCTGAACAGTATGGAGTCGATTCATAGATTTTGGTTTCAGGCCAGAAAAGAGGCTGTTGCAGCAATCTAGGAGTGAAGAGATGAAGAGATGAAGGCATGTAAAACTGTCTCTGTGTCTTTAAAGCCAATTGGGGGACTTTGAAAGCTTTGCAAGAACAGTGTGAAACAATACACACTGATCACGAAGACATTGCCCCACAACGTGTTCTGCTGACTCTGATTGGCTTACAGTGCTGTCAATCTCATTTTGGTGGATATAGCGTCATTCTATTGGCTCTAACAAATCAATCGAGGTGTCAATCACTCAAATCGGCCAAGCCGTCATGGAGATACGGGCCGCCAAAGCTCAGAATAGAAACTCAGTTTCAAATGTAGTAGGTGTGTATTGGTCAGTTTGGAGTGGGAAATAGAGGAAAAAAACGAAACAGACAGTTGTATGTGTATATCCTAAACATCATTAGGGATTTACAGAAACAAAAAATGAAAGATATAGGATTGTACATGACAAAAATCACATGCAAACATGGTGCAATTTTGGAGAGCTAGCCTGAATTTTCTGTACTGAAACCTCTCTAATATTGTTCTGCTTCACTTTATCAGAATCAACCTTTGCAGAGTTAGTGTTCACATATTGTACTATGATTTGATAGAGGTTTAGAGCTGCAGCTGTATCATTCCAAAGGGATTTTTTTTAGGCAAACCTCAAAATGTTTCATTTGTGCTGTGTGCCATCTTCATTTACTCTTCACATATAACACATATACTGATATTTCCACATCTTAACAAATCTCACAAGTGTTCCCTTTACCATGACACCAAAAGTATTCAAATAGACCTTGTGGTTGCAGAGATACATTCATTTCATTATGGGTATGCAATTTTCAAGCAGAGGCCTATAAAATAGGCTTAGCTTTGAAAAGGTTTAACAGTTAAAATGGATGGTGTTTATTTAAATATATTTCTGAGATGATAAAAAAACATTATTGCACAAGCTTTATAAATACAATGAAAAATAGAAAGGGCGTGGAACTGTTTGCCTTGATCATTTGACTAATACAAAAGAAAAATGCTGATTGTTGTTAGTTGTTATGATGACAACACACATCAGTGGAGCTATAAAGTGTGTCAAATTCACTAGTTTGAGAATGTTGTTTGGCCTTTTCTTTTCCTTATTTTCAGTCATTTTCCGTAACTGCTTATCCTGGTACAGGGCTGCAGGGAGACTGGAGCCTATCCCAGCTGACACTGGGTAAATGGTACACCCTGACAGCCACACTATCACAGGATTGACACATAGAGACAAACTTAATTAACCTGCCTGTCTTTGGACTGTGGGAGGAACCCAGAGAAAACCCATGCTGACATAGGAGAACATGCAAACTCTACACAAAAGGTCCCCAGCCAGCTGGTGGATTCAAACCCAGAACACTCTTGCTGTGAGGTGACAGTGCTAACCACCGGACCTCCGTATTTTAATTATTAAACAGAAAAATACAACCATACTGAAATCCAGGTTTCGCTTTTACTAAACAAAGACTAACTAATTACCTTATTAACTCATCATAAAATACAATTCATTCAAACGTCACAGAAACAAAATAAAACTCACCAGAATCATTTGAGTTAGTCTTGTAAGTCATTTATTTAGTTAGTTAGTCCACTGTTCCAACACTCACCAGCTCTGGGTGGGTTGAAATAAGCCCTTAATTGACAGAGTTAGATGTGAAAAATTGTTGATTTGCTGTTTATCCATGAAGTCTCTCTCTGCCTCATTCTTCAGAGGCAGCTACATCATGTTTCAACAAACATCCAATTAATGGCAACAGAACGAATGGAACATGAATTTACAGCTACGGTAGTATTTCAAATGTAACACTTTATATTGTTTATTTAAAAACGTAACATAATTTCTCCACTGTCGTTAGGTTATTATTGCAAACCCTCACCTCAGTGAGTTTGCAACCTGCTGCAAGTTTGTTTCTTTATACGACATACATACATACATCAACACTGATGAAGGTGTTATCGATTAGAAATAACCATGCCAGTTAATTGATCTAATTTATTGAGCTAATCATGCCCTTGTGCAGTGGCTTTTATACATCTATGGGCACTGTGTGGCTCTCTATTCAGTTTTTTATTTTATTTTATTTTATTTTATATTTATTAATTTTTTGGTATGACAATATCATATATTGTTGTTCTTCCTAAAGATATATCGTCATTAGGGGAATTTTGATATCATCCCACCCTTGATCTTCAGAGCAGAGTCTGGTAAAGTCTCTTTTATTCTTACACTACCTCTCTTACCCCTTGGAAGACTAGAAAGGGGCTTTACAACTGCAAGTCCATTTACCAACCAGAGTCTTGGAGGTAGATATCTTGAAACCTCAGCTCATAAATCCAAATATACCTGCAGAGCAAAATACTGCTGTGAGAAAACACATCTTTTTTTTATTTCTTGAGTGAACTGACCTTTTAACCCAGGGTCGTTAAGACTGATGATGCTTGTTACACCTTTGCAGAGAATCACTGTGAAAACACATTTTAATGGGGCTCTAGTGAGTGAAACATCACCTCTTTTCCATGCAAAGGTAAGGCACCACAAATGAGTTGTGTGTTTGGGTAACCCTGTCTCACACTTTCACAGGAAAGGTGTCAATTTTTAAAATCTAAATGTAAAAGTGAAAAAATATAGAAAACTGTTGACTGAAAATGGAAAATCGGCTCATAGTTACCTGCTAGTGTATAATGCAGTGACGGGAGCATGAATCAGCATGGTCACAGAATTTACATATTAAACCAATACACAGCTCATCATCGACAATTGTTTTTATTAAAAAAATAGATAAATCAAAAGATGCAATGGCAGATGAGGCCTGCAGATTTGTTTTGGCATATCAATCAATCAATCAATCAATTTTATTTATAAAGCCCAATATCACAAATCACAATTTGCCTCACAGGGCTTTACAGCATACGACATCCCTCTGTCCTTATGACCCTCGCAGCGGATAAGGAAAAACTCCCCAAAAAACCCCTTTTAACGG
>NC_065510.1:46023137-46036072 GCF_006386435.1 Epinephelus moara
GTAAGGATGATTCATTATGAACATCAACAAACTGAAAACGATCAGATAAATAAGATTTAAACCAGCCAACCATATTGGCATATTACTAATTGATTTCTGGGATTCACCAAAGTTTTCTTATTTTTGCTCTTCTCTTCGGTAGGAGAACATTTTACGAGTGGTGGAGAGCACTCTTACCAAGATGAGAGAGAAAAATCTGGTTTTCACTGTCCACAAAACACGAGGAAACATGCATTTTAAATCTAAAGAGCATTTACATATGCATGAATTTCATTTCATCACATTTAGATTATGTGTTAGAGTCATTATAGTCATTGGATTATTAAGTTTCAGGGCTAAAACAATACTACTATACTTGTACCTGCAGCCGCCTTTGAATGGTGTATAGCAGTGAGCCACAGCAGGAACAGGAGAGTACCTCACATTCCCACTGCCACACCAGTCCTTATTGACCATAAAGCACACGCCTCCTCTCCTTCAGAGTCCTCTGCTCTGTCATATCAGCATATAGAAAAATAGTCACCTGGTTGAATGGTGCTGTCGAGGATGTGACTAAGTTTCGGTGTATTAAAGGATATTACAGTAATGAGTGACTCTCAGCCACACACCACCACTGTCCAAAGCCAACCACTTAAAGCACCACTAAGACTTACGAAATTGACATAGAGCCTAAATTTAGCACACACTTATTGGAGCTGACAGAGAGGCCACTGGAATCGTCGCGCCACATTAAAGTGAAGATGTTCAAGCGCAGATGAAACAATTAGTTGATTAATTAATAAGAAAATTAAGAGGCAGCTATTTTCTGATTTCTCATTCAAACAATGTGTGATAGTTCCACCCTCTCAAAATGAAGACTTGCTGCTTTTCCTTTTAATTAGTTTAATTATATTGATTTATCAATTTCATTTAATCTTTTCTGAATGGCTACTTTTTGTTTTAATACTTAAATACATTTCCCTGATTGTACTTAGATTCTTTTACTACTGCTTCTTACAAAGCAAATGTTTTACCATTGCTGCTTTTTGATTTTTCCTGTAACACCAGTACAGACACTGGTAAATCATGTTCACTTTGTTAAGTTTATTACTGCTTCTGTAAGTCAGTTTGGTAACACTACATAATACGGCCCGCGTCCTTAGTGCATACCTCCCGTTCACTTACCACCTACTTTACCCCAACTTCCACAGATGTATAGTGTAACTCCCGCTCACTTAACTCCTGGTCATTTCCCACCTACTTTCTCCAGTCTTACAGTATAACTCGTGGCCACTTACCATGTAATTCGCGGAACTTAAGCTGAAACTTCCGAATAATTTTAAGTATATTGAATGAAATAGTCTACTGTCCAATATAAACAAATGCCCTGCTCTTTGCTTATGGCAGTTGTGACAGTCATTTTTTGTAAGTGTCAGCAGGCAAGCTTCACTCATATTCCAGGGATTTATTATGTTTTGTCTTATAGCCTACTTAACTGTATGATTTGGAATAAGAATATGTTGAGAAATGGGTACATATTATGGAAATTGGCTCATAACAGGCCGGCTGGTATACAAAGCAAACTTACCTCTCTCAAATGCACATCTGTGGAAGTCTTGTATTGTCATCCCAGGATGAAACACAAACAATACAGTAATGTACTCCAGGGAAATTTACAGCATGAACGTCCAGTTTTTTGTGACACATCCATTACCCCAACCTGCCTCCTTATAAGCAGTCACAACTGCTTCTTTGTTAACTGTCATCAGCATATTGGTCATGTGATGGCAGCCCTTCAAAATACATGGTATATGTACGAATTTGGGTGCATTGCTTTTTGTAGGAAAACGTGAGAGCAGCCAAGAGTAAGAGCAGATTTGGGTGGTTAAGAAGGTTTGGTGCATCTGGAGCTGACCTCTCTTATTTTTTCCCTTAATAAAACATTAAGTATCAGAGCAATGTAAGAGAATGTTGCTGCATGAGGCCAGTGTGTGTCAGTGGACACCAGACACTTGTATTTCCAAATGAATCTGCTCATTGTCTGTTTAACTCTCGAGTGTCTGTCTCATCTTTCTGTTCATGTCACGCTGCTTTGGCTGCTAATGAAATCATTTCGAGCTTCAAATGATTTCACTGAGCTTTTGATGAAAGGGTCTGAAAATCCGAACAGACACAGACACATACAGCGAAAGTCCCTTTCGCCCTCATGACACCACTGAACACCGCTCTCTCCGGGAGAAGCATTTTGTTATTCATTTATCATGCGCTCCCTTTTCATGTCCACCTCAGCCTGACATGGCCTGCACTGTGTGGATGCTCAGAGCAAGGTGGACTCAGGGATTTGGGTTAAGGAGTCCTAGCTTTTGATGCTGAGAAATCAATCCTTTCATCCTGATTACTGGACACAAAGGAACAGGAGGAATATTTTATTTAGTGAATATGCTTCTTTCTGTGGTTGTGAGTATAAACAGCTTGAGCTCATATAAGCATCTAATTACAGTAGATTCTACAGATACGATATCTGTCAGACTTCTTAGGGCATAATATCTCAGCCTGTTTTACTCCAGAAAATCTTAATTTGCCACAGTGTCCGTTTGTTTCTTGGTGTGTAACCCCCTTCTGTCCTGTATCCTCTGTGCCTCTGTCCTTGCCCCAGGTCCCCCCACATGCTGCAGGTGCCGAGCAGACACACCCTGGGGACTTACACACCAAACCCAACCACCTGCCACCCACATACAAGCTCCATGTGTGTCCACACAAAAAGGTGTGTATGTTCAGGATTCAGATCTGGGCATCGTCCCCGCGGCCACTCAGCTGCTCGTCTAACTCAGTAGAGAGTGCGTGCTTGTGTGTTCATTCATGTTATCTTCCCATATGTGTGTGGGCCATCGGATGTGTGTGTTCCTACATGCCCATCTGCATCATGTTGCCCCAGGAAGAGCTTTGAGCCGTCCCCAGGAAAGCCCTTGGGAACAGGCTCAGTAAGGCTTCAGGGAATATGTGTGCAAAAGCTGTCAGATGGATTTGTGTCCATCACGGCTGCGTTTGGCCCAGGGGCCATGACAGAAGATCAGAACAGGGAATTTGTACAAAGAAGCAGCAGATACAGTGCAGACATAGCCCAACTAACTCACTTTAAAGTAGAGCAGTAACAGAGTTGTGTGTGTGTGTGTGTGTGTGTGTGTGTGTGTGTGTGTGTGTGTGTGTGTGTGCGCGTTCGGGGGGGGGGGGGGGTTACTCTTCTGTGAAGTTCAGCTTTGCCATACTGTAATGTTCTATAGAATTGTGTTTATAATTCAGTACCTCCACTTAAGCCTTAGATAATGCAGTGAGCATATACAATGGATGACAAATAACACAAGACAAGACCAACACTTTCAATTGACCTTCGTTCTAAATTTCATTCACTGTTTATTTGCAATAACGCCATAGTTGACTGCAACAACTGCAGGAGCGATATACAGTGACAACACTCATATGAAAGGCAGCAATGCTATAAACAGACTATATAGTTCAAGGCCATCCCTTTTCTCTTGAGATCCTGTCTGTGCTGTGTGTGTGTGTGTGTGTGTGTGTGTGTGTGTGTGTGTGACTAAAAGCCTCAGCTCCCTCACCCTCTCTCCTGCTTTTACTAATCATTGGATTTAGCTCTCTTGTATTTATACTTATCAGTAAAATGAAAGGCATTAATGATGAAATTAACTTATGGTGTGAAAGACAAAACAGTGCCATGTGCTTGTAAACACTTGACACTATACTCCCACTGAAATGTCTTGTACATAAGAAGTACTGTAGCGTTCTGTGCATGTGTGTATGTGTGTGTCGGGATGACAAGAAGATGAGAGAATACAGACACAACAGTTGCATCATGATTGTAACATCTGAGCCGTTTATGATTTATTTATGCATCTTATTTGTTACTGGGGTAGAGATGTTTTTGCTAACAGAGGGAAATGTATGGCTTAGAGGGAAGCAGGACGGAGGCATGGGTGGTTCCAACAAAAACGGCAAAACCAATGAATTATTACATTTTTTAGTCTCTGATTCAGGCAACTGGACATTCAGATATTTGAAGGAATAGTTTGACATCTTGGGAAATGTGCTCATTCGCTTTCTCTGCAAGATCAAGATGAGAAAATGAATACCACTCTCACATGTGTTAGTTAAATATTTCACTGGATCCAGCAACCGATTACCTAGTTTGGCCCTGTTCAAAAGTTACAAAATCTACCTACCAGCAATCAGGGTCACTGAATAACAGGGCCCTGTTGTTCAAAAACTCAATCTGGATCTGAATGATCCAAATTTGGGATCCCATGTTTTGCTGTCCAGGATCAGCTAATTCATCTCACTTTTGTGCCAGTTATTCAAAGCAACACTGGACTGAATCATACTGATTAAGATACAAATTTTTCAAGATTTCCACATCTGGATAAACTGTGCTCTAAATTGGACTCCATATTACAATGAAGGCAGTCTGCCAAAAACACATTGCAATTACCACTTATCACCTTAGGTGCTGCCAAAGAGACAGAAACTGAGAACTTTAAGATTATAGCTTAATTTATTTTAATTTCTCTTTGATTTTGACAGCAATTTGGATGATTATTTTATGGTGACAACATTTTATTTTTTTGAAAACTTTACAGAAAGGTGTAATAGGTTAGCCTAATGTTTACTTTGTTTAACAGCTAGTGAGATAAAGTAGACAAATCAAGTGCAAACTGTAAATATATATATATATATATATATATATATAATATATATATATATATATAATATATATATTTATATATATATATATATATCATTCCTGAAATCCATCCAGGGCCCAGTTGTTCAGAAGTAATCTGATCGGATTTCATCCCGGAGAGCACACCAGACAACCCAGAAGTCCAGGTAAAAAAGTTCATGGTGACGGCCCTCAAGATCCCAACGGAGACTGTCAACAACATCACCTTTCACCACGTCCACAGGCTCGGACCCCGAGGAGGTCAGCGTCCTCGTCCGATCATCGCCAAATTTGAACATTATCAGCAGAAAATGCTCGTTAAGAGTAAAGGACGAGAGCTAAAAGGCACTTCGTTCGGTTTGAACGATCAGTTCCCCAGGGAAATCAACAAGAGGCGGAAAGTGTTATATCCCATCCTAAAAGAGCACAGGCAGAGGGGAAAGAGGACCTCTCTTATAGTCGATAAATTATACATAGATGGGCAGCTGTTCCGGCACTCTACCACCACCCCATGGCTCTTCTAAATGAGAGTGCCCCTAAAACCACAAATCAAAGTAGAATCATGGCTTAATTGTATTATAAAAGGAAAAAGAAAGAAAGAAAAAAAAAAAGAACAAAAGATGTGTGTATGCATGTATATATATTGGGGCTGCACTATTTTGAAAAAAAAAATATCTAATTGCAATTACTTTGATATTGCGATAGTGATATGTTCTGCAATATTAAAGTGAATGGCAACCTATACATCATTATTTTCATTATCTTTGAAAAATATATCAAAATGACTAAGGTGCGGCTATCGCAGGGATCTGTACAAAACAGAGACATCTTCTTAAGTCTGCAGAATATAATATATAACCCACAACATCTCTGCAGCCTGACAATATTTAATCTAATATTTCATTCAAAATGGTATTTTGACACATTTCTCCTGCAACAAATAATTAAGCATTCCTGCAATTGCAATGTGATTAATTGTGCGGCCCTGGTATATATGTATGTATGTGTATATGTAGATGTATATGTATGTACATGGGGATGTATGGATATATATGTATATACTATAATGAACACAACACTGAACTAGTGAAAAGGAAAAAAGAAAAAAAAAAAATCTCACAAGGTGTGAACGTACACTTCACATACTCCACCCAGTATTCTCCCCTTTCTTCTCTTTTCTTCCCTCCTCCATGCCCCTAATCGTTAATCTGTATGCCCCTAATAATGATGATCCAGCCTTCTTTCACACAGTCTTCTCTCTACTATCTAACCTATCAGACAGCTCGACAACTATAATTGGAGGAGACTTTAACACAGTCCTAAATGCTTCATTAGACCGATCTAGTAACTCAGTACACACAAAGCAATCACAATCGGCTAAGGTAATACAGGAATATATGGATGATTTTGGGCTTGGCGATGGCTGGAGACTCAAATACCCATCGAAGAGGGAATATACTTTCTTCTCTCCTGTGCATCGCTCATTTTCAAGAATTGACTTTTTTCTCTTAAATAACTCCATCTCACAAAAAATTACCACAAAAATACACCCGATCATTATCAGCGACCATGCACCAATATCACTCAATCTGCAAATAGAAACCATCCATAAACGGTCCCCAACATGGCGCTTTAATATCTCTTTACTTAAAGACCCAGACTTTGACAAAATGGTGAGACGGGAGTGGGCAAACTTTCTTGAAGATAATGACTCTCCAAATTTATCTCCTTCTTTAATATGGGAAGCTGGGAAGGCAGTAATCAGAGGAAAAATTACATCATACTCCTCCTACAAGAAGAAACAGGAATTGCAAGCAGAAAAAAACATTGAGGAAAAAATTAAACAACACAGGAATATGCAAACAATCCAAGTGATCAAGTATGGAGCCAATTACAGTGTACAAAATTGCAACTGGACAATATTCTATCAAAGAAAACTGAATTTATCATACAGCAGCTAAGATATAATAACTTTGAACACAGTAACAAATCAGGAAAATTTTTGGCTAATCAGCTCCAATGCAATAAAGAAAAATCTCTGATACCAACAATCCAGGGGCCGTCCGGCAATTACACACAATCTCCCCAGGAGATTAATCAGATTTTCTATTCTTTCTACCGTAACTTATATTCAACAGTAAATAATCCAAACCCAGAAGACATTCAGGCTTTTCTCGATAACCTAAATTTACCTCAATTATCCACTGAACACAGAAACATCTTAGACGCTCCCCTGACTATGAATGACCTAGAGAGCGCATTGGACAAAATGCCAACAGGTAAGGCTCCAGCACCAGATGGCTTTCCTGCCGAATTTATAAAACATTTCTGGACAATATTAGCACCACTTTTCTTCAGGACAGTGACAGAGATCAAAAAGAACGGAGGTATAAGACCTCCCATGAATACAGCAGCAATCAAATTATTACTAAAGCCAGACAAAGACCCCACACGTCCTTCTAGCTATCGTCCTCTATCACTAATCAATAGTGATATCAAAATTATCTCAAAGGCACTCGCTTCTAGGCTGGAGAAAATAATCGCATCAATAATTCATAATGATCAAACGGGATTCATTAATGGCAGACACTCAAGTAATAACGTCAGAAGAGTTCTTAATCTGATGAGTGAAGTACAACGCGGCAACACAAATGCAATTATTTTGCGCTTGATGCAGAAAAAGCCTTCGACAAGGTCAACTGGTCCTTCCTATTTGCCACCCTGAGTGGATTTGGCTTTGTAGAGTCATTTATCCAGTGGGTATCAGCCTTATATAATTCCCCTAAGGCCACAGTCACCACCAACGGGATCATATCTCAAAGTTTCACTTTGCAGAGAGGAACAAGACAACAGTGGCGGAGCTAGACTTTTATCCTTGGGGTGGCCAGGGGGTGGCCAAGGCTATTTCAGGGGGTCCACAGACTACGACAATGAATTTGTTTCTCGACCAATCAATTGCAATCGGAGTCTCAAATGTTGAAATGTACATACTAAGCACACAGGAGATGAGATTTGTGTATATAATTTGCAGTTTATTAACAATGTACAAACAACAACACACAACTTGACTCAGGAATACAAATAAAATGGTCATGGAAACACAGTTAAGGGATCCAGAAGATTATTAGATGATGACTGCAGCTAACTAGCAAGTTTCAGGTAAGTAGACCTACCACTGGGTCCTCTTGGACCAGCAAAAGCAGTGCTGGACACAGCTGGCTCTGGGTCTGGCTCTTCTGGCTCACCAACATCCTCATCAGAATCAGAGGCCTCTGTGTCCTCCTTCGATGGAACTACATTGTATAGTGTAATCAAAATAAAAATGCAATCACCATTAAAAAAACAACACACATCAGTAACCAACATTTCAAAATATCTAAAACTAAACTTAATTACTGAACTGAGCATGTGACTGCTTCTGTCTATGCTCTGACCTGGTGATGATGGGCTGTGTTGTGCCTCACATTCTCTCTCCTGACTAGTCCCAGGATGGGAGCTGCCACCTATGTCTTCTGTGTCCTCCCTCAATGGAACTACATTGTATAAAAATAAAAAATATTAGTGTAATCAAAATACAACCACCATTAAAAAAACAACAACACACATTATCAGTAACCAACACTTCAAAATAACTAAAACTTAACTTCAGGGTTCCTACACATTACACATTTCCTACACATAGCAAAATTCCATACTGTTTCCAGGCCCTAATTCCCAGACTCCTCGGTAAAAAAATTAAAATAATTTGTGACATTTGAGTAATTAGATGTGTATCATGTGAATAAATTATGCAATTAATCATTTGTTTTCATTATTCTGAATTTGTATGCCATTATGTCACCAAATTATTTCCAGGAGATTGTAGCTAGGTACAGTAGTGCATACAAAATAATTAACCCAAATATCTTCAGATAACCCAGATAAGTATTAAGATAAATATATTTCCATATACAATAGTTTCCATTTTCCATACTTTTCCAGACCTGGAAATGTATAAAATCAAATTCCATACTTTTCCATACTTTCCATACTTGCGTAGGAACCCTGTAACTTAAAATTACTGAACTGAGCATGTGACTGCTTCTGTAGATGCTCTAACCTGGTGATGATGGGCTGTGTTGTGCTTCACATTCTCTCTCCTGACTAGTCCCAGGATGGGAGCTGCCAGGACTGCTGATGCCAGAGCTGAGTTCTGTCTGCCTTATCTTTGCCTGACTTGCTTCTCTTTAAAAAGAAGTCATATATCTTGTCCCCCTGTCTTTTCATTCTCAACTGACCCTATGAAAAAATAAGCCAGTCTTGTTACTCCTAGCATCACTTACAATCACACAATGTTATTAAATCCCCACTTCAAGCCTAAAAAATGTCAGGGCAAATAGACCACTGTAGATGTAAGTTTAATATTCAAACTTTTCAGCTAGTTGACAGGCTAGCTACCGTCTTCACGTTACATTTCATTTAAGCCAACAGGGCATGAAACAGCTAGCTGGCTGATTGTCTGCTAGTTTCATTCCTCTAAAATCATTGGAGAAACATGTAAATATAAATAGCAACCCGAATTAAATGTAGACGTTACTGTGGAGCAGCTGTTGGAAGCTGACACTGGTCATCTAGACGCCATGAGATGTAACGTTAACGTTAGCTTGATACCCGTGGCTCTCTGCTTGTAGCAAAACGATCTCCTATCTGAACACAAAAGTGATTTTAAACAGTAACTCATTAGGACACCACCGTAAAACTTACTTTAGAATGAGGATTTCACTGTCCATGAAGGCTATTTATCCTTCTTCTCTTCTTCTTTTTTGTCACTTTGTTGATCTCCTGTTCAAATCTGGCTCAAGGGACTCCAGCAACGATAAACGATCTTCCTCTTTTCTGTGGCGATTCTTCTTCTTCTCCTAATGAAGGTGGATTACAACACTTTGTGGTACATAGCGCCAACTACTGTACAGGAGGGACTTAGCAGTCAATAGGCATCACTGATTTCAAAATGCAACTGGCTCCTTTCGACAAGACGTGCGGTGCCGTGATATGTCAATCATCTGGGGTGGCACCTGGGGGGTCCAATCAGATTTCAGGGGGGTCCTGTGCTACCCCGGCCTCCCCTCTAGCTCCGCCTCTGCAAGACAAGGGTGCCCAATCTCACCTCTACTGTTTGCAATATTCATTGAACCATTGGCTATGGCAGTCCGTCAGAACAGCAAGATCATAGGTACCCATTCCACCAATTCAGAGCACAAAATTAATCTATATGCCGATGACATTTTACTTTATCTACAAGAACCGAAGTCGTCTTTACATGAAGTATTTAATCTCATAACAAATTTTTCTAAACTTTCCGACTACTCCATCAACTGGTCCAAATCGACAATACTGCCAATAACAGAGAACTCTTGGAATCCTGCAGACCAAAAATTTTCTTTCCCTGTGGGCAACATAAGATATCTTGGCATAAATATTTCACCCAAACTATCAGACCTGGTCCACCTGAACTTTAGCCCGCTGCAAGATAAGATCTGTGGTGACCTGAAGCGCTGGAATAATCTTCCTATCTCCCTTCTGGGATGAATAGCCACAGCCACTAGTCGAACTAGAACAGGCGGACTGCAACAACATAAAACTCTCTGACCTCCCGTTTATCACCACTACACTCAGACGTCATAACTGTTTTAAGAACCCAATGATTGCTTCCACCTTGTCAGCCTGGTGGAAAACACTAGAAATCATAAACTCTCAAATAGAACCTTGCTTGCTATCTCCAATTTGGCACAACCCGGATTTTGAAATTAACAAGAGACCTCTCCATTTTAGCACATGGGAGATGAAGGTAGTAACTCATCTCCACCACCTTTTCCAAGACAATATACTTATAACATACACAAACTTATTTCAAACTTTTGAAATAAGAAATGGAAATTTTCTACAATATTTACAATTGATAAAAACAATCAAGAAGAGAATTCCAGCGCCTCAGGATACTTTGCAGCCACCAGAATTTGCCAAACATATTACAAAGCTTTCTCCGAGTAATAAGAAGAACCTTTCTAAGATTTATAAATTACTGTCAAAGACCAGTTCTATACATTTACCAATTTTAAAATGGGAAAAAGAGCTGGGTGTATCACCGGACCCTGACTTCTGGACTCAGATATGCAAAAATACATTTAAGATGACAAGACACACTAATATACAACTTATCCAATTTAAAGTACTCCACAGAACACACATCACCCAACAAAAGATGAATAGAATGGGCTTTAGTCAATCTGACATATGCACTCAGTGTACTCAGAACACTGCAGACACCTACTTTCATGCACTCTGGTTATGTTCACCCGTCCAGCACTTCTGGTCAACAGTCACTCAAAAACTCTCCTCCATTTTGGACTGCAGGATCCCATTATCTCCCAACCTGTGCTTAATTGGTGACCTGATGACAATTGACCTCCCAAACAGCCACTGCAACTCTCTTCTTGTAGCTCTCGCCATCGCCAAGAAAACAATCCTAGTCAATTGGAAAGATAAACAGACCCTCAACATCAACCATTGGCTGAATCTCCTTGTAGAACATATTTCGCTGGAGAAAATATCTGCTAGCCACAGAAACCAATTAACATACTTTACAGAAAAATGGTCACCATTTATTCACTCACTAAACGTGTCTGTATAGTGCCACTCAGCCTGTGAGCATATGCCACCTGTACATATAAATATTACAACTCAAGAAAAACTGTTGTGTAATATGTAATGTGTTTCTGTTAATGATGTAACCCCTAATCTCTCTATCTCTCTCACCACAATTTACCACAGCGGTTCATCAGAATTCAAGGCCTTAAGCATGTGTTAGGTGCACCCTCTCTCCCTTGAATCCAGGCCTGCTCCCTGGCTCTGTGGGGGATCGTGGGGCCGGGCAGTTTCCCCTGGGGGGGCGGGTGCGTCTGGACTGCCCGCCCTGTGTGCCTGGGGGTGGTGGGTTGGGGTTGGCACCACCTTCTAGCCCCCCTCATCCATCCCTCCAGCCCTCGGGCCGGGCCTACACTGGCCTGGCCTCCTAAACCACATTTAGTTCACTTACCACACATTTCACACTTTTAACGCACCACATACATTCACTCTTCAAGGTGCAGACCACTGATGGATTGGGGGGCTTCACGTTAGGGCAGGCTATGGGACAGTGGTGTCCTGTAGCCCTCCATGCTGCCCCGCAACCCATCCTTATCTGTCCTCCAATTTTAAAGCACCACACACACCTACATCTTGGGGGACAGATGGGAACAGGTTACAGGTGCCTTATGGCTGCACAGGCTGCAGGACAGCAGTGTGCTGTAGCCATCAGCCTTGCCCCCACCTGTCTCCTATGTCCCTCAATTTTAATGCACCACATCACATTTATGGGCACTCACATTCACACTCACGGTGTAGGGTTAATGTTTCTCTGGCTCTCTGGGGGTGCTGGCCATTGCCGCCCCGGGTCCTTGGGCCTGCGTGGTGTCCGACGGCCTCTGCGGCTCCCTGGCCGTAGGGTCTGGGCGCTCCTGCGGCCTTGGGGTGCCTTACCGCCCGCCTTCCCCCGTGGGGCTGGGACATTGGCCCTGGACCATGGTGATGGTTTTCATAAACACACTGGGAGGGTTCAAATACACGCATGCAAGTTCGATACTTCAGCCCGTGACGCATCGCAAAGAACCGATGAGATCACTCAAAAAGGGCTCAGTTGCTTCTCAAACTTCTCCACAATCGGGCTTTCCTCCACCACCAGGACTCTCACATTTCTGGTGTTCAGTATGGACTTCTCTTTTGTTTTTGTCTTTTTTTTTTTTTTTTTCTTTATTATACATTTATTTGTTTATATTTGGTAATCTGTATGGAGCACAACAACCTCAAGGCCACAAAACATCAGCTACACTGCCTGTTCCTCCTGTTTTTTTTTTTGTTTGTTTGTTTGTTTGTTTGCTTGCTTGTTTGTTTGTTTGTTTGTTTGTTTGTTTGTTTTTTCTCTTTCTTCTCCGCATGCACTGTCGCTATATAACTCAGGACTTAAGCACCTGTCCCTCAATCCCCCCTGCTTGTTCCTTACTTTCCCCTTGACACACTATGATGTATCACGGCCCTCTCTGGCTCGTATTAGGAAGTTTTTCCAATAAAGGCTGATAGGCTAGTCTCCAGGGAGGGTGGGTGATGGTCACAACCACGCACAGTATGGGTATAAAATACTTGACTGCAA
>NC_065510.1:46036660-46038596 GCF_006386435.1 Epinephelus moara
TGTCCGTCCTGGAAGAGGGATCCCTCCTCAGTTGCTCTTCCTGAGGTTTCTACCGTTTTTTTTCCCCGTTAAAGGGGTTTTTTTGGGGAGTTTTTCCTTATCCGCTGCGAGGGTCATAAGGACAGAGGGATGTCGTATGCTGTAAAGCCCTGTGAGGCAAATTGTGATTTGTGATATTGGGCTTTATAAATAAAATTGATTGATTGATTGATTGATTGATCCTGTCCTGCCATCTGTCCCATTTCAGCCCATTGTCATTCTGAAGTTGTCAATTATGGCCACTTTCTCAGTGATTTCAGCTTCAAACACTGACACCAAAAGCCACCTTTTGCAGTCTTGTGTTACGCTGCCTGCCTCAGTTTGTAACATCACTGGAAGGAACCTTTTGTGGTATTATGATATGCCACCAGTTGGCTGGATGGCATCTGTCACAGCAGTATAATAATACCAGGGGATGGCATCAGTTTGAAATGCTGCTGGTAATGATGTAATGATGCTGGAAAGTCCCTATAGGGTGGACGGGAGCAGTGGTGGATGGGTCCAACAAATCCTGGACTTTCACCCGTTGTTCGCTTCCCATATGAATGTAGAGCCAAACCATGATGTTTTTCTTCGACACCTAACCCTTTTATACAGACATTGTTTTGGAGTTGTTACTTCCACCGATGCCTGCTAAAAGGCGAGACAACTCTGTCCCCCCATTCTGCGATTGTACCTTTTACGCAGAATGGTGAAGCAGCATAACAACCTGATATTCCCACCTTGAAGAGGCAGTGTAAAAAGGGCTAGAGAGAGAGAGGGCACAGACCACTTAAAACCTTAACATGTCTATCTTTCTTACAGCTTTACTGAGGCATGACAGCACATTGACAGAGAGAGCCACAATGCTCGTGCAATATTTGGCACCTGGTGAGAGGGAGAGAGAACAGCAATTAGTTAAAAATCTTACAACAACAAGAAAAAGGCTGAATTTTTTTGTTTTTTGGCTTTTTTGAGTCTGCTACAGCAAACGTATGTGCTCTGTTAATCACATGTCGTGTCCTCTGATGAAAAATAAAAACAGAAACCAAAAGGGAAGAAATTTACATTTTATATGTTTGGTTTCATAATGGGTGCCCCACTTTGCGTTAATTTGTCAGAATGTTGTTCCAGTATCTGTCTACTTAGATGAAGACCAATCAAGCCAGTAAAGCATAAAGCAGTAACGTCAGCATTCTATCACAGGCAGAGCAGACGGTCACACTGAGCCAGAGAGCAGCCTGCAACACAGGACCAACAACAACCCACATTAGCTTTCCTGCAAAAGTCTCCTCCTTATCTGACTTACAAACATGAACACATGCATTGTCCTGCAGCTTAGCTTGTTGAACGAGCCACCAAACAAACCAGAGAGCTAACAAGCTGCTCAGCTGCAGCACATTAAACAGCATGTAAATGTACCTGCAAATGTCACTTGTGTTAGGTGCAACTGTCAAACTACAATGCCAAGCTCTTTCTTCAATTCGAATTCTGACTAAGAAAACATTAAGGAGATTTACAATATCCTGAAAACAGCAACAATAAAGACAAAAAGATCCCTGACCCAGACTGCCTCTGATCCTTTAAGATCTCCAAGAGACAGAGATGCAAAAACCAAGTCACACCCCAGCGTATAAGAGGGGCCTCCGCAATGCCAGTGCAAACTATTACTCAGCATTAATAGAAGAAAATAAGAACAACCCCAGGTTTCCCTGATTCAACAACGTCCTGTATACACACAAAAACACGAAAGTGTTCTTGATATTAAAATGGCAAATATATTCGTCTGTTATAATTTCCCACCAATATTAATAATAATAATAACATAATAGTTCGGCTATACTAGATATTTGATATATTCAGTAGATTTACTTTATGAAAAAAAATTTATCAATCAATCAATCAATCAATCAATCAA
>NC_065510.1:46039096-46060710 GCF_006386435.1 Epinephelus moara
TATGAAGACCAATGCAGACAAATAGGAAAAAAAATAAAATAAAAAAAATAAAATAAAATAAAAAAAGAAGGGGTTTTTTGCTGAATGCCAATGGTTTTACTGCTGACTTTTGTTATTTTGGTTAATGAGTTTTTTCTGTTTCAGATTGAGTGATGCAAACCAGCAAATAAAAGAAAAGGTGACAACAGACTCAATAAAAGATCTAAAAAACATTGTCATCAGAGATCTGTCGACCTGGAACTTTGCCAACTTCCATAGACAAAACAGACGCTGCTGGCTTTTCTTAATCAGCATGTCGGTGTTCTTCTCAAAAGTCTGTTTATCGTCAATTATGATGCCCAGGTACTTGTACGAATCGACAATCTCCACAATTTCTCCATTTACAGTGACGTTTACAGGGGCAGGGTGGTTGTGTCTAAAATCAATGCACATGTCCTTTGTTTTTGTGACATTCAGTTACAAAAAGGCGTCATTGCACCACTTTAAAAACATGATTAATAATAATTAATAATTAATGATTAATATCAAACCCTGCTGTGTAACTCAATGCAGTCTCTAACTCAGAATTTCTTGCATCTGTCTTTTTTAACAAATAAAGTAAGCCTTGATATTTAGCCCAGGTCTAGGGCTTTTGGGAAATATTGTTGTTATCTAGACATATGATGCAAGCCAGAGTTCTGCACTAGGTTGGGTACCTGATGGGTAACCTGCAAAAAGCTGTGTAACGGGTAAGGATATGCATTTATTATAAATTCACGGGTACAGGCATGGGTAAAAATGAACAACACATGGGCAGGCAGCTGGTGAGAACAAAAATCTATTTTTTATTTGTTCAGAATAAAACAAATAAAAAAGATGTGCAGCATTATTATCAAACTGCAATTCCTTTTTTTTTTCCAACGAAACCAAAGAACCTTGATCAATGTGAGTGACTGTAGCCTGTGTGTGTGTTAACCCATGGGTGCGGGTCGGGTCGCGGGATTTTATTAATGGGTGCAGCTTTGACTTAGACATAATGATGGTGTTGGGAACAACAATATTAGGCATCACACGGAGGCACCATTTATGTTGGGAACAACAATGTAAGGCCTCACCAAGGGACACCATTAATGTAAATTATTCTGGTGATACTATAAAAGAGGGGATACTATGTGTTGTGATCTAGGCACCGGTGCTATGTAACATGGCGGCACCATTTGTTTGGACTTAAGCCTTAAAACGGGCCTGACCTTGTAATAATATCTCTAAATAAAGTATCAAATTGGCTATCAGAAATAATTAATAATTCTTAATAATAATTATTGATTATGTTAAATAATGTGACTTAATTTACATTATATCACCTCGTGGGGCACCATTCCCGTAAAGTGAAAATGATAGCCAGTTAAAGGTATCAATCTCAAAAGTTCACTAAACTACCAATTTGGAATTTTGTTTAATAATCAAATTAATAAAAATAACCAAATTTAATAGTAAAGCCTGAAGGATTTTGGAGTTCTTGACGCAGCAGAGGTTGACCATTCTAGAGGGCTGCATTGGGACTGGGTCCCAACGCAAATATTGCGGGAGCGGGAGCGGGCGGCGAAAAAAAACACTGCGGGATCTTGGTGCACATGCATGAGCGTTTCCACTCTATATTTATTCATAAATGCACAAATATGCCCTGAACCAGCTTTCATACCAATTTGCCGCTTGCTCCACCTGTCTGTCTGTCTGTCTGTAAGCTCCATCTGTCATGAGACAAACATGACAGAAGACGTGCAGTTTATTGTGTTTCACCGACGACAAGCTGTCATTACGCGCGTCAATTACGCACGGCTGCGCGCTCTTTATAACTCACTGTGAACCTATGTTGCATAATAAAGATTTGCCCCCTCGTAATTTTTAACCGCCCCCTCAGTAACTTCATCCTGGTGCCAGGCCTGCCTTAACCTCAATCACTGCGTGATTATATAAAGGTAGAAAAATAAATAAAATACAGAGGAGGAGAATAGAATATGAAACAGCCTTTATTTCATTAAAAACTAAATGAAAACAACGAAATAGGAGCGCTATTCCTGACCAGTGCGTCAAAAGACATGCAGGCCAGGGAAACGAAACAAACAACCCCATGAATCTCTTTATTAATAGCCTATAAAATTACGTGTTTTCTCCTGCGGGATGGAAGAAGACACAAAATCATCGATCTCTATTATTGTGCGGGCATAAATTCTCAGAGTTTTGCGGGTGCGGGCGGGAGTGGACATACACATTGCGGGAGCGGGCGGGAGTGTAATACATACGTTGCGGTTGCGGGCAGTAATGGTCAGAAATTCAGCGGGAGCAGGCAGGAGCGGGTTGAAGAAAACAGTCCCGTGCAGGGCTCTAGACCATTCATTCACTCTTATGCAACATTAAACAGACAGCAGGTATGATTCCAAATAATTATATATATTCATAAAGTAAGTAAATCAAAACCAAAACACACAAATTCTAACTAACTATATACAAGCTTGGTGTGTATATGTGTGTGTGTGTGTGTGTGTGTGAGAGAGAGAGAGAGAGAGAGAGAGAGAGAGAGAGAGAGGGAGGGAGAAAGACACAGATGTGTGGTAATCAAAGGGCCGTTTGCCCTACAAAACAAAATGGCTGACAACAGAGAACTACAAGATGGCCGAATCAAAGCTGGCTTCAGATCGGGGGACGCGTTTGTCAGACCGCGTGGTCAGGACAAAGACAAAGGAAGAGGAGCGGGAACTTTGATTTGCCTCTTTGGGTGTAGCTCTGTTGAAAGCCTATTTGTAAATGAGTCTATGATAATGTGATATGTGTTGCAAACGGTCTGGATCAATGCAGAGGATGTTTAGTTGCATGCAAGACGTTGTCTGTGAACAGCATTAGCAATCTAAACACTTCAGGGCTGCCAACTCTCACGCATTGGCTGTGAGACACACGTATTTGAGTGGCTTCACACGCTCTCACGCCACACCCCCGATTTCTCAAGCTGAAGTGTCCTCGGCGTCCGCTCAATATGGTACACAAAGGGTTAACAATCGTTGGTGTCTACCATATGTCCCGCCTCTAATCTCGTATTGCTCATCGATAGGCTCTACCGTTATTTTGGTAACGTGTGATTGGTCCTCCCCAGCGCCGCTCTCTCCACTGACTTTGTGGGTGCGCGTCACCGTACAGCTCACGGCAGTTCGTGAGGGAACGACACATAACGCGCGTCACCGTTAGCGCTCCACACCGGAGCGCCGAGTGTGAACGGTGAGTCGGTTGGTTCAGTAAATAAGCTAAACAAACACCTGTTGATGTTTGGCTAACTAAATGGCGTTCCTTGGCAACTCTTTGCTAGATAATGAGATGCTAACGAGCTAATACTAGCTGAGCTAAGTTTGGCAACTATTAGATCAATATTATAAGCCAGAGAACATGAAATTCCACTTCACGTGCTCCATCAGCAATCATAGATGTCATGTAGTGATGACACAGTTCAAATTAATGGTTGTAGTGAGATGACATGATATAAACAGTCTGAATAAATAAAGTGTGAACACTATAAATAATAGCTCCTTCAGTGACAGTCTTTAGCATCCATGGTGTGTGAAGGAGACACTTAGGAGAATAGAGACATCCATGGTGTGTGAAGGAGACACTTAGGAGAATAGAGATCCACTGCTCCCAGTAAAAACACCAACACTGAGTCATAGTTATGTAATAGATATTGGGTGTAAGTGCAACATTTTGCACACAGTTGTATTATAATGATTTTGGAGCATTTACATTTTTGTTGATTTACTTTATTTATGTCTAACATGATGAAGCTGACTAACTTGTGTTGACATTATGGCTGTTCTTTAGCCTATATACATTCAGATGTTCTTTAATGAATTACACAATTGTAAAACATACAGTATGTTTTCCTCAGGCTACAACAATCAAAATCTATGACTGTTGCATCTCAGATCGTCCCACTGTTCACATGTCTTGCATCAATATATTTTTTGTCAGATGACAAGTAGTAGAGAGACTGGAGGAGACGGAGGAGATGGAGGAGGAGAGGCAGGAAGAGAGACAGAAGGAAATGGAAGAGAGACAGGAGCCTCACAGGTGAGACTGAATCATGAAGGATATATGTTGATAGTGAGATTCAGCATTGTGACTAGGGGTAAGTAAAAATATTGATTCATGCATAATATATATTTTTACCTGATATCAATATCAATTCGGATCACTATTACCAACCCAACTGCAGACCGCAGGCTGGTACTGAAGTTACGCCCTTCGGAGTATACTGTTTTTGTTATTATTATAGTTTACCCTGGAAAGCACATATGGACAGATGTGGTGAAGTTATCAGTGTATATTCATGTAACTGATAACATTAGAGAATACATTAACGAAGACATTCTTGTATTTAGTGTAGATATCTAAATATCCATTAAAAAGCAGTGATCAGTTTCACATGACGTGAAATTGCATTAAAAAATCATCAATGTACAGGTCGCCGCCATGGAGCACTTTTATGTCCCTACCAATGTGAAAATCAAACCTACGCCCTTGGAGCTAAAACAAAAAAAGTCCCTGTTTCATTGCGCAATACACCTCCCGACCGCTACATTGGATGTTGGTGGCGCTGTGGCCCAATTGACACCGGGATTGCACTCAGAAGAAGAAGGAGAAGGAGAAGAAGAAGGAGAAGAAGAAGAAGAAGAAGAAGAAGAAGAAGAAGATCGATTTCCCCCGCTCTTTTCAGGTATGTATGTTAAGATTTTGTGCTCTTAAACTTTAAGTAACGTTTGCATATTTGTTTTTTGTGTGTTGTGAGATCATTTAAAGGCATTTCGAGAGCTTTGTACGACCGGCTTCCTCGGATCTTCACCTTTGGAACAAGGGACACAACAAAGACTGCATCTGGAACCACAACTCTTTCCAGCTTCCTCTGCCAGTTAACAAAATCAGCACACCACAAAGCGACTCTTTCTTCCATCCATTCAAGGATCGGTAATGTATAGCTGGGCATAGTTTTATCACAGCTGCACAGGCTAAGCAAGACTGTTTAACTTGTTGAATGTGATTTAATGCTGTTTACCGAGTTATTGTTGTGATTTGTTTGCAATTAGGTCATTGGTTAGTTGGCTTCGCCAAAGCTAAGTGCAGGGCTGCCAACTTTTCAAAAAACCATGGAGTGAGATTTGGTGGGGCCAACCGAAATTTTGCCACATACACTGCAGTTTTTTGTATGGCCCATTCAGCGTCATTACCATACAACAAAAACGTTGTTTTTTTTTAGTTTTTTTTTTTTTTAATATACCATTTTCCATACATCAGTAGTTCTCAATGTATTAGCCTAACTCAGAGTGTACCAATTGAACCAACTGACCCAACAGTAAGACACAAGACACAGCATGGCTCAAATTTGTGCATGTTTACTTTGGGATTCTGTATAAAAATAAAGGGTAACGCTTTAGATTACAGCCCGCAATTTACACCATAACTATTGGGTAGTTACGGTATAATCTGTTGTACTAACGGTGTACCAGTGTAGTACGTACCAATACATATATGTAGGTACAGGGGAACAAGATGTTAAGTTGTGGAATAAGGGGCTAACAATTCTTGAATTTACAGATAATTTATATTATAGATTTTTTTTAACTACTGGGTACCTATTCTATTATAACAGGGTATGTGCGACCTGCTGATCAATAATATGGAAGTTTGGGGGGAATTTACAGAGAACTTATACAATAGGTATTTTTAATTACAGGGTAGGCTACTTAATCTATTATTACAGGGTACAGTATGACAATAAAACTGAAAAATAGGAGGGAAGATGGAGGGAAGACTTCTACAGCAAGTAATAAATCAGATGTGATTTTATTTCAAAATGACCTAATTACAAACAAACAGTCAATCTACATTGTTCCTTTATATTTTCAGCGGGTACAACTACAGGGTACATCTGTGCGTTTACTTCAGAACAAAGGTCCAGGTGACAGTATGTTGTCATGGATACTGTTGGCGTCTGAAGACCGTCTCAGCTGTCGCTCACCTCACCAGCTTTACATTACTGGACGCTCGTTCATGACTTCATGACTCCGCTTGCTGTTGGCAGACAATTCACCACAAAAATACTGGTCGGTTGGCCCAGTATTTTTGTTGTTTTTGCAGATTTACTATGCTACACAAAACTTAAACTAAGGGAGCATTGCAAAACTCTGTAAAAGTACACCAAAGCATACATTTTCGTTTCCAAATATTTATTTGAAAACAAAACCATTTATACGGTCAATAAAAAACCATTTTGTTAATAATAAAAAACGAATGTAGCCTAATCTCAACAGTGACTGGCGGGACTGCGGCTGAACCGCTTCCAGTGTTCATTCATTCATTCAATCGCAAGTTCAATGTGTGTGTGTGTGTTATAAAAAGCCGACAAATAGGTGTTAATTAATTGACATGAGAGATTGGAGAGGTTGTCAGTCCTATTCTATAGTTTGTAATATTTTTTTTTATTTTATCATAACTTCTCAGAAATTACTCAAAAATGCATTTTTGTGTGCTTCTGAGCCCACGGGCAGCATAAACAATGAACTTACATATAACGGTCTGGCCATCGCGGCACTTGGAGGGGCGTTGTAATCCTGGCGGTCCTAGTGATATAGCGTCATTTAAGTGTTTATTGGCCTCATCTACCAACACCTCTAATTCCATAGGGTCGAATTTCACTTTGCGCTTTCTCTCCAAACTCGCCTTGCTGCAAACAATAAAACACGCAAAACCCTCATTTAAATAGGGTGTCTCCAACACGTTTGCACCTGTTGTCATTTGCGCAAGCACTCTTAATAAATCACCCGCAAACTGCGGTTCAGCCCCACACTCAAAATTCTAGATTGCGCAGGCAAATTAGTACAGGCAAATTGGGATCTTAGTAGATCTGGCACAAAGTGTTTTGTTTTGGGATTTTTTCACCCCCTTCTTCCTCTTCTAAGGAAGAAGGTGGAAGAAGGACGTTTTTCTATTAATTCCGAATTATTACAACATTGTATAATTTAAATCTGTACTGCAAATATTGTCATTATTTATTTAAATTATTACAACATTGTATAATTTAAATCTGTACTGCAAATATTGTCATTATTTATTTATTTATTTTAATTTATTGTATAATTTATTGTACGATGTATCACTGGGTGACACACCTACACACGTTATTTATGTATGTCAAAAATGTTTTGTCATCGTTACATAGGCTATATAACATGGGTTAAATGTATGAAATGCCATGATGACAATAAAATAAAGTATTAAAAAAAATAAGTGACACAGATTTGGTTAGGAAAAATGATAAAAGCAATGCCAATAAGGCATAATATATAATAATAATAAGGCAAGAGTACTCATGGATGTAGTACTATGTTGTTGTTTTTTAATTAAACTTGTGACCTATAACCTTTCACATCAGCGTCATCAAAGTTCAGTGCGATTTGAATGGGTACGCTTCATTAATATCAAATGACAGCAGGGGGCGACAGTGTTGTCCATCCATCCATCCATCCATCCATCCATCTTCATTCGCTTATCCGAGGCCGGGTCGCGGGGGCAGCAGACCAAGCAAAGCACCCCAGACAGCCCTCTCCCCGGCAACACTTTCCAGCTCCTCCTGGAGGACCCCAAGGTGTTCCCAGGCCAGACGAAGACGAGATGTTGTATAAGGAAATAGAAGAAGCTCTCCGCTCGCCCACACTTTGGCGTACGCTGGTGAGGCAACGTAACGTTACGTAATCTGTTTCCTGCTAACCAGAGAGATGTAGATGGCACTGCTGTTAACCTACTTTAAGGCAAACATACGGTGGGTAATAACTTGAATATATTAACTGGCACAAAACAGTCTGGTTTGTGGCTCATGTCAAATGTAGCGTTAACTGAACAAATGAAAGGTATTGTTGGAGTGTTAGCTCGCTAATCATTTCTTAGCTACCGGACGTTCACATCCAAGCTAACGCTGTGCATCCAGCTAAAAGAGCAAAGCGTTAACGTTACCGTGCAGCTTTTACAACCTGACACTTATGATTGCTCTAATAGAATTTAAAGTGTCATTACATTCAATTCAATAGAATATAATGCATGTGGGTTTGTGTCTTACAGACACAGAAACATGTTAAGGTGATTTTATTCACATAGGAACTTTCAATAAGCTAATCTGCTAATGTTACTGTCCTGTCGTGCACTACAGCGCTGAAGTTAGCTTGCAACTCGTCGCATCTGATTCTCCATTTTTGCACCACTTATACTTATTATAGAACCGTCCCTCCTTTTACAAGCCCAACGGTGTCCACCCAAACAGGCTGGGCAGCCAGATGCTAACAGCAAACATTCGCNTGACCTGTTCAGCACTTTGGTCAACCTTGGTTGTTTTAAATGTGCTTTATAAATAAAGTTTGAGTTGAGTTGAGTTATTAAAGTGTTAGTGTTAGACATCGTAGCAAAGGTCTTAATGCGGTTAAACACAGTTTAAGAATTTTGAAACCTTTATTTTGCTTATGAAAAAAGGGTGATTTCACTGATATTTATGAATCAAAAACCACTAACGTTATACTTAGACTTGTCAAATCTAGACTAAATTACTAAGGACACTTACTGAGACTCACTAAAACACAGTTTAAAATTTGTGAAACCTTTAATCTTTTGGGGAAAACTGAAAAAAGGCAATTTCGTTGCTTTTTTTCCCACCCAGACCACTTTTAACAGATTTGACAATGTATTCTTAAGAGATATTGTGTGATCGTATTTCAAAAGGTAAAAATATGTCTAAGTATAATAAGTATAGTGTTATTTGATCTGGACCTGGTCTAATGTGGTTGATGGAGAAATAGCAGTGAAATCGCCCTTTTTCTGTTTTCAAAAGCAAAATAAAGGTTTCACGATTCTGAAACTGTGTTTTAAGGCTTTTGCTATGATGCGTAACACTCTTTAATAAGTGTGAGTGGTGCAAAACAGGAGAATGAACTATTAATAATGTTTCCCAGAACTTTCACTTAACTGGGAATCGGAAGCTACAAATCAGAAGCTAACTTTAGTGTTGTTACTGCGCTGGCTAAACTTTCCTCCTTTGAACTTATATACACTTATTATTGCTTTACTGCCAATTAGCAGCATATCAAACATGTTCTTTGCTGCATTTAGGTTTTGTCAGTAAAATAAAATAAAAGGGAAAGTTACTCATACTTCTGGTTAATGGCTTATTGCTAGATGACTATTGTTGTTGCAAGCTTGTTCCACACGGTAATTGGAAATTAACTGCAACTTTTCCATTATTAATGTGCTACATATTTGTAATGGTCTGTTGACAAACTAGAAATTAGGCGCTGATTTTAGTTAGCTATACAGTATTTCTTGTATAGTCTTACGTAGACCATTAATATTGTATTTATTCACATCTAGAGTGCCAGGGTTGATGGCTTTGCAGCTGTGTGGCCAACAGTTTGATGGCTTCTCACCAACTGGGAGACATCGTGGCTGTCAGCAGAGGCGGAAATCCAGGGGGGGACAGGGGGGACATGACCCCCTCTAAAGTAAAGCTGTACCCCCCTAGACTAATTTGAGACACAATTTACAGTTTTTGAACAATGCAGTAGTATTTATTAAAAGCACAATGTAAGCGGTGCTCATTATAATCGCGCAATTATGTGCTATTTAAATCTTAAAAGATTTAGTCCCCCCCTCCCAGTCCTAGTAGTGGTATATCCCACACTCTTTCCAGTGGGCGGGGCTAGCAGCCGTTAGTACTTGGCAGCAGTAGCAGCATGTGGCTCGACCCGCTGCCCACCTTGCGCATCGGGTAAGATGTACACTCACACAGACACAGTTTAACTTACACAAGTTACAACACATCCCATTTACTGTTACAACAAGCCCCAGGCCCAGGCTGATAATATAAACTGTCTGCAACATTTCTCCTGCATTGTTCAAAAGCCAGTTTAGTGATAGTCAGAGAGGACAGGAGAGAAAGAAGAGGGAGAGGACAGGACAAGAGCAGTCAGTGGCGGAGCGGCTCGTATGGGTACCTGTCTGTAGGCTCTCCACCTGTCAGTGAGACAAACATGAAAGACGTGCAGTTTAACCGACACGGAGCAGTCATTACGTGCGACTATTACGCGGGTCCATGTCATTGGTTCGACAGCCCATTGGTTCGACATCCCATTAGTCCGACTGTCCGCGGTGCTGAACGGCTCGCGGCGGGCGTATGGTGCGCCGCGACCGGCTTGAGGCGGAGCAGGCCCACGGCTTATGTGTTTGTCACTTTCTTTTTCATTTTAACCCACACCATGATCTTTTCCTGACCCTAACCAAGTGGTTTTTGTGCCTAAACCTAACCAGACCTTAACCACAGGGACCATGATGATTTCGGAACGGACTTCGGAACAATGAGTTTAATATGGTCGGAACAATGGGATGTCGAACCAATGGGCTGTCGAACCAATGGGCAGTTCCCCTATTACGCACGGTTGTGACGGAGCGGCTCGCAGCTAATGGATACCTGTCTGTAGGCTCTCCACCTGTCAGTGAGACAAACATGAAAGACGTGCAGTTTAACCAACGCGGAGCGGTCATTACGCGCGACTATTACGCACGGTTGTGAGGTGCACAGCGGCAGATCTCACAGCACACTTTTTATAAACCAGTTTACCAGTTTAATTGCACTGTATATCCACTTTTCTACATGTGCCTGCTGCTGAATTGATTCTTGACACTCTCCTTATCAATAACTTGCAATGCTGAGATAAATGTTTAAAGTCCAAAAAAAGTAATTTATTACGAACAGGTCAATAAAACAGGTTTCAAAATTCAAAATACCTTGTAAAGAAACAAAATATTCAGTATTATACATTTTCTTTACTTTTCTTTCAAACATTTTTTAAAGTTAGGATCTCACTGCCAGTAAAAAAAAAAAACGAAAAGAAAAAAAAAACGGTTTGCTCCTGCAGCCAGCCAGAGACGAAGGATCCATTCCACACACCTGAGCCAGAGAAAAAAGAGGGAGAGAAGGAGAGAGATTGAGTTTCTGTCTTTGATGAATGAAGCCTTATTGTTTTGCTGCTATTAAACAATGAGAGACATGTTTTCTCCGTTTACTTAATAGCATAAAAATTCACACTACTGCGCACGGGGAGATAGAGACCTGCTCTGCTCCAGACACACTCAGCACCTTGGACAGCACGGCGCACCTGACTGTTATCAATGTGTACATGTTAATTTGATTTCAATCATTTTGTTTTAAATCTGGACAGGTGTGCAGGTGGACTCAGCCAGTGCTAAGGAAGGTCCTATGCCTGCCTGTTGGAGAGATAGAGAGAAGATTAAAGCATCAAATTGCGGTAAAAGATGCTGTACAAAAGACAGGCTACAACTTTTTTTCCTTGTCCCCCCCTGGAATTAGTCTCTAAAATTAATTTAATTAATTTAATTAACCTTTATTTAACCAGGAAGATCCCATTGAGATTAACAACCTCTTTTTCAAGGGAGACCTCTTTTTCAAGGGAGACCTGGCCAAGATAGGCAGCAGCAAGTACGAAGCACAGTTACAAATTACAAATTACACAGCCCCCTGGCTGTCAGAAATCCAGATATCTTAGACTATATACACTGAACAAAAATATAAACGCAACACTTTTGTTTTTGCTCCCATTTTTCATGGGCTGAACTCAAACTTTTTCTACATACACAAAAGACCATTTCCCTCAAATGTTCACAAATCTGTCTAAATCTGTGTTAGTGAGCACTTCTCCGTTGCCGAGATAATCCATCCCACCTCACAGGTGTGGCATATCAAGATGCTGATTAGACAGCATGATTATTGCACAGGTGTGCCTTAGGCTGGCCACAATAAAAGGCCACTCTGAAATGTGCAGGTTTGCTTTATTGGGGGGGTCTGGGGGCGTCAGAAAACCAGTCAGTTTATTGGGGGGGTCTGGGGGCGTCAGAAAACCAGTCAGTATCTGGTGTGACCACCATTTGCCTCACTCAGTGCAACACATCTTCTTCGCATAGAGTTGATCAGGTTGTTGATTGTGGCCTGTGGAATGTTGGTCCACTCCTCTTCAATGGCTGTGCGAAGTTGCTGGATATTGGCAGGAACTGGAACACGCTGTCGTATACGCCGATCCAGAGCATCCCAAACATGCTCAGGGGATGACATGTCCGGTGAGTATGCTAGCCATGCAAGAACTGGGATGTCTTCAGCTTCCAGGAATTGTGTACAGATCCTTGCAACATGGTGCCGTGCATTGTCATGCTGCAACATGAGGTGATGGTCGTGGATGAATGGCACAACAATGGCAACATGAGGTGATGGTCGTGGATGAATGGCACAACAATGGGCCTCAGGATCTCGTCATGGTATCCCTGTGCATTCAAAATGCCATCAATAAAATGCACCTGTGTTCTTTGTCCATAACATACGCCTGCCCATACCATAACCCCACCGCCACCATGAGCCACTCGATCCATAATGTTGACATCAGCAAAACGCTCACCCACACGACGCCACACACGCTATCTGCCATCTGCCTTGAACAGTGAAGACCGGGATTCATCCGTGAAGAGAACACCTCTCCAACGTGCCAGACGCCATCGAATGTGAGCATTTGCCCACTCAAGTCGGTTACGACGACGAACTGCAGTCAGGTCGAGACCCCGATGAGGACGACGAGCATGCAGATGAGCTTCCCTGAGACGGTTTCTGACAGTTTGTGCAGAAATTCTTTGGTTATGCAAACCGATTGTTGCAGCAGCTGTCCGGGTGGCTGGTCTCAGACGATCTTGGAGGTGAACATGCTGGATGTGGAGGTCCTGGGCTGGTGTGGTTACACGTGGTCTGCGGTTGTGAGGCCGGTTGGATGTACTGCCAAATTGTCTGAAACGCCTTTGGAGACGGCTTATGGTAGAGAAATGAACATTCAATTCACGGGCAACAGCTCTGGTGGACATTCCTGCAGTCAGCATGCCAATTGCACGCTCCCTCAAAACTTGCGACATCTGTGGCATTGTGCTGTGTGATAAAACTGAACATTTCAGAGTGGCCTTTTATTGTGGCCAGCCTAAGGCACACCTGTGCAATAATCATGCTGTCTAATCAGCATCTTGATATGCCACACCTGTGAGGTGGGATGGATTATCTCGGCAAAGGAGAAGTGCTCACTAACACAGATTTAGACAGATTTGTGAACAGTATTTGAGGGGAAATGGTCTTTTGTGTATGTAGAAAAAGTTTTAGATCTTTGAGTTCAGCCCAAGAAAAATGGGAGCAAAAACAAAAGTGTTGTGTTTATATTTTTGTTCAGTGTATTATGGTTAAGAGACTGAAACTAACAGTTTTTCTCTATAGGTTCAACATATGGACAAGGTGCACCAGCTTCTTTCCCCACATCTCAACCTCAACCCTGTCATCTTCATCAGGAGTGGAAAGGAAGATGAAAAAGAAGGACAAAATGAAGCAATGCAAGAAAAACTAAGAAATAAAGAATTAAATGCTGTCAGTTTACTTATTTTGAAATAAGAAGTATGTCTAGTAAAGGCTCTAAGTTAAGGATGTAGTATTTTGTTTTTTATATGATATACAATGTACAATTTACATTTAGTAGTATAGCCTGCATACCCTGTACTTACCCTGTAACTAAATGTAATTACGGGGGAACGAGTAGCACTTTAGAATACAGCCCGCATACCCTGTACTTACCCTGTAACTAAATGTTACTTTGGAGAACTATTTTAGTGCTTTAGAATACAGCCCGCATACCCTGTACTTACCCTGTAACTAAATGTTATTACGGGGGAACGAGTAGCACTTTTATAGCTGTACTTACCCTGTAACTAAATGTAACAAGAGGAAAAGTACCACTGCATATATCACTTGTTCTGTAAATACAGAGAACAATGTGAGATGTTTGTTTTGATTTTACTTGCCTCAAAACATGGAAGAACAAACTGTAAATTAACTGCACAGTAAGCTGTCAGTAAAGCATATCAAGCTTATGCATTGTGTTTTATCTTGCTATATTTGTATTTATTTCCTGGGATGAAAGGAGAGCGAGCACAGAGCTGGAAAAAGGTGAGCTTGCATGTTGAGGAGCCGTAATGCCGGACGAACACAATTGCCAGGGAGAAGACCTTCAACATTTTAATGACTTCAAAACTGTCAACGTGTTTACACCAAAACACAAGTGAGTCACATCTAGGGTGGGTGAAATGTGTCTGCCGACAGCAAGCGGAGTCATGACATCATAAACGAGCGTCCAGTAATGTAAAGCTGGTGAGGTGAGCAACAGCTGAGACGGTCTTCAGACGCCAACAGTATCCATGACAACATACTGTCACCTGGACCTTTGTTCCGAAGTAAACGCACAGATGTACCCTGTAGTTGTATAGGCTACCCGCTGAAAATATAAAGGAACAATGTAGATTGACTGTTTGTTTGTAATTAGGTCATTTTGAAATAAAATCACATCTGATTTATTACTTGCTGCAGAAGTCTTCCCTCCATCTTCCCTCCTATTTTTCAGTTTTATTGTCATACTGTACCCTGTCATAATAGATTAAGTAGCCTACCCTGTAATTAAAAATACCTATTGTATAAGTTCTCTGTAAATTCCCCCCAAACGCCCATATTATTGATCAGTAGGTCGCACATACCCTGTTATAATAGAATAGGTAGGCCTACCCAGTAGTTAAAAATACCTAGTGTATAAGTTCTCTGTAAATTCCCCCCAAACGTCCATATTATTGATCAGCAGGTCGCACATACCCTGTTATAATAGAATAGGTATCCAGTAGTTAAAAAAACCTATAATATAAATTCTCTGTAAATTCAAGAATTGTTAGCCCCTTATTCCATAACTTAACATCTTGTTCCCCTGTACCTACATATATGTATTGGTACGTACTACACTGGTACACCGTTAGTGCAACAGATTACACCGTAACTACCCGATAGTTATGGTGTAAATTGCGGGCTGTAATCTAAAGCGTTATCCTTTATTTTTATACAGAATCCCAAAGTAAACATGCACAAATTTGAGCCATGCTGTGTCTTGTGTCTTACTGTTGGGTCAGTTGGTTCAATTGGTACACTCTGAGTTAGGCTAATACATTGAGAACTACTGATGTATGGAAAATGGTATATTAAAAAAAAAAAAAAAAAAAAAAAAAAACAACGTTTTTGTTGTATGGTAAGGACGCTGAATGGGCCATACAAAAAACTGCAGTGTATGTGGCAAAATTTCGGTTGGCCCCACCAAATCTCACTCCAAGGTTTTTTGAAAAGTTGGCAGCCCTGCACTTAGCTTTGGCGAAGCCAACTAACCAATGACCTAATTGCAAACAAATCACAACAATAACTCGGTGAACAGCATTAAATCACATTCAACAAGTTAAACAGTCTTGCTTAGCCTGTGCAGCTGTGATAAAACTATGCCCAGCTATACATTACCGATCCTTGAATGGATGGAAGAAAGAGTCGCTTTGTGGTGTGCTGATTTTGTTAACTGGCAGAGGAAGCTGGAAAGAGTTGTGGTTCCAGATGCAGTCTTTGTTGTGTCCCTTGTTCCAAAGGTGAAGATCCGAGGAAGCCAGTCGCTCAGGGTCCTTGCAAACCTTGTGCTTGCACCTCTAACTTTCTGGTTCAGGTTAAGAGAGTCTGTGAGCAATTGCCCTCCCTTTAGTGGTTTGGGGCAATGGCCTCTGAGTTGGTCAGAATCCAGGAGAAAAAGGAGGCCTGTCTGGGCACCTCTGGGCTGGTCCACAGCTCAGGGCGAAGAGGTGTGAGCAGCTCAAGAGCAAGAGAGATTTGGGCTGGTCCAGACCCAGCAGAAAAGACAAAGACTCTGAGAACTGCAGGACTTATCTTAGAGTTTGTCTGGTGATATCACAGAGGGGCATGTCACTGTAACAGTACAGTCCAATCAAGTTTGATGACTGGTCTCACTGAGAGGTGAGAAGTAGCTCTGTTTGTCTGAAGAACAAAGAGCATGAGAAGAGAAGCCTTCACATGTCCAGTTTAGATTTTAACAACTGACTAATCATCTGTGGTCCCGTGAATCCCAACAATGGGTAATGGGTCAGTTCTGGTACTGAGCTTCACGGGTATGGGCAGATGCATGTTTTCAAAATGGACCCATGCAGGACTCTGATGCAAGGACATACCATTGAGAAAGGCTCTGTTCCAGACTGTATTTTTAGTTACTGCGATTTTGAATAAGGTTTTTTACTTCTGGAACAGGATGTCATTTTCATTACTCTCTCTATTAGATTCACTAAATGTAATGTATGTTAAGTTTTCTCACATATCCTAACTGAATTCATTACACCCTAGAATGACACAAAAAGTACGATGAATAATAGTCAACTTCTAGCCATGCTTCTATGGAGGAATGATGGCAACAACCTCTTATAGTATATCTGTCTACTACTGATAATAAAGGCCTAAACAGCTCATTTCATGACTTATTATAAACTTGTATGGGCACTGGTTTCAAGCTGATGCTAATCACAATAACGGTCACTCAAGAACAGCAACATGAGCAGCATCATAGTCATACACCAGGGTTCGACATAAGCAATGGCCCGATGGCCTGGGGCCAATCAAAAAGTATGTCGGGCAAGTTGACTGACAGGTCACAGGCCCGCTCGGGCCAGTTACGCTGTAACGCTTTTTTTTGTCAGGGGAACAACTCCAGTGGATTTTTATCCCACTTTTCTTGAAACTGCAGTGGATTTATTGGGCTTTTCGGCCAAAGGTGCCCTCACCTTTGTGCAGTGAAATGCCGGAGGAGGGGGAAACGTGCCGGTGCGCTTGTGCGTCTCCGCCAACGCGGACACCACACACCGCTGCCAGGTATATTTCTTTCGCTGGCCAATAAACTGGATGAACTTCAGCTACTGATGGTGAAAAACAAAGACTTTCTACATCTGCAGTTTTGTGCTTAACAGAGACGTGGCTGTGTGGATCGATACCGGAATCTGAAACTGCAGCTGGCAGGCTTCCAACTCTTAAGAGCAGATCGTAACACGGAACTCTCCGGCAAAACTAAAGGTGGCGGTAACTGTTGTTATACTAACAGTGGCTGGTGTAATGACGTGACAGTGATCCAGCAGCACTGCTCTCCTGATCTGGAATTTTTACTCCCCCCGTGAGTTTGCTTCATTCATTCTGGTCAGTGTTTACATCCCACCGCAGGCCAACCTTTTTTACTTGGGCCAGTAAGATTATACAAGGGGCCAGTAAAACTCCATTTTTTTGGGGGCCAGTGGGGAAAAAATGTTATGTTGAACACTGCATATACCATGTGCAGTTCTCTTTGTCAGTGCACAGTAATTGTTGTGAGGAAATATTAGGCACTGACCTCTCTTTGGCTCCATTAAAGCTGCAGGCAACATAAATAGGAAGTTAAACAATGATCAAAACATTTTAAGACAGATTTTTCAGACAACTAAAATTTACAGTCACTCTCATTATCGCGATAAACAACATCACTGTTGGGACACTGGAAGCAGCGCTTGAAAAACCGGAACTTTGCTGATTAAATGTGGATGTCTGGTTGTATCTTTTTATACCCAAAGTAACTTTAAGCATTGTTTTAAGTGCCACAAACAATGTTAGGGCTCTTTAATTTCACAGCTGAAGGGGCAAATTAAGATTCATGTGTTGGAACTGTAATGCAGGTCTTTACTAACATTCCTTTAAAAGACACACACACACACACACACACACACACACAATTAGGATATACCCAAAATCATCCCAAGATTGATTCTCATGAGGTTATGCTTTGTTTGATTAAAGACCACCGTTGGGCATGAATGGTGTGTGGATGTGTTTGTGTGCAGGGCCTGCACTGCAGAAATCAATCTAGACAAGTGACAAGTATATATATATATATATATATATATATATATATATGTATATATATATTGTTTGTTTTTTTGTTTTTTTGTTTGTGTGTGTGTGCTGATGATTGTACTGTTTAAAGCCTTTTGGAGCTCCTGGCCATGCCATTTCTGCCGGGAAAAGTAGCCCTTCATGAATAATGTTGAATACAGACTGTGACAAAACCTTGAGGTAACCAAACAAACATCATGCCCCAGAGAATACTGAAGATCAAACACCACACTGACACACTGATGCTGTGTGTGTGTGTGTGTGTGTGTGTGTGTGTGTGTGTGTGTGTGTGTGTGTGTGTGTTTACCCATATTAAGTGACTTTATCACAGCTACTGAGCATGACCATGCCCCAGAGAACATAAAGAATAGAACTAGCACGACACCTTAACGTTTGCATGAGTGTGCCTATGTGTGTGTGTGTGTGTGTGTCTGTGTGTGCATGTTTGTGTGTCTATCCAAATCAAGCCACCACAGCACAGTTGCATTTGGGCTGAAACAACAGGAGATATGAAGCAGGGTACTGGTCTTTGAACTGGTACTATGCTTAAACCTCATACAAACCAACAAACCAGCCTGTGATCAATAATGTATTAAACCCATTCATCCAAAGCATTATATTTCTCAATACTTTAACGGTTCAGTGGGAGTACAGCAGTGTACTGCTCACAAAATGATGGCTCTGCTGGATAAAGGATTTTTTTTTTTAAAGTATAATATTGATAATGACAGTGCTTTGTTCTGTGCTGTGTTCACTTCAGTTTATTCTGCTCTATTATATCTTTGATATTGTTGGTTGTTTTGATGACTTCTTAATATTTGTGGTTTGTATGAGCCGTATAATTCACACTCACAGTAAAAATTAAGTTGTCTCAATTTAAAGATGCTGTATTAAAGAAGAGAATCACTTTCAAGACTGTGGTAGATTTTTACATTGGAGATGTTAACTACTGCTGTTGAAAAGCTAGTGAACTCTTTTTTAAACATAATAACACTGCATTATAATATGAACAAGCGGTTATGAATTGCTCGTCAGCGTGATGCCACAACTGGAAAAAGATTCTGTGGGGGCAATGCCACTAGTACTTAAACACACACAGGCTACAGTCACTCACATTAGGCTGGGTTCCCCGTTTTTAATTACAAATCCAGTGGAGGTAAAGTCTCTTTCACTGGCTGCACTCGATGCCAGGATGGTAAAAACAGTCCGTGCAATCACTGCCAGGTTAGGAAACATTTTATCATGCTCCTTCCACCACCATAAAATCTCAAAAGGATCCTCCTTTGGTGTCTTGGATTTGATGTAGGCTCAACATAGGCTAACACCTAATCATCCTTAAACTTTGCCATCACTTTGAATTTAAAGCAGAAAAGGGGGAACATCACAGTAAAGTGGAAGTTAGTCCTTCCATCTGTGAAAATGCTGTTATCATCCAGGGACTCACATTTAAATGCATGCATTTGAATGCATATAATCAAGGATCAAGGATCAAAGATTTTATTTGTCATTGTGGATCACAACGAAATTCAGTTTGGCACTCTCATCGCAGCAATTAAAAAGGAATTTAAAAATGACGTAGCACAAAGGCACACAAAAACACAGTGTTAGGACAACACAACCATATAAATACTAAAATTGCAGAAATTACCTAGCTGCTGCGTACATGCGCGCCGCATGTTGCAGCCAGAGACAAAGGCCTATGCTGGGATGTATTTTTACTTATCGAAATTTTATTTTGTACTTAAAATAAACCAGCAGATTCTAAAATCTGCCAACACATTTTCTCTGCTGCCAGTAAAACTTCATCTTCCTGCTAAAACAGCAGGTAGAGTGGGTAACAACAACGATCAAAAATCAAGAATAATTACTATACTTTAATAGTCCTTTTTATGTTGCTTCTCTCTCACAGGCACTACCTGCTGGCAAAAACCGTGCAGTGAATTAACAAACATCAGCACCACTTTAAATAACACTGCAGCCTTAAAAACATATTAACATGAGTACATTTGGGACATAGGTAAAGATCAAAAAACACGCACATCCGACAGTGAAAATTCAGGGTGCTGGATCAAAAAAGTATATACATGAAAAATAAAGAGATGATCCGCACACCAATTGAAGTTCAGACTTATCTGAGGAAGAGCCTGCTGGCTCGAAACGTTGCACTATGATAAGTCTGAGGAAGAGCCTGCTGGCTCGAAATGTCATACTATGATTGAATAAATTTTTCTGTGGGAGCTCCAATTGGTGTGCGGATCATCTCTTTATTTTTTACATTTGGGACATAAACATTGTCTGTAAATGTAGATATAAGATTAAAAATTCCAAATTTTATTAAACTAATGATTGCCACTAATTATCTAAACGTAGGTAACTTTGTCGCACATCAATACCTGTCACACCTCTCTCTGGTGAGGAGTTTTTTTCTTTTCTAAGATTACACTGAACTGTTATCTCACAGAATACACAAGTTTGTATCAAGGTTAAAGAAAAGTCATCATATTGATTTTTCTTCTCTTGTTTTTATTTGCAGAGTTGGTATTGAGGTAATCCAAAAGTAACGGAAAGTAATCATATTAGGTCACTTTATTCTTGTGATACTTAGATTAGGTTACTAATGACTTTTTGTAACAGGTAATTAGTAATTCCTGTTCTTCCTGGCAATAGACTGGATCTTGAGACAATCACCTGCAGGAAGAGAAATGGGATCTAATGGACATTGTGGGAGCTGCTGGATGACCTTGACTTCGCAGACGACATTGCTCTCCTTTCACACATACAAACAGAGCTTGTGAAATTCTGTTTGTCTTCTCCTGCATTTCTGTCAAAACTCGGTATGACACCCAACCAGAATGAAGATCCACTCTAAAACCAGCAACCCCATCATCATAAACAACAAGGCCCTATGGGGTGCCATTTGTAAAGTGTCTCACGCTGAAAATAACATCAACATTTTGCCACATTTAGCTTCAAACAATGTTTAAAAAAGTGTTTTGAATTTTTTAACATCACCTTTTACCACATTTACAACAATATTTGTTAACTTAGAAATATATTAAATAGTTAAATCTAAATATTAAATGTGGCACCTAAATGTTAAATGTTAAATCTAAATATTAACTCTAAATCTAAATCTAAATGCTAAATCTAAATTTATATATTAAATCTAAATCTAAATCTAAATCTAAATGTTGAATCTAAATGCCAAATATAAATATAAATCTAAATATTAAATCTAAATCTAAATCTAAATGTTAGGTGGGAGGGGCGGGTTTTCAATATTTGTAGTATTTATTTTTTTTTTTGTATGTTTTTAGTTTGTAAAGCGCTTTGGGGTTGCATTTTTGATATATGAAAGGCGCTATATAAATATATATAACTTAGAAATATATTAAATAGTTAAATCTAAATATTAAATGTGGCACCTAAATGTTAAATGTTAAATCTAAATATTAAAGCTAAATCTAAATGTTAAATCTAAATGCTGAATCTAAATCTAAATATTAAATCTAAATGCTAAATATAAATGTAAATCTAAATATTAAATCTAAATGTTAAATCTAAATGCTAAATCTAAATCTAAATGTTAAATCTAAATGCTAAATTCTAAATCTAAATGTTAAATCTAAATCTAAATGCCAAATCTAAATCTAAATGCTAAATCTAAATCTATATATTAAATCTAAATCTAAAT
>NC_065510.1:46060762-46065434 GCF_006386435.1 Epinephelus moara
TAGAATCAAATAACGAATTAAAACCAACTTATCGGGGGAAATGGACACTTGAACATACATTAGCGTGATAATAACTACCTAAAATAACAAGAAATATGTTTGGAGAAATTTTATTTGATGTGTACTTTGAGTTGTTAGTGTCCCTTCGGAGGGACTAACAACCTAAGCTAACAACCGTTATATTAGCTAAATATTTAGTTTCACCCAGAACATTTAGATTTAACATTTAACATTTAGATTTAGCATTTAGATTTCAATCAATCAATCAATCAAACTTTATTTATATAGCGCCTTTCATATATCAAAAATGCAACCCCAAAGCGCTTGCCTTTCATATATCAAAAATGCAACCCCAAAGCGCTTTACAAACTAAAAACATACAAAAAAAAAAAAATACTACAAATATTGAAAACCCGCCCCTCCCACCTAACATTTAGATTTAGATTTAGATTTAATATTTAGATTTATATTTATATTTGGCATTTAGATTTAACATTTAGATTTAGATTTAGATTTAATATATAAATTTAGATTTAGCATTGAGATTTAGATTTAGAGTTAATATTTAGATTTAACATTTAACATTTAGGTGCCACATTTAATATTTAGATTTAACTATTTAATATATTTCTAAGTTAACAAATATTGCTGTAAATGTGGTAAAAGGTGACGTTAAAAAAATCACAACACTTTTTTAAACATTGTTTGAAGCTAAATGTGGCAAAATGTTAATGTTATTTTCAGCGTGAGACACTTTACAAACGGCACCCCATACTAGAGGAGGTGGAACATTTCACATACTTGGGCAGTACTGTGGGCACTGGAGGAGGGACAGAGGCTGACCTAAAGAGCAGGATCAGTAAAGCTAGGTTGGTGTTTAACATGCTCAGGAAAATCTGGAGCTCAAAAGACATATCAATCAACACCAAAATCAGAGACACGAAGAACAACAAAACACACAACAAACAGGCTGCAAACTTTCATGAACACCTGCCTCAGGAGAGTACTTAACATCTGGCGGGGAGACAAAGTAAGTAATGCAGACCTGTGGAACAGAACAAACTGGGATCCCACTGACTAACATATTCTAAGGAGAAAGTGAAGTTGGATTGGATACACCTTCAGAAAATCTGCCACAAACACTAAACCAATGAGCCCTGAAATGGAACCCACAAGTAACTCAGTGGCGGATCTAGGATTTTTCTAAGTAAGGGGCCATCAAGGGGCCACATTTCTCATGGAGGGGCCAAGTATTTGTCCAACATGCATGCACACAGTCACATTTATGATAAGGTACGTACATATACATTTCACCAGTCAAACCTTTTTCAAACACTTTAATTAAAAAAAGTGTAGACAGTAAAACTCATTTTCAATTTTACATTTACACAGTCTCTGTACCAGGAGTCATTAAATGCCCTTTTCCATTTAGCATGCTGCGTCTTGGGGAAGAGCTTATGGACAGGCTGCACAGGACCCCCTGCTCTAGACTGGGAAATGTCTGGAGAGAAGCAAATTAAATAAAAGTTGAAGTTACTTAATTGTTAATGCCCCTTAACTTTCAACAGCTGGCATTCAGAAACAGTAAATGATTGTTAATGAGTGCATAGTTTACTGAAATTTACAGAACATTTACAGAGTGAAAATATGAGCATACCATCAGGTCCTTCTGGAGCAGAATAACTCTTTGACTGCTGCAAAGGATCCTGTGCACTGCACTGGAAGATATCTGAAAGCAGCAAATGAAAAATTACATCAGCAAAACATAAGTCTACTCTCACAATGACATACACAAGCAGTTAATTACCTTCCCATATCCTTACCATCAGATCCTGCAGGAGTAGCACTGTTTGGTGACCCTGGTGGTTCTGCAGACTGTTGGCAAATGTCACCTGCAACAATGTCACTCTGGTCGTCGTCCAAGTTTGTAGCTAAAACACAAATACGTGTCACAATCTCCAAGCTTGTATGTAGCTGAAACCATGTTGTCTAACTATCAAACCACAACTATTAAATTAAAAATTAAGAAAAAGATTTGAAGCCTTGAAATATCAAAGTGAGCTCTGGTAGAGGTGAGGTGCAAAAATTCAAGTATTCGGGATACTGAAATTATCGTTCACTCAGCAGTGTCCAAAATTTTTTGCTTAACATATATGAAATTGTAAATCCTATTTATTTATTGGAATACTACAATTTCATGACTAAACACAACATGGGATTACACAATGTGCAAGTATACTAATCTTCAGTGAGACAGAGATCCAGCTATAGATGAATGTCAAGGCAATGCCTACATTCATACAAACTTTGCTGTGGTCAAGTAAGGTGGATCTGTACTTTGATACACTGTTCCTTTAATTAAGGATACATTCACTTACTGTTTTCACTGTTTTTATTCACAATAGTCACAAACAGAAGAAAAAATATAGAGTGCCCATTAACCAAAATGTGGCGGAGATTGTCACAATAACCCTTCATTACAATTACTAGTAAATTGGTACAAACGAGTGTGTTATGAGTTTAACATTCAAGTTCAATCAGCTAATTGCTAAAGTTACTCATCAAGCAGAAAATCTACAAACATTTAGCGCCAATGTCAATTCAGTCAATTTCAATCAATTTTGTTTTTAAGCCCAATATCACAAATCACAATTTGCCTCACAGGGCTTTACAGCATACGACATCCCTCTGTCCTTAGGACCCTCACAGCGGATAAGGAAAAACTCCCCCCAAAAAAACCCTTTAACGGGGGAAAAACATGGTAGAAACCTCAGGAAGAGCAACTGAGGAGGGATCCCTCTTCCAGTACGGACAGACGTGCAATAGATGTCGTACAGAACAGAGAGACAGAGAGAGATGCAGGACACACGGTAATGACAGTAGCTTACAACAACATTAATGATATTATAATTATAATTCTGGCTGTTGTGGTACAATATGTTGAAAGTATATATTAATATCTGATAGTGTACATATTGTGACAATAATCATATGTGTATAATAACAGTAGAAGTATGACTAATGATAACAGCAGGAGCAGGAGGCATCTGGCAGGACCACGGCAGCAGCACAACTACACACGTCACACCATCCAGGCATCGCTGTGATATAAGTTAACCTGAGAGACAGTGGAGCACAAAGGCTCCGGAGAAAAAGCCGAGTTAGTGACACGAAGTATAGCCGAGTTAGTGTTATGAGTTTCAATGTGTGGAACTAGAGTAACAAATGGTTTTTGTTGTGGTTCACTGTCCCAACTCTCCTGGAAGAAACCCTGGAAAACAGAATCACGGAGTCAGTGAGTGAAAGAGTGAACCGCCATCTTCTCCTTCGGATCTCGGTCCTTTTTTTATTACAAATTTCCAAAATCATGGTATAAAACAATTAACGTCCCCTAGTGTAATCATGTTTCCGTTTCAATTGTCCGTTGGTTAGTTCAGATTTAAATACATCAATACAGTTGTCTCTGCTTTTCACACATCAGTGGGTAACATCTTCCACACACACATTCACAGACATAATCATGTCTATAAAAATAAACATCACTCTTTCTCTCAAGTGCAATAATATTCAAAGAATAGATCATGTTTTTAACTTGCATAGATATATTTTTCTTTAACTCAAGAAATCCACCATTATATTCATGTCATAATGTAAACAATAAACACCATTTAGCTTTAAATGAACATTTAAATGACTTAAGGGTCAAAAACATGAAACAGTACACATAGGGAAAACTGCTCAACTTATAATGCATCTTTAAACACAGACCAGACAAATAACTGCTCCTGTATAACTTTATATAACTCCCTTTAAGTTATAAACTGTAGACCATCCTTCCTTTAACATTTACAATCATTCATAACATGTCAGGATACCTCAACAACCAAAATAAAAACATGCCAGGGAGTGAGGACACCAGCACGCGGAGTCACACATACACAATCGCAGTTCACACACACTAAATGGCCGCTAGCGCCATTGTTTACAAAAGCCTGCGCCTCGCGGTTATAAACGCGGCTTTTCAACTTGGCTCCACACATCCAAAATTCGACAAAACTCTTCACATTTACAATACACCACTATACACTTCAGGAGGAAACAGTCTTTATAAGTTTCACCGAGTACCGACCTGGAAAACAGAATCACGGAGTCAGTGAGTGAAAGAGTGAACCGCCATCTTCTCCTTCGGATCTCGGTCTGAGGGAAGAGGGAGGGGTCCCTCACCTTAGGCACCGCGGTGCAACGATACCTGCACTTTGGTTCCGCCTTTTTTTTCCTTCCCCCTACATTAGCATTGCCTTCAACAATAAAATTTGAAATTATATTAAACATTGAGCTGGTTATTGCCGGCATTAATAAAGTACGTGTAAAATAATACACTTGTGTGAACAACAGGTTTGGACCAGGAATAAACAAAAAGTGACTCAGTACTCTCACATTAAGGTGTATCACATTAGCAAGATGCAGTAACAGGACACAAGAGAGAGAGAGAGAGAGAGAGAGAAGGAGAGAAGGTGCCCGGTGTATTATAGGGGGCCCCCCGGCAGACTAGGCCTAAGTCAGCCTAACTAGGGGCTGGTACAAGCCGAGCCTGAGCCAGCCCTACCTATAAGCTTTATCAAAGAGGAAAGTCTTAAGTCTAGTCTTAAATGTGGAGACGGTGTCTGCCTCC
>NC_065510.1:46069201-46080526 GCF_006386435.1 Epinephelus moara
ATGTTAAAATCGCCTACAATAATAACTTTATCTGATTTAAGAACTAGACTGGATAAAAACTCTGAGAGTTCAGATACAAATTCAGAATACGGGCCAGGAGCACGGTACACTATAACGAATAAAAGTGGCTGCGAGGTTTTACAAGTCGGACGTAAAAGACTAAGAACAAGACTTTCAAATGAATAATAATCTAGTTTAGGTTTAGGGCTGATTAACAGACTAGAGTTAAAAATGGCTGCAACTCCCCCTCCTCGGCCAATTGGGATTTAACAGTATGACAATTACTTAACTCCTGTGCCATTTCATAACAATACCAGTTATATCATACATTACAGAGTTACTGTTGTTGCTGTGCCTAGATGATGTCTGACCTGGTGAAGAGGGATTGAAGCTGCCCCACTCTTGACCGTGACCAGCCTCTGGTCGACCTCTGTCGCTCTCTCCCTGTCTCCCTCTTCCTCCTTGCTTTCTCCCTGCTCATTTTCAGCGGCTGGTAGAAAGGTTATTTTGGCCAAAAATCTGAATTGCTATCAAACATTATGGTTAATGTTAACTCAAAAATGCAAATTACAAAGAAGTAACGTACATTGATTAGCATTACAGGTCTTAGCGAAAGCTAAAGCTAACTAATATTTTACTGCTGCATCTTAATTTAATGTTTGTCAGACTTGAGCGGAGTGACAGCAGCAATTAATGTTCTTTCAAACATTAAAGACAACCATGGGGATTTGTGACTTACCAGCAATCTCTGCAAAACGTTGTCTGCCATCGAACAGTTCTCCGTGACGTCTCCAGCCCACCTATCGCTGAGGTATCATTGGTGAACCTGAGTTCATTCAAATTATCGTATTCATCTGTCAGCTTTATTGACGGTGGACCTGCCTATTTGGCACACTACTGCCACCAATTGTTGGGGACGGGTTGCAGTGTCTGTCAGCTCAGCTGCCTGTTCCATCAGTAGAGACTGGAGACTGACCTCTGGTGGTACATGATGTGCACTACATACAGTGAGTTTAAAGTCTAAATTAGGCTTGGGCAGTATCATAGTATTCCGTTATAATAGGGGATTTAAAAATCCTGACGGTACGCTTTTCAATAGGTGGTCTTCTCTCTATTAAAGTTATTGGGAAAATATTTACTGAGGTAATAAATCAAGACAGAGGTAGAGGCATTTTGTCATAGACTTACGTGAAATCAGACATCTCTCTCAAACAGTGAAGTCACCCCCTGCTGACCATCAGAAAGAATGCAGATTTAAGGCACTTCAACACTGGCTTCACTTTTTAGACCTGGAGACAGTGGTGTAGTCGAAGTTGATGAGGTGGATGTACTACTAGGTAGATGGGTAGCTTACTGAGGAGGAAGGGTTTACTCTACCATATATTCCAATGGCTTCTTGTCTGATAGGTGGGTATACTGCCAGAAGAAGATTCTGTGTACATCTGCGTAAACCCTCCTCTACACCATTGCCCGGAAATAACCCCCTGGTTGTAACATCCAACACAAGTCAGGGGATGGGAACTGAGTAGACACGCATCCTAGTTGTGGTTGAAGCATTTACATTTTTTTTTTACCAAAAAAAACAAAAACAAAAAAAAGGGCTGTGTCATCTGAGATTTGCTCAGAACAGCCAGGAAACTGACAGTCTTGTGATTACATTATGTTTATGATTAAAGATAATTAGATTTCTTGAGACTGATTGTGAGATTTTACAGTGCAGTTGAGCATCTCCATCTCTCCAAATGTTTTAAGCAAATCCCTTTCAGTAGGAATTTGCTTGCATACTCTCTATAACCAATGATTGGAATGTGTGTCAGCTCCTTTTATGCTGAGTGCTAGAGTATTTTCACCGTGCCCTTTTCAGCAGCACTGAGTTGGAGATAGACTGTCGCCAGTGGCTAGTCTTACCAAGGTGCATGAACTCAGATTTGCCCTTTTCAATTTCTGTTTCGTCTATAGCTAGAGAATGATGCTGTATGCATTTTCTTTTATGGAGCACAGTCTCAGAGTAGTGCAGTTTCAGAGTGATATTTCTCTCTTCTCATCCTCCCCCCTCCTGATTCTCTATGTTCATTTCACCTCCTCTCTTATCATTCCATTTTGTTTTCTGTCATCTATCTTAATGTCTTTTGTGTCTTGTACTTTAATTGCCTCAGTGTATGCATGAAGCACATTAGGGTGAATTACATTTAGCACAAGCAATGAATCTGACAGGTTTCATTACATAACTCATTGTTTGGGGAAATGTGGGCATTTTTAATGCTTGTCCAATTTCAAGAGTGATTACATCAACTAATATATACAAATAATACGTAAGTTTCATTTTAACACTGAGATCGTTAGTTCTTGATTTTCGCGCAAATAACTATTTTAACAGAGAGCTAGAGTTACATTCTTAATGGAAGACATGTCAATTTAAAATAACACTTTTTTCATCTCTTAATTATGTCCTAATTCTGCTAAGCCCTTCGCCTGTGCCTGCTCTCCTCTCTTTCTCTCTCTGACTCCACAGGCTCTTCTCATAACAATTTCCTTTCCTCCATCATCCATCTCACTGTTTTGCTCCCTCCCTCCTCCCTGTTCATCTCAGAGGCATATGAGAAATGACACTGGACAAGTCCTTGCTGCTTTATTAATCCTTTAAGCTTCTGAAGGGAGGCACAAATGCAACTACTCCTATTCAAATCAATGGCACTAACTCCCAATTGCCGAATCTGCGGACTGCTTAAATGTGTTTCGTTTTTACACACTCGGCCCTTAAAAATGCACACTTACAAACACATACACACATGCATACTGTGCACACACAGTGTTGAAATGCCTTGGCTCCCTATGGCCAGGGCTCTGCTAACCAGCCTGCTGCAGGAACAATTCATGGGCTGCTCAGTGAAATGGAACTCTAACCCATGGGCCTGTGGAACAGCCCCTGTCATAAACTATCTCACACACACACTCATGTGGCTATCCCCCCAACACACACACTCACTCATTGTCTTCACCCAGACCGTAAAATCATTGCGACAGATGAAGGCAGGGAACAGTGTTTTTGTGCTGTTTTTTGCCCGTCACAGATTTCCATTACAAAGTCTTGCCATGAGTCTGGGAGAGCGAGGGCCTATTGAAAAATGGACAGGCTACAAAATGCTGCTAGTCAGAGCCCATCAATGTTGTGTTTTCCCCGCTGAATGGCTTGTCAGTGTAGGGTGGAGATGGGCTTTGTGTGAGAGGTAGGACTGAGCTGTGTTGGGCCAGACAATGGGTGGAGAGCTGATGTCAACTCCAGAGAGTGCATTCAGGGTTCATCATGTGGTGTGTTATAAAGCCTCTGAAAAAAAATTCCTTTCATCTATTCCCACGCTCTCCTCTCCTCCTTTTCTTCAGACATTCCAGCTTTGTTCAGCATTTCCCTTCAATCATTTTTTTTTTTTTGTGGTTATGCTTCTTTTCTTTACTTGCATAATTGAGGAGAATGCAGTCCTGTTATATACATTAGTGTTATTCTGCAAATTGTGAGTGCAAATGCAGTAATTCTCTGGCAATTTTTATCTCCTGAATGGCAGGATTATATAAAGGCTGCCTTAACAGTCGCCACCATAACAGTTGCTGATTTATCAGTGGGTTTGATAGAAGGCGAGCAGGCTTAGAAGAAAATAAATCACATTCCTGAGTTTGAATGAAAACAAAATATCAGCAGAGCAGAGGGACAGTGGGACAATAAAACACCACCAAACCCCTGCATTTTTTACATATTGTGTGGTGGTATGCACTGGTACATTCAGAGACACTGCCTTCACCAGAAAAATACACACATAAACACTGGCCCACTAGAAGCCTAAAACCCCCCCTTCTTGATGAGCCACTTTGTGGACATGCAAATAATGAGGTTTTTATTACAACATGTGAAAGCAACCTGGTTTCAGTCCGAAGTCATTGAATACTGGCACTTGATCAGTGACTTCCGGGGTCAGACACCAACAAAAAAGCCTTTCACGTTGGCATGATACATGGAATAATACATGGCCTGACACATGGCCGTGTGTCAGGGGGAAATGCGGCTGGACAACAATGTAAGTTGAAGGGGCGGATGTCCGAGTAGGGTGAGTTGTATACACAGCGTCAGGGGGAAACACTGCGGGACAACGAAAGCAGCGGGAGTCTGAGTAGGGGTGGTGGATGGGTCCAACAACAACCCATTTTCACCTGGGAGGCCGGTGTTCACTTCCTGTATGAATGTAAATCCAAACCGTGTTATTTTTTACCTAAACCCAATCACGATCTCGTGCATGTGTTGGCTGAACGTAACCACGTGTTTGTGGTTGAAGATTTGCGGTGTTGTACCTATGTAGTGCGTTTATTTTGAAAGAGACTGTATATAAACTGTACATTTCCTGTGAAAACAAAAGTGCATTTTACAGGCTAAAGTTGACACGGCGTCCAAGAACGTGAGCAACCAATGCACCCAGGGTACCTTGTACATCATATGTCGATGTGAAAAGTCCATGACCAAATGTTGATATGTGATGAGGTCAGAGTGAGAATGTGTTGGTGGAAGTGGCATGCTTTTGTTTTACCACAGACTAACATCTTAATCCAGCTGGTGTTCAGTGTGTTAAAGAAGATGTAAAGGGCTGCATTGATGTGACGTTTGTTCAGGTACTGGTGAGGGTTAACTGGTTGATATTCACTGGAGAATATGCATCACTAAATAACAATATCATGATGCTAAAACAAAGGGTTTTAGCAACACGTTTTCATTACAAATATGTGAAGTACTGCCTGATTTGCGCATCAGACACAAGAAAAGACATCCTTTCATGACAGCATGATACGCCACTGGGCGGTGTCAATTTATAATGCCGCCGGACAGTTTCACTTTGAAACAGTCAACAACATAAGTTAAGGAGTTGGAAAGTCCCTATAGGGCGGGTGGGAGGATTGGTGGTTGGGTCCAACAAACATGGACTTTCACCCAGAAGTCCAGAGTTTTCACTTCCCATCATTAACTTCCCATAGAGCCAAACCATATTTTTTCCTAAATTTAACCACCAGCTTTTGTTGCACAAGGCAATAAATGTAAATACTGTATTGTACAGTATTTTACCAACATTGTAAGTTTATTTTTATTTATTTCATTTTGAAAGTGTATTATGAAAAGACACAATGCATGATAGAATTGAATAGAATACAAGGGAATAGAATAAAATAGAATAGAACAAAATAGAATGGAAAGAAAAGGAAAGAAAATAAATGGAATGGAACAGAAAGAAATAGAATAGACCTTTGTTGTCCATCAGGGTGTTGGGTCAAGGGCTTTTCTAGTTTTACATGGTGCAAAATTATGATAATAATAATAATTATAATATTAACAATAATAATAATAATACATAATAATAATATGTATTATTATTATTATTAACAATAATAATACATTTTATTCACACTGTCTTTTTATAATTTTATTTTATTTATGAGAAACTAAACAATATACTTAAAGCACAGAAAGGGAGGGTGCAACTGGGGCCAACAGTTCCTTTTTGCCCAAGAGACCCTAAAGCAGGCAGTTTTAATTTTGACAGCTATTTTAGATTTAGTTTTAGTCTTGAGATGAAAATGTTTATTAGTTTTAGTCACATATTAGTCATTTTTATCCTTAATAGTTTTAGTTTAGTTTTAGTCAACAAAAATTCAAGACATTTTAGCCAACTTTTATTCAGTATGTTTCTATATGTTTTTTTTTTGTTTGTTTGTTTTTATCTTTAAACTAATCCAGTTAGGCTAATTCATGGATCAGAAATTAGAATCCAGGTGACAGTAAATTTCATTTAGACAGTTTTTTTCTACAACTGCAAATCATGTCTTCACACTTATGGACTGTCGTTTCTCCAGCAGTTTCTGACAGGTTTAAGGGGTGATTTACAAGCACACACTTACTGATCATCATTTTAAAAGCTTAGCATATCTCAATTTATTGTCTCAAAAATTTTGACACCACAAATAACTAATCTGAGACACCAATACCCGGGTTAATTGTAAACTGTGACTTACCCATCTCACTCTTCTTTCTTAATCTGCAACATGCTAGTCTGGAGGTTTAAACTTGTGTCATCTCACAGAGTTGGTGATTAAAACTAAACTTTCATCTCATCCAGAGAAAACTGATGTGAGTTCAGACTGTTTACTTATAGCAAAGCTACACTCACAGATAACTGAGCCTCCTCTGTCAAACATCACTACCCATTAACCTTCCTGAGACACTCTGGACGGAGTGGAGTCCTGCAAGGATCAGCTGTGAAGTCTGGCAGCTGGTGGCTGCTTGCTTTGCTGCCGTTCAGAAGCTAGTGAAACATCCTGGTGCAGACTATTAACTAATTAATTTGAAAATAATTACAAGCATGGCCATTTTCAGTATCCGATTGTTCAAGCAATTAACCAAGGAGCAGAAGACGACCTGGGTGAAGTCCAATAATCGCTGCTGGCGCTGTGGACGGCACCACCAGGCCGCCCAGTGTAGGTTAAGAATCCTATGCAAGACGTGCAAGGGGAAGCACCTCGAGGCCTTGCATGATGTGAATCTCAGGCCTGGCAAGAACGAGTACGCTACAGGGCATAGCACTGATGCAGAAGTGAAGCCGCCGACAGATGTTCTGTACCTGGATCGGCGTGCCGGCTGCAATCAGGTCCTCTTGAAGGTCAGTAAGGTGCTACTACATAACGGCAACCACACCCTGGAGACGTACGCCATATTAGACGATAGCTCAGACAGGATGATCCTCCTCGAGGAGGCCGCTCAGAGGCTGCAGCTTCAGGGAATGCCAGAGAGCCTCACCCTAAGAACAGTTCGGCAGGATCTGAGGACACTACATGGCTCATCAGTGACGTTCAAAATCTCCCCGGCTAGTCAGCCGACAAAGACATTTACCATCGAGGGGCCTTCACTGCCAGTGAGCTAGGTCTCGCTGAACGCTCTTATCCAGTGAAGAGACTTAAGTGCAGATATACGCACCTCAAGACGCTCCCCCTGCAGCCGTTCACAGACGCCCACCCACTCCTCTTGATAGGCTCAGACTGTCCGCACCTGGTGACGCCTATTGCACCTGTCCGTCTCGGCCCACCTGGGGGCCCAGCTGCAGTGAAGACCAGGCTTGGCTGGACACTGCAAGGTCCAGTCAAGTCTCTCCAACAGTGCAGCCGCCCACAGCAGTGTCTGTTCTTGTCCATCACCTCTCCGGCGGCTGAACTCTTCAACCAGGTAGAGAAGCTCTGGCAACTGGACACCCTACCATACAGAAATGAGAAGCTGGTGACTAGGTCACGGAGAGACCAGGAGGCCATGAACCTGCTAGAGGCAAAGACCACGAGAGTGGAGGTAGAGGGAGTACTCAGATATGCCACCCTACTGTTGCGCGTGAGTAACATACCGACGCTCACAGCGCAGCCCGAAGCGGTATTCCCCAGCCTACGTGGCACAGAGAAGCGTCTCAGCAGAGACCCGGTGAAGGCAGAAGCTTATCAGGCAGAGATCATGAAGCTGAAGGAAGCGGGCTATACCACCAGAATTAGTCAGGAGCAGGCAAAGACCACCAAGGAGTCGTGGTTCATTCCCCACCACCTGGTGACACACAACGGGAAGAATCGTATTGTGTTCAACTGTTCCTTCACCTACAGGGACAAGAATCTCAACGAGCTACTATTGTCCGGCCCAAACCTAGGTGCATCTCTCCTGGGTGTCCTGCTGCGGTTTAGGGAACACTCCATTGCTGTCAGCAGCGACATCAAGGGAATGTTTCACCAGGTGAGGTTGCTGCCTGAAGACCAGCCTCTGTTGCGCTTTCTCTGACAAGACCTACAGAGAGACACCCAACCTAGTGTGTATGAGTGGCAGGTCCTTCCCTTCGGGACTACTTGTTCACCATGCTGTGCCATATACGCTCTACAGAGGCATGTGCACGATCACACCCACCTAAGGGATGCAGTTTGTGAGTCCATCGAGAACCACTTCTATGTGGACAACTGGCTGCAGAGCTTCTCTTCTCCAGACATGGCCAAAGACGTTGTTGACAAGCTGAGGGGGCTGTTAATGGAGGGAGGCTTCGAGCTGCGACAGATGTCATCAGCCACCTGCCCACGGCGATCAGGTCAGAGAGTAGCGAACAGTTGTTAAACCACACAGACATGGACCCACAGGAGCCTGCCCTGGTTATGCCATTCAGACATGCTGCGCTATAAGTCACGGCTGCTGGAGAGCTCCCCTCTCACCATGAAGAACATTTACAGTATTGGCCAGTCAATATGACCCCATAGGGTTCCTCACGCCGTACACTACGAGGGCCAAAGTGCTTGTTCAGCAGTTATGGGACAAGAAGCGGGAGTGGGACGACCCCCTGCTGCCCAGTGAGTTGCTCACGGCGTGGCAAGACTGGGAAAACGAGTTGCAATACCTGGACAACATCAGACTGCCTTGCTGCTATGTGAGCCCAGCCATGGACCATGCAGCCAGTATGCGGGAGGTGCACATCTTCTGCGATGCGTCTCAAAGTGCGTATGGCAGTGTGGGATATCTGCGCACAGAAGATGCAGAGGGGCATGTGGAGGTTGCCTTCCTGACAGCCCGGTCAAGAGTGGCCCCCAAGCGTCAGCTTTCCATGCCACGGTTGGGGCTGTACGCTGCACTCACTGGTGCTCAGCTCACAAACTTGCTAACCCGAGAGCTCACACTGGAGGTATCCAGAGTGGTTATGTGGACAGGCTCCACAACTGTCCTTGCCTGGATCCAGTCGGACTCCTGCCGCTTTAAGGTACTTGCAGGAACCCGTATTGCCGAAATTCAGGAGTTGACTGACAGCCAGGCCTGGTGCTATGTGGAGACGTCAGAGAACCCAGCGGATGACCTCACCCGGGGGAAGTCACTGCACGATCTCACGGGTGAGAACCGTTGGACCCATGGACCCACGTTCCTGCGGCTGCCACCTGACCAGTGGCCAGTGCATCGAGTCACAACGAGTGAAGACATCGGTGAGGAGCTGCGAAGGCCCACAACCTGCCTGGTTGGTAACCGGCCCCAACCATTCCCTGCCTGATGCTCAGCAGCAGCAACTCAGCATCCTGCGGTCCGCTCAAAGAGACAGCTTCCCCTAAGAAGTCCAGTGCCTGGCAGCTGGGAAACAAGTCCCTTCCTCCAGCTGTTTAAACACACTGGCTCCAGAATATGATGACTGCGGTGCTGTCAGGAGCTGGAGGACGATGAGATCCACCCTGTAGTCCTTGACCTGAGGCATGCTGTGACCAAGCTGCTCATCTGACAGGTCGATCATGATCTGAAACACCCTGGTGCAGAACGGCTCTTTGCGGAGCTGAGGAGGAAGGTCTGGATCCTTCGTGGCCGTGAGGCCATAAGAAGAGAGCAGCGCTCATGCCCTGAGTGTCAGAGGTGGAGAGCCCGACCAGTCAACCCCAAGATGGCAGGCCTGCCTCCTGCATGCCTCAGGCTACATCAACCAGCCTTCTTCTCTACAGGGATTGATTGTTTTGGTCCAGTGCAGGTTAAAGTCGGCTGTCGGAATGAGAAATGCTGGGGTTTGCTCTTTAAATGCCTCACGACGAGAGCAGTCCATATTGAAGTGCTGTCTAGCATCAACACAGACTCCTTCCTGATGGCGTTGAGGAGATTCATATCCCGTTGCGGGAAACCAGCGGAGTTGCTCTCTGACCAGGGCACTAATTTCAGAGGTGGAGACAGGGAACTACAAGAGGCTTTCCAAGCCCTGCATCCTTCCCTCCAAACCCAGCTGGCAGAGTACCAGATAAAGTTCTGCTTCAACCCACCTAGCGCCCCCCACTTTGGAGGCTCCTGGGAGCGGGAAATCCGGTCGATTAAGTCTGCCCTGACGGCTACCCTGGGCTCACAAGTCGTCAGCGGAGAAGTGCTGACCACTGTCCTGATTGAGATCGAAGGCATTCTCAACTCCAAGCCCCTTGGCTATGTATCCTCTGATGTGGCAGACCCGGACCCGGTCACCCCCAACTTATTGCTGATGGGGCGGCCAGACCCCTCTTTACCTCAGGCAGTGTACCACGACTCAGAGCTGCTTGGCCGTCGCCAATAGAGGGCCTGTCAAGTGCTGTCCGATCGTTTCTGGTAACGGTTCCTGCGCCACTACCTGCCCATGCTGCAAACCCGGTCCAAGTGGCAGACAGACACACCCCCTCTTCAGCTGGACACTGTCGTTATGATCATCGATCCTCAGCTGCCCAGAGAATTGTGGCCTGCTGGGAAAATCAACAAGGTGTTCCCTGGGGCAGATGGCCTGATTCACATGGCAAAGTCAGTGACCGCACCTATGTCAGACCTGTGAGCATCAGACTCCCTGCTGTACCGGAAGGAGATGAATAGTGATGGACTGAATACTACAAATTTGCCGGGGGCTGTTCTGAAGACTGCAGGACAGGACAGGACAGGTAGTTCGGGGGCCCAGCCACTAGGGGCGCTACAACAGACCCGGCCTAGCTGAGTCACACCAATTTATGGGAGTGAGGTAGAGACTCACGGTAGCTCTGTTATGTGTGGAGAAAAGCAGAGACTGACGACAGTGTTAAGTTTGTGTTGAGTGTAGAGGCAGCTGTTTGAGTTGTTACTTTGTATCAGTTTATCAGCCCCTTCGAGTTGCCACTTTGTCACGATTGATTGGCCGCCTGTGTATGCGTCCAGAGACACGTGAGTTATACTGTTTACTTACCGTATATAGTATCATTTGTTTGTTAAGTTATATCTGCTGCTACAGTGTGTATTTTCATTAGGTAGATGTGATAAGTATTACTGCTAATGGTATAAACGGTCGTTTATGTTTATATCTATGCCACTGACCGTCTCCTTTTGTTGTCACTTATGTATATGTGACATATATATACATATATATTATTATATATATATTACTTATGTTTATGATGCATGGTCACATGTCTTCTCATGTTTCTGGATGATCGTTGGCATGCTAACGATGATTATTATTGTTTATGGGGAGCTTTAGGTTAGGTTGGCACACTGTGATTTGTGGACTATTGTGTATTTGTGAGCTGTTGTATGTTTATGGTTATTGACGGCTGTTATTAGGGCCTGAGCGACGACGAAGTCGTCCGTGAGGACCCTATTGTAATCGCGCTGTTTATTATTATTAGGGCCCGAGCGACGACGAAGTCGTCTGTGAGGACCCTATTGTAATCGTACTGTTTATTAGGGCCCAAGCACCTAGCGGTGCGAGGACCCTATTGAAATGCAAGGATTTTTTATTATTATCATTATTATTATTATTATTATTATTATTATTATTA
>NC_065510.1:46081029-46083208 GCF_006386435.1 Epinephelus moara
TGATGTTTCGCCGTGATGATAAACGTTGCTGTAACTTGACTCCATGTGGGAATATCTTGCCAAAACTTCACACATATGATGACAGTCCAGCCCTGAACACATCTACAGAGGAATTTTGAATCACCGCCATAGCGCCACCTTCTGGCAACAGAAAGCTACTTTATACATTCTTTGATGTCCAGCTTCTAGCAGGTTAATCAGACCCACCTCAAACTTGCTGGTCTAAGTCCTTAGACCTTGATGATGCTTAAAAATTAAGCTTTTTAGTCTTCATCAAACGCTGTCACCGTGGCGCCGCCTTGTTCGCCATCAAACACGATGTTGTTTTGAAGGGACAAGGGATGCTTGAAAACTCACCAAACGTGGCATACACATCCCAGGTCGCAAGTCCTGTTGTCTGATGTGATTTTTGTGCTTTGATGCACCAAGCTGGCTCAACAGCGCCCCCTAGAATATTTCAATTGTGCAGCCCCCAAAGCTGGTTTGACCTGCATGTATGAAACTTGGTAGTCACCTGTAACATTCTATTATGTACAAAAAAGCCTCTTGGAGCCATGCTCCAAACCCAACAGGAAGTCCGCCATTTTGAATTTACTTGTGCAATTTTGGTGCATTTTTGCCCATTTCCAGGGCTTGTAAATTAACGAACTTGTCCTACAGATTTAATCAGATTGGCTCCAAACTTGGTGTATGTAATCGTGACTATGTTGTGACCGAAAGTTATCACAGGATTTGCCCAATGTTGAATGGCGCACCCGCTGCTGAGCGTTGAATCTTGAGGTCTCGCCATGAAAAACGAAATTGCTGTAGCTCTGGCATAAATGGTCCAATCTCCACCAAACTTCACATGATTCATATTCGTCCCGTCCTAAACACATTCTCGTTACCATATTTCCTTATAATCATAGCGCCACCTAGTGTCGAAAGGAAGTACTTCTTATCAGACACTTATCTTTGGATTCACCTGAAATTTCAATGCTGTGGTCTATATTTGATGTTCACAAACATGACATATCATTAGTGTCTATGCGCGCTGCAGAGGGTTTACTTTTGATGTCTCGCCATGAAACAGGAAATTGCTATAAATTTGGAGTAAATGGTCCGTTGTCCACCAAACTTGACATGATACATATTTGTTCTGCCCTGAACACAATTATATGACAATATTCCGTGATAGTCATAGCGCCACCTAGTGGTGAAAGGAAGTACTTCTTACCAGACACTTATCTTTGGATTCACCTGAAATTTCACTGCTGTGGTGTGTATTTGATGTACACAAACATGACATATGATTAGTGTCTATGTGTGCTGCAGAGGGTTTAATTTTGATGTCTCGCCATGAAACAGGAAATTGCTATATTTTTGCAGTAAATGTTCTGATCTCCTTCAAACTTCAGATGATTCATATTAGTTCTGTCCTGAAAACATTTATATGACCATATTTCCTGATACGCATAGTGCTACCTAGTGGTGACAGGAAGTAGGTCTCAAACACTTATCTTTTGATTTATCTGAAAGTTAAATGCTGTGGTTGATGTATAAAAACATGATGTATAATTACTGCGCTCTCCAACTCCCTCTAGTGGAAAGAGGAAGTGATACAAAATGTGAAATATGTCATTCCAGCACTGTATCAGGAATATGCCAAGTCACTCGTGCATGCGATGTCTAACTTTGACAGAAATGATCCGACGCGTCAGAAGGTGTCCTGCCAGCCCCCCCAAGTTGCATGAAGGTGCGAGGGCCCGTTCATCGCTGCTTGCAGCTTTAATTTTTCTTCTTCTTCTTCTTCCTCCAAATGAATTCCCTTTTTGGGAGGCTTAACATACCCGAAAACTCATGAAACTTTGCACACATCTCAGAACTGGTGAAAAATTTGATATTTTAAGGGTCTCGTGCGTGGGTTCCAAAAAATGGCTCAGTAGCGCCCCCTACAAAGGTTTGAGGAAACAGCCCCTGAAGCTAGTTTAACCTAAATGTATGAAACTCGGCAGGCTTATGTAACGCCCAGAGACGTACAAAAAAGCCTCTTGGAGGCATGCTCTAAACCCAACAGGAAGTCAGCCATTTTGAATTTACTGTGCAATTTTGGTGCATTTTTGGTCAGTTCCAGGGGTCATAAATGAACGAACTAGTCCTAGAGATTTCATCCGATCGACTTCAAACCTTGGTCTGTCCC
>NC_065510.1:46085171-46126804 GCF_006386435.1 Epinephelus moara
ATGTTGTTTTGAAGGGACAAGGGATGCTTGAAAACTCACCAAACGTGGCATACACATCACAGGTTGCAAGTCCTGTTGTCTAATGTGATTTTTGTGCTTTGATGCACCAAGATGGCTCAACAGCGCCCCCTAGAATATTTCAATTAAGCAGCCCCCAAAGCTGCTTTGACCTACATGTATGCAACTTGGTAGGCACCTGTAACATTCAATCACGTTCAAAAAAGCCTCTCGGAGGCATGCTGTAAACCCAACAGGAAGTCGGCCATTTTGAATTTACTGTGCAATTTTGATGCATTTTTGGCCATTTCCAGGGGTCATAAATGAATAAACTAGTCCTAGAGATTTTATCCGATCGACTTCACACCTTGGTCTGTCCCACCCCAAGACCTTGAAGATGAAAAGTTATCAAAAACTTGAGTTTTCGTCAATGCGTGTGACCGTGGGATGGCGTCAAAGTTAGGGGTCTCGCCACTAAACAGAAAGTAGTTTATAACTCCAGCATACATGGTCCAATCTTGCCCAAACTTCACAGGCTTGATGCCAGTCCCATCCTGAACACATCTACATGTCAATAATTAGAGATAAACATAGTGCCCCCTACTGGCAACAGGAAATGTCATGTTTTAGACTTTAATGTACATCTCCTACAGAATTGACCAGATACATCTCAATCTTGGTGAAAAAAGTCATAAGACGTTGATGACGCTTTATTGTGGAAACTGTGAATAAGACGTTGATGACGCTTTATTGTGGAAACTGTGAGTTTTCGTCGAAGGGCATGGCCATGGCCTGGCGGCAAACTTTGATGTTTCGCCGTGATGATAAACATTGCTGTAACTTGACTCCACGTGGGAATATCTTGCCAAAACTTCACACATATGATGAAAGTCCAGCCCTGAACACATCTACAGAGGAATTTTGAATCACCACCATAGCGCCACCTACTGGCAACAGAAAGTTACTTTATACATTCTTTGATGTCCAGCTTCTAGCAGGTTAATCAGACCCACCTCAAACTTGCTGATCTAAGTCCTTAGACCTTGATGATGCTTAAAAATGAAGCTTTTGAGTTTTCATCAAACGCTGTCACCGTGGCGCTGCCTTGTTCGCCATCAAACACGATGTTGTTTTGAAGGGACAAGGGACGCTTGAAAACTCACCAAAAAACGTGGCATACACATCACAGGTTGCAAGTCCTGTTGTCTGATGTGATTTTTGTGCTTTGATGCACCAAGATGGCTCAACAGCGCCCCCTAGAATATTTCAATTAAGCAGCCCCCAAAGCTGGTTTGACCTGCATGTATGAAACTTGGCAGGCACGTGTAACACTCGATTATGTACAAAAAAGTCTATTGGAGCCATGCTCCAAACCCAACAGGAAGTCCGCCATTTTGAATTTACTTGTGCCACTTTTGTGCATTTTTGCCCATTTCCAGGGCTTGTAAATTAACGAACTTGTCCTACAGATTTAATCAGATTGGCTCCAAACTTGGTGTATGTAATTGTGACTATGTTGTGACCAAAAGTTATCACAGGATTTGCCCAATGTTGAATGGCGCGCCCGCTGCTGAGCGTTGAATCTTGAGGTCTCGCCATGAAAAACGAAATTGCTGTAGCTCTGGCATCAATGGTCCAATCTCCACCAAACTTCACATGATTCATATTCGTCCCGTCCTAAACACATTCTCATTACCATATTTCCTTATAATCATAGCGCCACCTAGTGTCGAAAGGAAGTACTTCTTATCAGACACTTATTCTTTCACTTTATTCACCTGAAATTTCAATGCTGTGGTCTATATTTGATGTTCACAAACATGACATATCATTAGTGTCTACGTGTGCTGCAGAGGGTTTAATTTTGATGTTTCGCCATGAAACAGGAAATTGCTATAAATTTGGAGTAAATGGTCCGTTGTCCACCAAACTTGACATGATTCATATTTGTGCCACCCTGAACACATTTATATGACAATATTCCGTGATAGTCATAGCGCCACCTAGTGGTGAAAGGAAGTACTTCTTACCAGACACTTGTCTTTGGATTCACCTGAAATTTCAGTGCTGTGGTCTATATTTGATGTACACAAACGTGACATATGATTAGTGTCTATGTGTGCTGCAGAGGGTTTAATTTTGATGTCTCGCCATGAAACAGGAAATTGCTATATTTTTGCCTTAAATGTTCTGATCTCCATCAAACTTCAGATGATTCATATTAGTCTTGTCCTGAAAACATTTATATGAAAATATTTCCTGATACTCATAGTGCTACCTAGTGGTGACAGGAAGTAGGTCTCAAACACTTATCTTTTGATTCATCTGAAAGTTAAATGCTGTGGTGTATATTTGATGTATAAAAACATTATGTATAATTACTGTGCTCTCCAACTCCCTCTAGTGGAAAGAGGAAGTGATACAAAATGTGAGAGATGTCATTCCAGCACTATATCAGAGATATGCCAAGTCACTCCTGCATGCGATGTCTAACTTTGAGAGAGATGAATTGGCACGTCAGAAGGCGTCCTGCCAGCCCCCCCGAGTTGCGTGAAGGTGCGAGGGCCCGTTCATCGCTGCTTGCAGCTTTAATTAGGGCCCGAGCGACGACGAAGTCGTCTGTGAGGACCCTATTGTAATCGCGTTGTTTATCATTATTTATTATTATTATTCTTACGAACATTAAATCCTCAATTTCGCCCCTTTCCCAAATTCAAAAACTCCCCAAATTTGGCACACACGTTTGGTCTGGCGAAAAATTTTATAATCTATTGTCCTCCTGAATTTCCACCACTAGGTGGCGCTATAATCAAGGAAAGTGCGTTTTGGGTCATAACTCCCATATACTTTGTGGCACATTCAAAACCCTTATATCCACGCATTCAGTGAATTTTGCTGAATCTCGTGATATAGGCCACGCCCATTTCCGCCTACGTTTGTCCCGCAAATTCGCAAAATGTCGCAAACCTACTTTTTCGAACTCCTCCTAGGCAATTTCACCGATTTGCATGAAACTGCACACATCATCTATGGACTCTTCTGACCAGAAGTTTTTAAAAGAATTTTGATATTCCCAAGAATACTGAAGTTATTAAATAGCAGGTTCCTGCAGATTTGGTACAAAACAGGAAGTGTTGCATATCTCCACAATGGTGTGTCCAAATGACATGAAACTCAATTTACTACTTCCCCATGAGCCCCTGAGGCTCTGTGCAAAATGTCAGGCAATGATCACAAGGTGGCGCTCTTTAAATTGAAGTATTTTATATCTCCACATCGGTTGCTCGGATTAACACGAAACTTAGAACAATTATTGTCAATGCCCTCCTGAGGATATCTGAAAAAGGAGTTACCGATCTGCCCGTAGGTGGCACTGTGGTGGCAGTCTAACTTAATATTTGGCACTGTGCCAACACCATAACACTTATGGAAATGAAATTGATAGGGCTGGTAAAGACTGGCCCCTGTAACTCAAACATCAAAAATGACCAGCAGGTGGCACTATTTTCAATGCAAAAGCGTTTTTGGCCCACAACTCCCACATAACATGTCGCACGTTTTGAAACTTTATATCTCAGTTTTCCCTGAATTCAGCTGAATTGTGTGATGTAAGGCACGCCCACTTTTGCATTAAATTTCCATTTGCAAAATTGCGAACAATGAAAAACCTACTTTTTCGAACTCCTCCTAGGCGATTTGACTGATTTGCACCAAACTTTGCATGAAGCATCTGTGGACCCTCCTGACAAAAAGTTATTAAAAGAATTTTGTTTGTCCAAAAACGCCCAAAATATAAAACAACAAATTCCTGCACATTGTTTTCAAAACAGACAGTCTTTCATATCTTGAGCAAATGCAGTTGGATTACCACAACACTTTCGCTGATTGTGTTCCATGGCCCGATGAGAGTTGGTGCAAAATTCGGTGCAAATCGGCCAATAGGTGGCGCTCTGGTGGCAGTCTAATTAGTGTGAATGGAAGTAAATTGGAAAATCTTCAAATCCTCTTCAAAACTCATCGACTTTCAACCTCTTCTTGTCCCTCATACTTTGAGCTAGAGACACCATGTCAACTTTTAAAGAGTCAGAAGACCTTGAACGCATTAACTGTACATAATTATCTATCTTTATCTTTATTTCGGCCATGACCAATATTCTTTTGTTTATGAACACTGGTAGATAACTATCTTGCCACCAGGTGATCTTTGGCTGCTCCTGACGCTACCGTCATAAAAACAAGAGACGAAGAAATCTGAGTATCTGATTGAAAATTGATACACAGGTCAAGAATGGCGAGCTCTTGATTCTGATACCTTTAAATGTCAGTGCCTGCTGTTTTTAGATCGGTGGGACAGAGCTGCCAGCTGAAATGGAGGTGATACAGCCCCCTCTCTCCCTCAAAACTAATCAATTACACCATCAAATGACTCCAAAACGCTCTAGTGGAAAACACACGGCTCGTGCATTCCCCACGCTATGAAATAATAATGTATAATTAAGTAACATTACGACACATGAAGCAAATACTCGGAACTACTTTCTTCAGTAAACCACTGGGCGGAGTGACACAGTTCGTACCTGAGACAGTGCCGTAGTTATTGCTTGCAGCCTTGCATTTGTGGTATCATCAGCTGGACGCAGCAGAAAGTTTGAGAAAAGTCTACAGAGTGTTGTTGTTAATCATGGTTTACACATGTATTGTAAAAGGTTGCCATAACAAGCCGAAGACGTGGAGCAGAGTGACGTATATGGACAGGATGAAACAATTTGTGCTGGACATCAATCCCAACACGCCTGTGGAAACGGTCCGTAAAATGTTTGTTTACGAGGACTACAGTGAAAGGATGGAGCGCAGAAGCTCAGGAATGGTTCAAACGCTTTTCTTGAAAGATACTGTCTTATTATCTGTCGGTATCACAAAACGAGCAGACGTAGCAAGTGATTGTTGTGTAATTGTGCGCAGCATCTCTCTGCTGTAACGTAAACGTTCCCGGGCCCTATTAGCAGCCGGCCTTTTAAAAAAAAATTAATAAATAAACGCCGGTCTCTTTTTTAAACTGGTGGTGTTTATGTGACATTTTTGGCATTTATAGAGCGCTAGACCCGGATTACACACATCCACAGATACAGAGAAGCACATCAACTCACACACATCAACCCTCACCCAGGCACATGCGCAGTTGTGCACTCTCAGCTGATTGTAAACAGATAAGATGGTGACAAGACGCAACTTCAGTGTTCATTTAAAGCTAGAAGTTTTTAAATATTCCGAACAAATGTCGGGGGAATACGCTGCGAGGCATATGACGCCTGGTTGACAGAGGACGGCAACAAAACCTTCACAAAAGGAGGGAACATGAGAGCAGGTGACAAACGCAAGATAACGGCTTACCGGCGACACACAAGCCCGTCTCCAGGTCTAATAATTTCCTCTTTCGTTGGTGTCATGACTGCCCAGTACCTGGACAACCGAGCAGGGGCGTCACACAGGTATGTGGTGTGTCAGAGGAGAAACGAGCCATTCACATTTCTGTCTTTTTGTCAGTAACGGCCCACAAACCTCACCGCACTTTAGGGACTGCTCGTTACTTGTCAGGGGAGGAGGGTGGCTGGTTGATTTTTATTTTATTTTTTGATTTTATTTTGATCCCCCCTACCCTATGAGCCCGAACGACGCATAGTGTGTCCAAATTCACATCTGTTCTTCTCTATTGATTTTCTCCGCGACTGTGCATCATAGCGAGAAGCCACGCATATCACGCAAAACAGCGGAATTGTAGCTTTCCGACAAGGCCAAGCAGTTGTCGGTAGTCCAATGTTTTCACAGCGAAAAAAAAAGATAAATTTACACTAAAATTATGTATAACAGAGCTTTCATACAGCTTTGCACACACATTACTCTTGGATGGATTGCAGGCTCGCACAGAAATGGCATGCATATCACATGAAAGCGCAGGACCAGAGCTTTCCAGTGATACCACACACATCATTGTACTGTCATCCCATCATGCTATAAATACAGATTAATTGTCTACAAAATAAAAACCTGACGAATTTCTTTACAATCCATTATACAGATCTTGTTATCAGTCACTTCATATAGTGAGGAATATCATATCTTACCTTGTCTTAGGCTTGCGTGTGTTTCTCCCTGTCTATCCACATTTGTAGTCCGGCTTTCAAGATGCAAATATCTCCATATTGTCCAGTTGACACAATAATAAAGTAGAATAATCACCTTTCTGACAAAAGCTGAAAATGTAAAAGCTTTGTAAACGTACAATGTGTGGCAGAGCTGTTGTATTGGATTGTATTAGATTGCACAGGTGTACCTAATAAAGTGGCCAGTAAGCCCCACATTTACACCACCAATCCATGCCTGCTCTGGATCTCCCCGCAGCCCCTGGTTGCTCAACAGCCTCAGCCCCTGAGACCATGCTGATTAAAAGTTATTAAAAGCTTTTCTCTATGTCGAGGGGTGTGGCTACTATGACGACGCCCTCGCCACCAAATCAGTTGGCTTTTTGATGGCTTCAGCGACCTCATATCCTCACGAAATTGATACACAGGTCAAGAATGGCGAGCTCTTACATCTGATAGGGCCGTCGCCCATGGGGGGGACAAAATGCCTCTACAGTCCCCCTTGAAATTTTCAAAAACCCCTCCCCATAGGGATTTTCTTGGAGTACGAAGATGAAACGTCACACCACGTCAGGGTTAACTTACTCTGAGTTTGCACATAACCGCTTCAGTGATGCGTGCTGCTGGCCCCCCGCGGTGGCGCGGGAGAGCGAGGGCCCGGTCACAGCTGCTTGCAGCTTTAATTTCTTATTATTATTCTTACGAACATTAAATCCCCAATTTTACCCCTTTCCCAAATTCAAAAACTCATCAAATTTGGCACACGTGTTTGGTCTGGCGAAAAATTTGGTATTTTGGCAGTGTTCTATGTGGACAGGGCCAAATGGCGACATAGCGCCCCCTAGAAAATTTCGTGCCTCGAGCCCCGCCTGTGAGTTTCACCTATGCGCATGAAAATTGGTGGGCTCATAGAACATGCCAAGACGCACAAAAAATCCTCTTGGACCCATACTGTAAACCGAACAGGAAGTCGGCAATTTTGAGTTGAATTTTTGACATGTTTGAACGAATTCCTTCTAGGGATTTCGTCCGATCAACTTCAAATTTGGTACAGATCATCCTGAGAACATGCCGATCAAAAGTTATTAAAAGCTTTTCTCTATGTCAAGGGGCGTGGCCACTAGGGCGTGACAAAGTTTGGTGACTTTTCGTTTTGTCGCCATTGAATTTCGAACGGACCTCACGCCCACATACTTGATCTCAGCAGCTTCAAACATGCTGGACATGAAGATGGCTCCGCCCTGAACGGCCAGATATATTAATATCCCACCTTACTCATAGCGCCCCCCAGTGGTAACAGAAAGTGACCAGTTTTTGCTTTAACATGTACTGATGACACAAACTTGACTGCATCAACTTCATTCCACTTCTAATGCATGCAGAACAAGTTGGCGAAGCTACCTTATGAACGCTGTGAAGCTATGTCTAATGGTGTCCATGTGGCGGCGTGGCGACTATTGATCCCTCGCCACTAAATACGTTTGGCTTTTTGATGGCTTCAACGATCTTATATCCTCATGAAAATTGATACACAGGTCAAGAATGGCGAGCTCTTGCATCCGATAGGGGCGCCGCCCATGGGGGGGACAAAATGCGTCTATAGCGCCCCCTTGAAATTTTCAAAAAACCCTCCCCATAGGGGTTTTTTTGGAGTAGGAAGATGAAAATGGGTACATATGTGTATGTTGCCCAGACGCACAAAAAAGTCTCTGCCACCAATGGTCTACTCCAAACAGGAAGTCGGTCATTTTGATTTAAACTTTTAATTTTGGTGGCGATTTTGTGATTTCGACACCTTGTATTTTGACAAACTCCTCAAACTCCTCCTTTGGTACAGATCACCCTGAGACCATGCTGATCAAAAGTTATTAAAAGCTTTTCTCTATGTCAAGGGGCGTGGCCGCTATGGCGCTGCCCTCGCCATCAAATACGTTTGGCTTTTTGATGGCTTCAGTGGCCTCATCTCCTCATGAAAACTGATACACAGGTCAAGTATGGCGAGCTCTTACATCTGATAGGGGCGTCGCCCATGGGGGGGACAAAATGCCTCTATAGTGCCCCCTTGAAATTTTCAAAAAACCCTCCCCATAGGGGTTTTTTTGGAGTAGGAAGATGAAAATGTGTACATATGTGTATGATGTCCAGACGCACAAAAAAGTCTCTGCGACCAATGCTCTATTCCAAACATGTTCATCTACTCAACAGGATGTTAGGAGACTAGATGTGTGGTAATCAGCATCTGTTGGTGGTAAAAGCTACTCAAGTTGAAATAGCGAGTAAACTTTTACTTTGTTTAATATGTGGAATATGAGTAAAACCAAAGTGAGGAGCAATCATGGGACTGTTTTTAAATTTCATTTTCACCCAGTTATTAAAAACATTGAACAACATTTAATGACTTTCTCAAACGCTAATATGAAAAGAAAGTGATGTTACATATAAAGGGATAGTTTGATATTTTGGCAAATTCACCTATTGCTGTAATCCCTATAGTCATATGAGTAGGTAGTCTACATTACCTTTAATTGTCAGTTCCTGCTGTTTTGAGATCGGTGGGACAGAGCTGCCTACTGCTCAATGCACAAAATGGAGGTTTATTCGCTGTCGGCCTCTTTTAGTAACCGGGTGTAAAAGAAATTTAATAAATAAACGCTGGCCTCTTTTATAAACCATAGGTGGTTATTTGACGTTTTGGCATTTATAGAGCGCTAGACCTGGATTACACACACACACACACACACAGACGCACATCCACACACACATTCACCCTCATCCAGGTACATGCGCAGCTGCGCACTCTCAGCTGATTGTAAACAGATAAGATGGCGACAAGACGCAACTTCAGTGTTAATTTAAAGCTAGAAGTTTTGATATATTCCGAACAAATGTGGGGGGAATACGCCACGGGGCATATGACGCCTGGTTGGCAGAGGACGGCAACAAGACCTTCACAAAAGGAGGGAACATGAGAGCAGCTGACAAACGCAAGATAACGGTAGGCTGACCAAACGTCCTCTTTTGCCCAGACATGTCCACTTTTCACATCCTGTCCGGGGCATCCGAGGGTTTTTTATAAACTGATGATAATGTGTGTTTCCGTGTGTTTGTGTTTGTTAGAGTGCGGCACGGGCCGCATATTTCTGTCCGAACCCGAACCGAGCCCGACATTATTTAATGACCAAAGCACTGAGTTTGTGTCACACAGTTGTTACGGTTACAGGCTATTTAACAGGCTGGGCATGCTCAGCAGAGAGGGAGACCTCCGTGTTTGAGATGGGAGCGGGAGTCGGCAGGTCCGACGCTTCCAGCGAGAGGAGAGGGAGAAATATACCAAAATAAGATAAAATAGGAAAAACTTATCTCCCTCTTTTATTTTATTTTCAGCATTTAATCAAGGCGGAGGCGGGTGGCTGGAGGTCCAAGACTTCCATCGAGGGGAGAGGTAGAAACAAACAGCTAATGTGTGTCTGTGTATGTTATGTTCAGGTGTTGTCACGTAAATAACAGTGCCCAAGCAATAAACAGGACAGACAATAGGATTTTATTTATTTTTACACTACATTTTCACTGAAAGCTGACCAAATCCGACCCGAGCCCAAATACAATTTATAGCTACATTTTTGACCAAACCCGGCCCAACCCGTCGGGTACCGTCGGGCTCGGATCGCCACACTCGAGTGTGTGTATGTGTCCCCTATTGGGGCCTATCTGAATTTCTGTCTTTGAGAGATATTATTTTGTAATATAACTGAATTTTCTATCCATACATATAAAGGGGGAGGGATGGTTCGCCCAGGGCGTAAAACTAGCCAGGACCGCCTCTGGCACTGATATTTTTACCGTAACCATCTTTATCTATGGAAGCCCATTTTCGCCAGTAATCGGAAAAAAAATCGCCATTCCTAATCAAAATTGTGAGATAAAAAGTCACAATTATGAATGTAGCCTAGTTTTAAAATTAATTTGTGGCATGTTGTCTTATCAGGTGTGTGGCATCACGGTGGCTGCAGATGGGACAAAGGATGAGATGATTCACTGTTTCAAGGCAGGACAACTAGTACACTGTGCTGCAGTAAATATTAAATAGTGGTGATTTACAAAAACACCAAAAACTATTTTTACTGTTAAAGTTTGTTCCTGTAAATAATACAGTATTTTATTTGTAATACTATATAGAAAATCTACATTTTTACTGTAAAGACAGGTTTACATAAATATTTCTGCTGTTTAAATAAAAAAAAAATTCAGTATTTGTATTTTCAAATTTGGCTGTGATTTTTTTTTTCTTTTATTAAAAGCCCTGCTCAACAGCCTCAGCCCCTGAGACCATGCTGATCAAAAGTTATTAAAAGCTTTTCTTTATGTCAAGGGGTGTGGCTACTATGACGTTGCCCTCGCCACCAAATACGTTTGGCTTTTTGATGGCTTCAGCGATCTCATATCCTCATGAAATTGATACACAGGTCAAGAATGGCGAGCTCTTACATCAGATAGGGGCGTCGCCCATGGGGGGGACAAAATGCCTCTATAGCGCCCCCTTGAAATTTTCAAAAAACCCTTCCCATAGGGTTTTTTTTGGAGTAGGAAGATGAAACGTCACACCACGTCAGGGTTCACTTACTCTGAGTTTTCACATAACCGCTTCAGTGATGCGTGCTGCTGGCCCCCCGCGGTGGCGCAGGAGAGCGAGGGCCCAATCACAGCTGCTTGCAGCTTTAATTGTTATTGTTATTGTTATTTCAGAACCACACACCTCATCCCTAAGTGTATATACTGCAATAAAGTACAGTAAAAGGGATCAACCGTTTCCAGAGTCATCCCTTAAATCAAGTCTTGGGGGAACATTAGAGGCTGCGTTCTAACAGATGCACGCTTTGCGATTACAACACAGAGAAGCCAGTCTGCAATCTTCGAGCCTCCGCAACACTGATAGTCCACCACTAACATTTTCTTCGTGTCTTGTCTCATCAACAAAAATGAAACATATATTTCATCTTAGTTTTTATTATCGAGATCCAATTTTAGCTCGTCATCGTCTCATTTTCGTCATGGCAAAAGGACCTTTACGAAAACTTTTCGTCATAGTTTAAATCAATGAAATAAACACTGGGAGCAGATTAATTCCGACATATAGTTGGGTTTAAAAATGGATAGTGAGGTTTGTGTCTTGCAAACTAAATATTGGTTTTCTTTTGACACCTAATCAACCTAATCAAGTACCTAAGCTAAACCAAGCTTTTAATTGTAGCTGTGGCACAAAATGCTTTTATCATGAGTCTTTTTAGAAAGGACTGACAAACAACTGATTTTGTCATTAGGTATGAGGACATTCATGGGCAGTCCAGGAAAAAAAGAAAAAGAAAAAAACTTTCCGTGCAAACTGTGGCACATCAGGTTAAGGTCTTAGACAGAGTGCAGATGAGAAGGGCACAAACAACATAAATCTGTCCTAAATCTGTGTGTTGTGTTTATCGGAGAGCAGCATGTGGCTAAGTGGTTAGCACTGTCAGCATTTTCTGTGGGGGAAATTTTCAGCTTCTCTCTGGATTTCTGGTGAAATTTCATATTTGTTTGAATGCTGCTGCCTCAGATCAAATGCATGCTGGTATAAGCTCCAGATTCATTCGACACTCTATTAAGATACACAGATGGAGGTATTGTGTAAATGAGGACATCATCTCAGTTACATGATGAATACAGTGTGTAAGGAAAAAAGGAAAATTACACACACAAAAAATACTTTACATTGCTCGGTGTCTCTGATTACTAGCGGATAATAAAACTTCACAGAAATCAATTAACATCCTAAACACTGACATTTATTTGGCTACACACACACACACGCTTGTAAACAATTAACACATTGACATTTATTTGGCTGTTCATACTTGTCGCCTTGCTTCATTCTGTCACTCTGTTGCTCTGTCTAGTCCAAGTGAGAAATTAGCAGCAACACCATGATCAATGGGACATTCATACAGCGGTATTACATTCAAACGACTCTCCCCAAACGAATCCCCCCATGAAATGACACAGCAGCCTGTGTAGCTCCATAAATTTGCCTTGTTTAAACACTTTACCCTAATTCTTCTGGGAGGCAGCGCTCTTGTCCTTTCTTTAAGGGAAACAGATGTGAGAAAAGAATGATGGAGGCATGTTGTGTTTGTTTTGGGTCCCTCTCGAGGAGACTCTCGATATTGTGTGAATGTGTGTGTGTTGGTAAGACTGTGTGAGGTAGTCAGGATACATATGGAGACAATTATGATGCCTGGATACAAGGGACTGCCAATTTTTGTTCAATAAGAGCACTATGCATTGTGTGTGTGCCATCAGATTTTATCAAAGGTACTTTCCCACAGTTTGAGATGTATAAAGTGCAACTTTAGTCCAATTACAAGAGCTGTAAAAAATAGATATGAACTGGTTTGGCGGCCAGACAGAAATATTTTGGGAATCAACAGTTTGTGGTTTGGGTGACTGTGACCGGCACGTAAGGGTTGAACTGCAGTTGTGGGAATGTGTGGGAGGGATAATGGAAGCAGGAAGGAGGGAGAGAGAAATGTAATGAGATGAAATTAGAGTAACAGAAAGAGGTGACGAAAGTGATGGATGAAAGAGAGCTGAAGGGAGAAGCAGAGAAAAGAGAAAGTCAGAGATAGCAAAAAAGGAGATCAGAAAGCAGCCGATTAGACAATCCATTCTGATTCCAAAGTCGTCAAATACTGCCGCTTCAATAAGTGGTGATGGTGATTTCGCCATCAGACTGCACGATACGCCGCTGGGTGGCGTCAGTTTGTAACGCGATCAGGCAGAACCTTTTGTGGTGTTATGATACACTGGCAGTCAGCCGAACTGCAACCGTCATGGCAGTATGGTAGGCGGACAGGTGGCAAAATAATGCAGTCGGATGGCACCTGTCTTGGCGGTATGATTCGCTGCTGGATGGCATCAGATTAAACGCTGCCAGTAACAAGGAGCTGGAAAGTCCCTATAGGGCGGGTCCAACAAACCCCAGACTTTAAGCCAGGAGCCTGGTGTTCACTTCCTGTATGAATGGAGAACCAAACCATGATGATTTTTTTATGTAAACCTAACAATCTGCCTTTGTTGCTTAAACTAACCTCCTGTTTTTGTTGACATCCTGGTGTTAGTTGCAGCCTCCTGTTTCCACAAAATGTTCAAAAACTAGTTTCTATTTTGAAAATGTACTGAATAACTGCAGTATGATTAAAGTTAATCTTGCGGTAAGATGGCAGCTGATTGAGACGTGCTTAGTGAACCTCCGGTGAAGTGCGGACTCTATTTTGATATTTTCAGCCCATTCAAAGTGCCTGCACTACTCCAACAATTTGATTTAAACCTTTAGGTGAACACTAAGTACAGTTTTTAGAGCACCTACATACCGACCATAAGTGGCAACGAATTTTCTCCTGCAGAAGGCGAGGCTAACATGGACAACGACGCTCCCCTGACTCGTGGCATGCTATGCCAAACCATGCAGCCACTGCTGGACACAATGCAGCCGCTGCTGAAAGAGATTCTGCAACCGATGCTGAACGATATCCTTCAGCTCATGTTACAAGAATTAGAGAATAAGGTGACCGCGATAATTGACAACGTCGGCAAAGAATTACATCCAGCCATCCAAACTTTACAGTTGACCGTGACAGAGCACACTGCTAGCATCAGCACCCTCAAGATCTCTCAAGCGGATTTGGACAAAAGAGTGTCCGACGTAGAAACGAGACACGCTGAACTACTCCATAAACTTATTAATTTGGAGGACAGGAGTCGCAGGAATGATCTGAGAATTCTTGGTTTACCGGAACGGGCTGAGGGGTCCAGTCCAACGAAATTCATCCAGTCCTTCCTTCAGAAGACCTTCGAGCAAGAGTTCCCGTTGCCCCCAGAGATTGACAGACCTCACCGCACCGGTCCGCAACCACCCACCGATGGCAGGCCACGTCCATTCCTGGTCACGATCCACTTTTTCCGGCAGAAGGAACGCATACTGCAGCAGAAATACGACGGCAAGAACGTCTTTATCTTTCCAGATCTCTCCGCCGCAACAGCCAGAAGCCGAGCTGCATTCGGTCCAGTGAAAGAGATCCTTCGTAAGGAGGGGGTGAAATACGGTCTCAAACACCCTGCCAGGCTCTGGATCGAGGTGGATGGGGTGCGCAAATTCTTCGACTCCCCGGTGGACGCGAGGAGCTTTTGCAGAGATAAGTTCAAGACCATGACGTGACTCTATATTCCACCTTTGAACGAACGGACATAGTGGTAATAGTTGTTAAATCTCTCAGCATGTCGTAGGTTCTTTGTCATTTATCAGAGTGATCATTCTCAACTTAGCTGTCATTCAGGCTGTTGGTCTAGCTAGCCCCCTATTTTCATCTTGTGAGTTGATTATTTTATTTGAAGTGTGTTCATGTGTGTTGAGTTCGAATTATTAGCCTCCAGTATTTCTACTGTGCTATGCCACTTTTTATTTGTAAGCTGATGGAGGGGGAGTTACATGTTTACTTCTTTCTATAAAGCTTAGACCTATTTCTTTTGTTGCCACACAAGGTCGCTAGTCACCCAAATATCACCAGGGTTCTCCTGACTCAGACACAGCACTTTCACTTCTCTGGAGGGGAACACATGTTGAATTAGGTTAAAATGATAGTTCAGGTTTTTGGACATGAAGTTGTGTGAAACGCTGACCATCTGTAGCTCTGATGTGACGGTGTCACTACTCTCAACGAGCCTCCTGCTCTGAACACCAACAAGGCAGATTCATGCATGTTATTATCTGATTCATCTGTGCTGTTTTCTATAATTATCCAATATCGTCTTAATTTTATTAATTTTACACAGTTATTACAGACCTAAAGATTCTGAGTTTTAATGTGAGAGGGGCGAATATCCCCCATAGACAGACCAGTATCCTGGAATTCTTACGTAAAAAATCAATAGACTCTTGCACTGCACTTATCCAGGAAACCCATCTCCTACGGCAACACACCAATCGGCTAGCTAACAGACATTATCGGATTTTGGTTACTTCAGCTGCAACTACTAAATCTAAGGGTGTGGCCATTCTGGCAAGGCGCAGGATTAAATTAGATTTTTTTTGGGCTGTTTGATGATACTGGTAGAATATCCATTGCAAAACTTTGTTTTGAGGGTAAAATGCTAGCCTTAGTTTCAGTATATACACCAAATGTTTTAGACAAGGAGTTCTTTGCCTCACTGACCAAAACACTATTGGACCTAACAGAATTTAAAGTTATAGATGGAACAGATTTCAACGCAGTTTGGGATCATAGAGTAGATCGATCCGCTGCAATTGAAAATAGGGAACAGGCATGGCCGTCTTCAGAGCCGTGTCTGGGCTGGACACATGGGTCTAGCTGACATTTGGCATTTAATGAATCCCTCTGTTAGAGACTATTCTTTTCTTTCTGGTAGGCACTCTTCATTTTCCCGCATTGATTTTATTTTTGCCTCTGTTGATCTGTTCCACAAAATTGGACAGGTAGAATTGCTTCCTGTCACATTTTCTGATCATAAGGCAGTGATATGTTCAGGTTCGCTATGTTCAGTTAAGGAGAGAGCCCCCAGATGGCAGTTTAATTCCTCATTACTGCGCGATACATCCTTTGTGACTCAACTGCAAATTGGACTTCGTGAATTCATAAATTTTAACACAGGCTCGGTGGACGACCCTCATATTGTGTGGGACGCTATTAAGGGTTACACTGGGAGTAATGTAACACATCTACTCATCTACCCTCAGGAAGACGCGATCTGCTAAGCTAGATAAGCTGGATGCCCAATTCGCTACACTCAATGTCTCTTTACAAAATAACTTTAATGAGAGCACAGCAACACGGAAAGAGGTAGTCAGAAAAGAGATTAATTTACTCCTTAAGCACCGATCAGAGTTTCTGATAAAACGCACAAGGCAAAATTATTATTTCAACAGTGCGAGGCCCAGTCACTTATTGGCTTTACAACTCAATGCTAATGAACATTTTGCCGATATTGTGGCTATTAAGTCTAAGGAAGGTGTGATGGTCACAGAGCCTAGAGAGGTGAATACTACATCTGCTCCTTTTATTCAGAACTCTATACCCCTGAAGTTACCAACGAGGAAGATAAGTGTGACGAGTTTCTGTCTGGGATCCAGTTACCAAAGCTCAGCAGTACTGAAGCTGCGGCCCTGGATGTGCCTATTTCCTTGGAGGAGATAAGAGAGGCAGCTCAAGCTATGCGTAAAGGCAAATCGCCCAAATTCGACGGGATACTGCCTGAATTGTATTCTACATTCTGGGATTGCCTCGGCCCACCAATACTAGATATGTTCACAACATGCTATCGAAAAAGGGGCCTTCTCTAGGGATGTTAATGTGGCCGTTATATCCCTACTACTCAAAAAGAACAAGGATCCCATGGAGTGTGCGAATTATAGACCTACATCTCTCCTAAATTCAGACCTCAAGATTTTTGCTTAAGTGTTGGCACGACGGTTGCAAGGGTATATGACTAAACTGGTCCACTGTGACCAAACTGGTTTTATTGAGTCCAGATTACCATCCGCTGCTGTGCTCTTGTTAGACGCCATGAAGGCGTTTGATCGGCTCGAGTGGCCCTATTTGTGGTCCGTGCTTAGAACAATGGGTTTTGCTGCCACATTTATTAGTTTGGTTAAAGTGCTGTACTATAATCCAACCACCATGGTGTTAACTGGGAAGATCTATCCCGCCAGGATAGGCACAGGATCTCATCAGGCATGCCCCCTAAGTCCACTCCTGTTTACCCTCTCACTGGAGCCACTCGCCCACACAATTCGGCAGTCCTCTCTGATCTCCGCTATCTCGATTGATAGCGCTAAACACCGCATCAGCTTATACGCTGACGAGATTTTATTGTTTTTTGAGAAGGCTCCCTAGTCGATTGCCCATGTGCTTTCTATTTTCGACCAGTTTAGTGGCATTTCGGGCTATAAAATAAATTGGTCAAAATCTGCCCTTATGCCACTGAATGATGCGATGAGATCCACCACTTTATCACCTCTAATTCCAATTGTGAAACAGTTCAAATATTTAGGTATAGACATTTTCCCCTCCATTCAATCTATTATAAAACACAACTTTGAGAATACCCTCAACAAAATCCCTTCCCAATTCGCTTCAAGCCCGAGTGTTGATTGTAAAAATGACTATCCTACCCCGGGTCAATTTCAAGTTCAATGCTCCCCTTGCCCCCTCCAACCCAATATTGGAATGAACTCTAAATTCTGCTGTCTCTAAATTTGTTTGGCATGGGAAGCGCCCCGTCTCAAGCTTTCCCTGTTTCAGTGAGCTAAAGCTGATGGTGGCCTTTCGCTACCTAATTTCAAATTTTACTACTGGGTTTTCACACTACGTCTGCTTCTTAAATGCTTTGACCCAGCAGCCAATGTGTCATGCTCAAGTTTTCAAGTTTTCCTGAGGAAACTTGAGGAAAGTTTGGGTCATCCAATTGAGCTGAGAGATCTTCTATATTTGAATGTAACCACTAATCAATGTAGGGTTTATTTCCCAGCTAGTAACTGTCTGGAGAGCTGCAGAAAAACCTTGTAAGATCACTTCAAAATGGATTGTACTATCCCCTGTATTCAATAATCTTGGTCTTCTAGTAGGTGGACGTCCTATTACATTTCCGGGTTGGAGCTCTGGAGGGATTCACACACTGGGGGACTCATTTAGTGAGAATGGGCTACGCTCTTTTCAGGAATTACGTGAGAGTTTTAATTTACCTGGTACCTCTTTCTTTTTCTATTTGCAACTGAGATCATCTATGAAAGCCTATAGGGTCCCTTGGCAGACTCCCCTTGCAATGCACCCTTTACATAAGCTAATTAACAGTGTCAGGTCATCTAGGGGTCTGGTATCATTGCTGTACTTACATTTGTTAGAACATACCTATGGACCCTTAACTGTCGACACCAGGTCCACCATCTGGACTTTATTCACAGGACATACCTGACTCCGCGCAGGCTTCATGCCATGAAGTTATTGGACAGTCCCAGCTGTACATTGTGTTTCCTTTGTGTTTCCCAGTTTTGTAAAATGTAATTTATGACTGCCCATGTTTCCAAGATTTCCAATTAAAAGAAAATATACACAATACATGTAAAAGGCATGCACTTTGACACGGCAACCCAAAACATCAGCAGCAGACAGGGGGATACTAGGCACATCATACGTAAAAGTCCACTGCAAAAGCAGCAATATGTGACAAGTTGAGATGAGAATGTGTTGAAGAAGAAAATGTTTTCCTGTGAGAAATACTCCTCACAATGTCCTATATGCAGGAGTCCAAACAGAAACAAGAAAGACCAAAAGCTATTCAAAATCAAAACATTCAATGAAAAAAAAAAAAAAAAAAAAAATATATATATATATATATATATATATATATATGCATGCTCAACTATATGTATGCTTGCTCTGTGACTCCAGACTGCACTGGCCTCTGCCTAACTTACTTTCATGCCTTGTGAAGCAGCAAAAACCACTGGAGAAATTGTGTGCTTCCACATTTGGGTTCATTCGAATTATATATTTTATGTCTGAGATATGGGTGAGTTGAAACAGAAGTTGGGGTTTCAAGACAAATAGCTTCAATTTACAGTAGCAAATTAAAAGTCTTATCTTGAGCTGTCAGAGCGTATTTCCATTTCCCTTTACATTAAAGAATTCTCCTGGAAATAGGAGAAGTGAAACTTTGAAAAAGTGCACGAATATCTAATGGAGATTTGACTGAGGGTGAACTCCTTCGTAGCTCTGCCACACAAATGCACAGCTGGGTTAGAGGACTTTCATGGACACTAGTGTGTGTGACAAGAAAAGGGAAGCACCTTGTAATCACTATACTGAAGAGTAGCTACTAAGTGCAGTTAAATCTCTCTCTCTGTCCCTTTCTCTCTCTCTCTGTCTCTTTCTCTCTCTCTCTGTCTCACACACACACACACACACACACACACACACACACTGCCCCCTCTAAACTTGGATAAATAATCAGTGTATTCAGTTAAAGTGTCAGAGCAGGAGCTGTAGCTAGCACTTATCATCTTCCACATCATTAACAATGTCTCGCTCTTTCCTCCTCTGTCTCTCTGAGCAAACATGGGGATTTGCTTTCATAATAAACACATAGCTGTTTGACTTGAGCACAATGACATGGCTCCCCAAGGAACCTGCAGTGTCATATGCTTTGACGTGTTGTTTGGGGAAATAAAATTTATTTATAGCACAGAGAGAAGGTAGCTATAGAGCTGTTGGGATTCAGTGGATCACAGACGATTTGTCGTTTGTTAAAATCTAAACTGGACATGTGAAGGTTTAGTTCACAACCCTCTGCTGTCTGCACCACCCACACACACCCAGACCTCCACACACCCTCTCTACCCACAATGCTTCCCCCACTCAACACCTCAGCCCCCCCTGATGAGCTCTTTGGACACAGACACACCACCTCTGCAGCACCCATCCCCCTCCCACACAACAGAGGAAACATCATGCACCCTCCCCTACATGACTGTGACTACAGGCCAGGTTAGGAGACAGCTGGAGAGACTTCACCAACACAAGGCTGCAGGCCCTGATGGCATCAGCCCAAGGGTTCTGAGGACCTGTGCATGCCAGCTGTCTCCTGTTCTGCAACATCTCTTCAACCTGAGCCTGAGCCAGGAAAGAGTACCAGTGCTGTGGAAGACATCCTGCCTTGTTCCAGTTCCGACGAAGCCGACATCATCTGGCTTCAATGACTATCGACCAGTTGCCCTCACATCTCATATGATGAAGGTGCTGGAGAGGCTGGTCTTGGCCCACATGAGGCCGCAGGTGAAATCGTCACTGGACCCTCTGCAGTTCGCCTACCAGCCTCACCTGGGAGTGAATGACGCCATCATCTACCTGCTGCAGCGAGCTCACTCAAACCTGGATGGACCCTGCAGAACTGTGACAATCTCATTCTTTGATTTCTCCAGTGCATTCAACACCATCCAGCCACTGCTACTAAGGGAGAAGCTGCAGGCAATGAGGGTCGACACATCCACAATTTCCTGGATTACTGACTACCTGACAGACAGACCACAGTTTGTCCAATTGGGCAGTGTCCTGTCTGACATGGTGGTTAGTAGCACAGGAGCTCCACAGGAGACTGTTTTGTCTCCTTTCCTTTTCACCTTGTACACCACAGACTTTCAGTATGACTCTGGGTCATGCCACCTGCAGAACAGTGGCGGCTGCTGGTCTTTCAAGGAGGGGAAGCTCATTTTCGGCCTACATCATAAAATGTGTCCATTTATTTATACATAAATTCTATGTGCAGCTTGCTAGCTCGCTCGCTAGCTGGGGCTGCTGTGCGAGGCTAGTGTGACTGCCTGTGAGTGCTTTGGGACGGTGGAGGGGCTCACAGCAGCACCTGCTGCTCGTTGGGGACAGTAACTGCAGAGCGACAGAAGTCAGAGTCTCCAAACACGAGTACAGTCTCCAGTAACACCAGAAAAAGATGCTAGATTTGCCGCTAGTCGTTTTTCACAAAGAAAAAGTCACTTTGGGTTGGGTGTATAAGTGATGGATGGGAGGAGGAGTACAGAGCACTGATGGATGATTTTGTGGAGTGTGCTGGAAGAATCCACCTGTTGCTGAACATGGCCAAGACTAGGGTGATGGTGATTGACTTCAGAAGGAAGAGGATGGCTTCTCAACCCCTGTGCACACAGGGAGAGAACATCACCATGGTCGAGGACTACAAGTACCTCGGCATCCACAGAGACAACAGACTGAACTGGAGGGCCAACACTGATGCTGTGTACAAGAAGGGGATGAGCGGACTCTATTTCCTGAGGAAGCTGAGATCCTTCAATGTGTGCAGCAAGATGTTGGAGATCTTCTACCATTCTGTTGTAGCCAGTGCACTTTACTTTTCTGTAGTCTGTTGGGTGAGCAGTATCGGAGCCGGTGAGACCAGCAGATTTGAGAAACTCATTAAGAAGGCTGGCTCTGTGATTGGCTGCAAACTGGACTCATGGTGGAAAGGAAAACAATGAACAAACTGTTATCCATCATAGATAATCCTCACCACCCTCTACATACTGGACAGACAGCGGAGCTCTTTCTCCAACAGACTGTTACAGCTTTGCTGTCACAAGGACAGATACAGGAAATCATTCCTCCCCTAAGCCATAGCGCCATTTAACACCTCACCTCTGTCTGACAGAGAGCACTCACAGCTCTCTACAGCCTCTCCTCTATAGCTTAATAGTGATGTTACAACCACTTGTTTGCACTGCTGGTAATAACCAATTGCACACTTGTAGCTATTGCACATTTTTACAACCTCTACCTCACTTCTGACTGTGTTGTGTATATAGTTTGATCTTTTTACTCCTACAATTTGATATTCTTTATGTTATTTTATCCCTGTATATTTCTTGTATATTTTAAATTTTAGTACTACTCATTTTTGTATGTATGTTATATTCTATATTCTAATGTCCACATACTCTTTGATTGTTTGCTGCTGAAACACAATATTTCCCAGTTTGGGATCAATAAAGTACTATCTTATCTTATCTTATCTTATCTTCTTGCCATCTGAAATGGTAATGTTCATCAAACAAAGACAGTTATTTGACACTCATCTCCACAGAATGCCCCATCCCACACCTCAGTGAGAGACAAGTCTCAAAACTTGATTGGACAGTACTTTTAAAGTGTCATGTGACTCTGTGAGAGGTCCTTTATACCTTTTAGCATAACTCTGTTAAATAGAATGGGTGAACCTGATGCTATGTGGGCACTTTGGTTGTATCGTCTATTGTATAATTTGATGGATGTTTAAATTGTCTTTATTGTAATGTCCAATGTTATGAATTGTCTGAGGGTTTTGTCTGCAGTGTCAAGTATTTGTGTTGTGGTGTCTTCATTGTAATGTTTTCTGTTTTTTTCTGATGGCCACAGACACAAGAAAAATTTCCTAAAGGACAATAAACAAATATCTATCTATCTATCTATCTATCTATCTATCTATCTATCTATCTGTGATGTCACCAGGCACACCACAGGAAAAGTTGTGCTCTCTCAGACAGTCTATCTCTCTTCTCCTGGGCCCAGACAGGCCTCCTCTTCCTCCTGGGTTCTGATCAGCTCAGAGGCCCTTGCCCCTAAACCACCAAAGGGGGGCAATTGCTCACAGACTTTTGCTTTCTTTCTCCTGGACCACGGCTTGCCCTCGCTCACGGCAGGAGCAAACCCTGGAACCAGAAAAATTAGTATGCAAAAAACGGTTGGCAAGTAACTCTCCAGTAACAGGGAGAACCAAGTTGAGTTAGCACCCCAGCGTCTAACTCTGCACGGACCCCAAGCGACCAGCTTCCTTGGATCTGCACATTTGGAACAAGGACACAACAATCACTACATCTGGAACCACAGCTCTTTCCAGCTTTCTTCTGTCTGCTAACAAAAGCAGCATGCCTCAAACAACTCTCCCCTCCATCCATTCAAGAATTGGTAACGTAACAACTGGACATAGCTTTATCACAGTGTTACAGGCTAAGCAAGACTATATAACTTGTATGTGATTTAATGCTGTTTACTGAGGTATTGTTGTGATTGTTGTTTGCAGCTAGGTTATTGGTGAGTTGGTTAGCCAAAGCTAAATTAGGTTAGTTTCTGAATGCTGTCAGACTTGCATGCAACTAAACATCCTCTGCACTAATCCAGACCCTTAGCAACACAGATCACATTCACATATATGCATTTACAAATTTGCTTTCAACTAAGCTACACCAAAGAGGCAACTCAAAGGTCTTATCCCTTGTCTTTGTCCTGACCACATGGTCTGACAAGACCTCGCCAGCTCTGAAGCCAGCTTTGATTCAGCCATTTTGTAGTTCTCTGATGTCAGCCATTTTGTTTTGTAGGCCAAACGGCCCTTTGATTACCACACCCACCTTTGTCTTTCTCTCTCTCTCTCTCTGTCTCTGTCTTTCTCTCTCTCTCTCTCTCTCTCTCTGTCTCTGTCTCTCTCTCTCACACACACACACACACACACCAAGCTTGTATATAGTTGGTGTTAGAATCTGTGTGTTTTGTTTTGCTTTGTTTCTTTTATGAAAAAATATATTTTTGAAATCATACCTGCTGTCTGTTTAATGTTGCACAAGAGTGAATGACTAGTGAACCTCTGTTACGTCAAGAACTCCTAAATCCTTCAGGCGTTACTATTAAATTTGGTTATTGTTATTAATCTAATTTTTAATCAAAAATTCCAAATTCATTTTTCCCTTTTCGGGAATGGTGCCCTATGAGGTGATTTAATGTAAATTAAGTCACATTATTTAACATAATTATTTATTATTATTAACATTTATTAATTAATTCAGATAGATTTGGTACTTTAATTGGAGATCTATTACGATCAGGCCAGTGTTCAGGCCAACAGTTCCAACAAATGTTGCCGCCCTGTAAAACATAGTATTGTTATAGATTTCCGACAAATAGTATCCCTGCCTAGTCGTATATTATAACATTTTACAAATATATCAAGATTGTCGTGATTATTTCTGTGGTTTTCAGTTCAGTGTATAGGTAGTGATTGAGGCAGTTTATGTTAACAGTTAATGGAAGCTTGATAAAGACATCATTCTGCAATGAATGTGCTGCAGAAGTGTGCATGAGCTGTACTCATGGAAAACGCTGCTTTTCCATGCAAATGTGCACTAAAGCTGTAAAATCTGCAGTCAGTAGAGGCTGCTTTAAGGGTAAGGAACATTATTGACTGGATTTTGGTGCAGACTCAATGTTTCACTGTCAGCAATATAACCATCACCACTTGAACCACATTGAATCTAGGTTGAATCTAGATACTGCCTGTGGGTAGAAGGGAGGATGGTTGGTGAATTTTGGCATATCAGCACCTGGAAGCAGCAAGCTACAGGTTCAGCTAATTGGACTGATAAAGGGGATGGTGATTAGTGATTAGCTCCCATGTGGGTGAGTGAGAGGATTGAAACTGAAAGTCAACCTGACATTTTAATTCTTTTTGCTTTCACTGCAAGGAAATATAGACTATAATCTAGTCTGACTCATGAGATGTAGACTGCAGCTTTAAAGGCGCTGTGTGTAAGAATGTGGCCAAAACGGTTACTGCACTCAAATTCAAAATACTGCCGCGAGTCATGTCCACCCCCCCTCCCCTACAGATTCGAGGTAGATTCGCTGGAGACTGATTTGTTTGCCCATGGGCGGTTGCCGTGGCAGGGCTGCGTTGCCGCGTCCTTGATCTTTGGTTTTCCAGAGGACCGTTTGGGCAAGTCCGGCTTCTCTGCTGCTAACATTGCTGCCGGGATACAGCTGAGGAGGAGCTGGCTGCTAATGCTGTGTACCGGGACACTGCTAATGCTGCTTGCCGTGCTGCTGTAGCTCAGTCGTAACTGTAACTGATGCTGAGACTCTACTGACTGTGTGATTGGTAGACGGCAGTGGGTGGCGCAACAGGCCAAAACACAAATTCAAAACATAAACATGATTTGTGGACCGTAAAATTTTTTTTTAAATGCGAATATTCTGGCAATACTATTGTTGTCGGTGAGATCAGTATGTTATATAAACATTATTCCTTAGTCTCTGTGACATATTAGGAGGATTTTACGACTATTTGCTTTCGATTTCTTACATATACGTCCTTTAAGCCTGCTATTGAGCCACTGGTTTCAACCAGCATTCTCCCTTTCTTATGCTATCTGCATGTAACTGTTTCCAAATCCCCTTCGCTACAGGATACAACACAACCTCCCGAGCGAACAACCTATGTGCCAGAAATTGACAGAGGTTTGGATCAAGCAATAACACATGTCTGATTTGTTCTTTCAGTGAATTGTTGTAAAGATCTTCAACAAATAAGACATCTAGTGAACGCACCTCAGGAAAAGCACAGACTCTGTCTCACAGGAGTCTCTAACTGAGTGTTGATCAGTTTTGGCACGCGGCCAGTCAGAGTTGATTTGCCACATCTGTTTACCCTGGCAGTGTCATGCACCAGTGACAGCGACTTTACTAATGTTCTGTGATATCGTCATAATGATGTTCTACTGGGGTCACATACAGCCAGTAGATAGTCTGTGGTTTGTACAGGTCCACTGAGCTCATTCAGAGCTAAGTATAGTCAGGCTTCACCTCTAGGGCTTCAATTATCAAATTATCTTTGTCTTTTTTATCAACATATTCTTACTTTAAACTCATCAGATATCGCTGCTTTATCAGTGGACTTTCATGTCTACATATTGTGGCGGATTACCTGGAGTTTTAGGGGTGCCAGTCGGAGCTCCCTCTGACAACTGGAAATTGAGTATTGGTCAGGGTAATCCCCCAAAGTCCCCCATAACCATAAACTCTGTGTCATGTACCCTCTTTTGGTTCACACCACCATTACAACGCATACAAGGCACAAGCACAAAAAAAGCAAAGGACAATGCAACACAGTCGATTCCAAGTGTATTGAAAAGTTAAACACAAACCACAAAAGAAAATGTCCTTTTCAGGCGAATTCACAAAGGCAAAATGTTCAAAATGTCCCGCACCAGCAATAATAAACAAAAACAAAGTTCAACCACAACAGAAAGTTCAGTCTTTCATCATCCCGGGGAAACCCCTCCAAGTGACCCCTCTTGCTAACAAAAAATCTTCGGGTCAGGTAAGTTTTGTTCGTCTTTCTCCCACCCGAGTTATACCTCTTCACAAAAAAAAAACAATAGAGGATCTCTGTCAGCGAAATCTCCGACTTTCGTTGGAGTTACCTCACACACACAGGAAGCCTGCCGGCTGGGGCTGTTGGCTCAGGAGACTGACGGTTCCGGAGAGGGTCCAGACTTTGTATTCCACAGGGCGAGGGCGCTGTACTTGTACCAACCCGACCGCAGACTGTGTTCAAAAAGCCAAGGATAGGCACGGTGACGAGGAGACGGACATACGGCGAGACAGAGGCCCAATTCCAATCCAGCCCCTAAAGACTCAAGCCCTGAACCCTCACTGACTTAACTGACGTCAGCTGTAAGTGATTGAGTGTGACAGTTTGAAAGGGCTCCGGATGCTACAAATAGGAATGGGACAGCACTTATCCCCCTCTCTACAAAATGTTGTTGACACTTGCGGCTCTGGGCATGATCATTTATCGGTTATTGTCGGCATATATTCCACACACAAAGAATATATATCTTTATATATCTATAGATAGATAGAAAGATAGATATATAGATATAGATATATATTCTTTGTGTGTGGAATATAACCACTGGTATTCCCATGACTTCATGTGTGTTTATCTACCATCTTAAATCCTTGTTAATGTAATGTTTCATTGTTTATCTATCTGTTTTTTTTCACTCTCCTTCCATAACGTTTGCATATCTGCCGACCGTGTTTTCGTTTTTTTTTATAACACTTCTGGTGTTCCGAGGGCAACCCCTGTATTTGACGTCACAACGCTATGAACTGTGGGTAATTTCCTTACCGTAAGTCCGCATCGATGCTGACCTACGGTAAGGGGGCATAAAGGGCTCACTCACTGACTTGACGATTTGACAATGGGACAGCCCTCACACACTCACACACTTCACATGAACGCGCCTCTAAGTCAGTGAGTCTGTAAGGGATCGGATTGGAATTGGGCCAGACGCTGCCACTTCCCTGGGGTAAGCCGCCATCTTGCCTCTTACGACACCATTTTAAAATATCATTTAAAATATCATGGAAGGGACGCCATTGGCTGGTGCTGGAGGTGTGGCGGGGGGCGTGAATTAACGGGGAACGAGACGTGAAGATTAAAGGGAAACGTTTATCCTAATGGCGGATCGCCAAAATATGAAGTGTCAGGTAACCTGAGTGCGTCTGCTGTTGATGGCCTGGGACGCCATGTCAATTTAAACCTGTAATGACAAAATGCATGTAGCCCACCCTATATGAACTGTCCAGCTCCTTCAATTATGTTGCTGTCCGGTGGCATTTCGAACTGACACTGTCCAGCAGCGTTATAAACTGATGCCGCCCAGTGGTGTATCATATCGCGGCATAAGGATGCCATTTTTGTTGGTGTCTGATGTGGAAATCACTGACCAAGCTGCAGTATTTCATGAGTTTGGAATGACAGTGGATTATTTTTATCACTAAAAGTTGAATCACACAAAGAGATACAACTGGTTATTTTTGTGTGGTATTTTCGTTTGCAGGGCCATTTAAATAATAATAATAATAACAATAAGCTTTTTTTATCAAGCACCTTTCATACAAAGTGCTATACAATAAGGGCATTATAAGCACTGAGTGCTTCACATGAAAATAGACAGAAGGAAGATAAAACAGACAAACAAGGCAATTCAATATAAAAGCATATTTAAAAAACAATTTAAAACAAGGATTAACTGATTCTAATTTAATTTAATTTTTAATTTTTTATACTTTATTAATCCCCCTGAGGGGAAATTCAATTTTTTCACTCCGTTGTCATTAACACACAGGTCCGAAATACACACACATGCACAAACAGGACCTATACATGCACAAAGTGGAGAGATGTCAGAGTTAGGCGGCTGCCTTGGTCAGGTGCCCCGAGCAGTTGGGGGGTTCGGTGCCTTGCTCAAGGGCACCTCGGCAGTGCCCAGGAGCTGAACTGGCACCTCTCCAGCCACCAGTCCACGCTCCGTATTTGGTCCGGACAGGGACTTGAACCGGCAACCCTCTGGTTCCCAGCCCAGGTCCCTATGGACTGAGCTACTGCAGCCCCGAACGACTTTCAACTTTCAACAACTTTAATTTAAAAGTGGTGATTTGAGATCCTATTCATCGAAATCTCATATAGTTTTTCTACTTGTGTCACCTTTAAGGCCTTCAACATCATTAACAATCAGAGCCTATAATTCCCAGTGGGAACAGTCTAACCAACAGACACTGATTAACTGAAATAAATGTCTTTCAGATTACCCTTGAACTTCTTTTCAAGGGTAAACCTCACTGCGGGTATTGTCAGTGTCGGAAACAGCCCACAGCTGCCCCAGAATCTACCACCCAGTTGCATAAATGACAGTGCTCGCCTCTCCATCTGCAAAACACCAAAATGAGTTCAGCCTGACACTATTTTGCAAGAGCACCACTGCTGTATCCTGGGCTTAGTACCACCCAAGACTACCATGATTGGTTTTGAACACACAATAACACAACAGTGTTTTTCCCACATAGCAGGAAGATAATTGGTGATTCCAGATTCCATTTCTCAGGGGGGGCAATTGTTGTAATGATGGCTGAGGTGACCCGTTCAATGGGTAACTTTGAATTAATTTGGCTCTGCAATGACTGAACAATCCACTGTGGTCATCAACAGACTAATTTTCATCAGTTTGCCCACACAAATACCTTTGAATGTGAACAGAGACCTGTTTTACCATTAATCAAATAAAACTGAGTAAGGTATTCACTAAGTCATTGTCAGTCTTAATCAGAAAACATTTTATTATAGCCAAGTGGAAATTCATTTTGTGTTCTGATTAAAGAAAAAAATCCAGGCATACCCTACAACTTAATACAATGCACATCAAATAGTAACCATTACAACATGCATAAGATAAGGACTGGGGTTGATAATGTGCAATTAATAAAACTATTTACAATTCAACTATTGGTAATATAATAAGTGCAGTGGTGGAATGCGACACAGTACTTGTACTTTACTTGAGTGTTTCCATTTTATGCTTGTTATACTTCCAATTCCACTACATCTCAGGGGCAGATATTGTCATTTACTCGGACAACTTTAGTAGGCTAACGAGTTACATTTCATATCTTTCATCCCCATCCTGTCCAGTGAAAACCATGTGCCTCCAGATGTGTTGATGTTGAATGTTTGTGATAAAGTGAAGGATGAAGTGTTCCCTTACGCATTGAGAAAATTCTCCTACTTCTGGAGCTAAATCAACTCTTTAAAAACCCTTTGGGCCCTAGGCCTTTTTGGGTTTTTTTACTGCCTTTACTTTTAAGCTCATATCACAGTCATTATAAAGGCTACATACACATGCTATATCTTGTTTTTTTTCAAGACAATCTAGGCTAACCAGATTTGCCATCATTCCATGTCCTTCTATGTGCCTGTATTTTATATTAATTTTTATATCAATGGAAAAAAACAAATCTGTGCTACTAAATTCTTACATTTTGACATGTACCTCACCATAGCAAGTTGGAAGTTGACATATTCTGCCATATATGAAGAGGGGAGACTCTCTGGAATCTGGCAATATAAGAACCATGATGGTGGGACATTCTGTCACTTCCCAGTTGTCCAAAACATGCGGTTTGTGCCAGGCAGACATGATTGCCAGTATTTTTTCATTATTGCAAAAAATTCCATTGATTCATCGAGCAGAGGGGGCGGTCGCCCCCCCTTGTGGCCTTGTAAAGTGCCCTCCTGGGAGCCAAAACGCCCACTAAAGTGCCCTCCTGGGTGCCAAAACGCACGCTAAAGTGCCCTCCTGGGAGCCAAAACGCATGCCAAAGTGCCCTCTTTGGAGCCAAAACGCAGACTAAGGCTTGTCATACAAAGTTTGATGGAGTGTCAACTGGACAATATGGAGATATTTGCATCTTGAAAGCCGGACTACAAATGTGGATAGACAGGGAGAAACACACGCAAGCCTAAGACGTGGTAAGATACGATATTCCTCACTATATGAAGTGACTGATAACAAGATCTGTATAATGGATTGTAAAGAAATTCGTCAGGTTTTTATTTTGTAGACAATTAATCTGTATTTACAGCGTGATGGGATGACAGCACAGTGATGTGTTTGGTATCACTGGAAAGCTCTAGTCCTGCGCTTTCATGTGATATGCGTGGCATTTCTGTGCGACCCTGCATTCGCGAGTAATCCATCCAAGAGTAATGTGTGTGCAAAGCTGTATGAAAGCTTTGTTATACATAATTTTATTGTAACTTTATCATTGTTTTTCGCTGTGAAAACATTGGACTACAGGCAAGTGACACTTGGTCTTGTCGGAAAGCTGTGGTTCCGCTGTTTCACGTGATATGAGTGGCTTCTCGCTATGACGAACGGTTGTGAAGAATATCTATAGAGAAGAACAGGTGTGAATTTGGGGGTCCATGTCATTGGTCCAACAGCCCATTGGTCCGACATCCCATTAGTCCGACGGTCCGCGGTGCTGAACGGCTCCGGCGGGCGTATTTCTGCCTTGATGGTACGCCGCAACTGGCTCTGGGTCAGCTGGGAAAGGCTTGAGGCGGAGCAGGCTCACAGCTTATGTGTTTGTCACTTTCTTTTTCATTTTAACCCACACCATGATCTTTTCCTAACCCTAACCAAGTGGTTTTTGTGCCTAAACCTAACCAGACCTTAACCACAGGGCATCATGATGACTTCGGAACAACGGGACTTCGGAACAATGGGTTTAAAATGGTCGGAACAATGGGATGTCGGACCAATGGGCTGTCGGACCAATGGGCAATTCCCGAATTTGGACGCACTATGCCTCGTTCCTTCACCTATTTTTACCTATTTACCTAAGTTTGCAATATTTCAGTGGAAACGGTTGATGACGTGTTTTTTTAAACATTTTGAGTGATAAAATACAATACATCTTCTTTGTAATGTCCATGTTGTTTCCACATTACGACTTAAACGCTCATGAACACACAATGAAGTACCGAAGAAGAATCGGACCATCAGAGGAGCACATGAATGATACTTGGTGGTTTACGTGTGACAAAAAAACATTGGGGCGAGCCCTCCCGGAACCCATAGAAATTGCATTGGAGTGCTAGCCTGGAAATCCAGACAAAAATCTAGACAGATTTAGGGTCTGGCTATGAGTAATGAAAATGGCCCAACTCGAGGGGCAGCACCTAGCATGCATTTGAAAATATCACTGCACGCAATTGGATAACACTATGACCAATCAGAACAATACACGGGGTGATGTATCCAGAGCTTAGCTACCAGCGGAGCTAACTTGTAGATTAGACTCTTGCCGTATCTGGTCGGCAAAACAGCAAAAACGTCCTTCTTGCAAAGGAAAGATTTGAGCGCTGTCTTCTGTTCCTCTTTTAGAGAAAAAGCCAAGTCTAACTCGTTCATTGTAGCGGCCAAAGCCGTTTCAAACAACTGGTGTTCATCCGTAGCCATCTTGCAGTGTTTACTGACTGATTCCGGACTTCGTTGTCGCAGCGCTGTCGTCATCTGTTTAGCTCGCCTCTGGCCCGCCTATATCAGATACACCGATGTGATTGGTGCAGCTCGGCTCCAACGGCATGGGTAATATGCATCATTACTGATTGCCAGAGTGACTCGATGAGCAAATTCAAATTGTGCTTGCCAGAGTGACTCGATGAGCAAATTCAAATTGTGCTCTCGCGAGAACTCTGGATTTCCAGGGTATTGGAGTGCCTGCATTTAGAAAAAAAAAAGCTTTTTACATTAAAGTCTATGAGAGTGATCGGGGCAATTTCCAGCCAGACTGATATCGCCCCAAAGGGTCAGAACGCGACTTCACACTGCGGCTGATTGGATATTCAGAGGCAGGACGAGCTGTTTCAAGTGAAAATGATCAGAATTAATATATTGTGCGTGTATATATGACAATAATGATGATGATCATCATCTCTCTTTCCTTTTGTGGCTCAAGGAGGGGCAGCACCCTATTGCCCTCTATTGGCCAGCTGCCCCTGATCATACTGCAGTTATTGAGCACATTTTTCAAACATCAATTCATTGTTGAACATTTTGTGGAAACGTCTAGTCATTATTACTGCAGAAAAATAAATCAAACTTTATATTTGGGCTATTACAAATTTGACAAAGTAAGTACACAAGTCAAAACAAACACCAATGATATATAGAAAAGTGTTTGAACAAAACAATTTTATTTCAGTTTGACGTGAAAGTACTTCAACAATAAATTCACCAAGCTCTGCAGCATCACCGCCTCCCACTCATTGTCTATGAGAAGCAATGAATCCTTTGTGAAGTGTTTGGTTGGATGAAGTAAATCAACTGAGTTGTCTTTAACCTTTTTGGATAACACAGAAAGGAAAGAAAACAGGCAAGACGACAAGAGCTTAAATGTGAAGGAGAGGAGTGATGAATGAAGGATGAAGGGCTAGAGGAGAATACATGAAGTAGTCCTCAGGTCTTAACCTTCACTCTGCTTTGAGTATAAAAAAAGCCACCAAATAGGCTACCTGAATGTAAAATGAAATGTAAGAAAAATGGAAATATTCAGCACAAGCTGTAGTTCTTTTTATCCAATATTAACCCTTTGAACTGGTCCACCAGGACTTACATTGGTATTTTTGCTTATTGTAATGTCATTTCGTATTTTCAAGTGCTTTATATCCCTAAAATCTGTACAACCTAAACTAAAAGGTTATGTAAGTCAATAAACCATAATACTTTAAGTATTAAAAATATGTCATTAAACTGATTAATACACAAATTGGACATTTTTTCATCATACACATTATACAATTAATACAATTATACAATTAATACACGAACAATATTGATCCAAAAGATTTTTAAATGTAGAAACATACATAAAATATTTCTTAACTTTCCATAATTTATTTGAACTATGGACTGTCAGGGAACTGAGCCAAGGTGAGGTGAACCCAAAAGCGAGACACTCGAGATAATCTGAGAAGCAGTTTATTAAAGCAACCAAGTCCAAAAATCCACAATCCAAAATCCACAGTCAAAAAACAGGCAAGCAAGGTCGGTACACGTAAGACAATAATAGCAGGTAATGTCCAAAATCCACAGTCAGAAAACAGGCAAGCAAGGTCGGTACACGTCCAAAATCCACAGTCAGAAAACAGGCAAGCAAGGTCGGTACACGTAAGGCAATAATAGCAGGCAAAGTCCAAAATCCACAGTCAGAAAACAGGCAAGCAAGGTCGGTACACGTAAGGCAATGATATCTGGCAGAGGTACAAAAGGGCTAGGCTAGAGGCAAACACGGGAAGGCAAAAAAGGTCTTACACAGACGATCTGATCACAGGAAAGAATGCTGGAAACACTGGACACGGGACACAAGACGATCTGGCAGCGGGACACATGAGGGAGGGTGCTTATATACACAGAGGTGTGATTAGACAATGAGACACAGGTGAGGCACATGGGAGAGGGGACCCAGGTGAGGTTTTGGAGGGAATCAGACAAAGACAGGAAGTGAAGTCACCTGAAACGAGACACAACAGTGAGTACCAAAGCAAGACAGGAAGTGAATGAAAATAATGAAACACAAGACAGGGGAATGATAAACACAACTTGACTAATAACTGGGAGAGGCAGAGCGGCTGAGAGGCCTGACATGGACATTATTCATTCATTTTTCGTAACCGCTTATCCTGTTAGGGGTCGCAGGAGTGCTGGAGCCTATCCCAGCTGACATTTGGCGAGAGGCGGGGTACACCTTGGACAGGTTGCCAGACTATCACAGGGCTGACACATAGAGACAGACAGCCATTCACGCTTGCATTCACACCTACGGATAATTTAGAGTCACCAGTTAACTTAACCTGCATGTCTTTGGATTGTGGGAGAAGGCCACAGCACCTGGAGAAAACCCCCGCTGATATGGAGAGAACATGCAAACTCTGCACAGAAGGGCGCCCCCACTCTGGGTTCGAACTCCCCAGCCTGGATTCGAACCAGGAACCCTCTTGCTGTAACGCGACAATGCTAACCACTGCAACACCGTGTTGCCCTATGTATGTACATTATGTAGTTTTTGAAATATTTTTCTTTTTATGAGCAGAGTGAAAAGGCGGTTATTTATTCCTCTGATGCCACCCCACATTTTCACGTGGTTTTGCCTCACATGTAACATAGAGTAATGACATCATTACTAGCATACAATGTGATGATATGGAAGACAAACAAAAAGAATGAATGTTCTGGCTGTTATAATTTTTATTTTAAATCGATACAGGATGATGCAAACAATGATCTCCTGTGGCCATTGTGGGGAAATTTCTGTGGGAACTTCTGGCATAGTTACAGCAAAACTAATATAATGTCATGTAACATAATTTCATGACCTGGTGATAGGAAAGACAGAAGTCTTAGCTTTCTGCTATAAAACAAATGAACGTTCTGTTATGGTTCTTATTTTGGATCTATTTATACAGGATCATACAAACAATGATCTCCCATGGCCATCCGCAGGAGGTCCATTTTTAAAAAGTTAAAAGAAAAAAAATGCACTGTGCTGCTCTCTAATACACCAACTGAAAACCAAACAGGTTTCAGGTCAGTCTCACCAAATCTGCATCATCAATGACACGCTTCGTGCTTCAGTCAAGAAAAACTCCTTATGCCAAGCAAGCATTTTTGCAAATCTTGAGGAATTTTATCAAGTTTTGACATCTCTCTTCAGCTCCCCTTACTCCTCATTAACAAAATATATATCTCGTAAACTCAGTGTATACCTTTAGGGGGGACTTGGTAAAATATCCAAGATCAGCACTTCTACTTATCTTGAAAGCTGTGATGAATAAGAACTCCCTCCCAACTCACGCTTTCTCACCTCCCAGTGGATTATGAATTTGTATGAGAAATGTGCGACAGCCAGTGAAGCTATCCGTGAGAATGTTTATACATGCTTGTGCAGATTTACCACTAACCCCCCCAACCCCCTGTCTTTAAAGCTCAGGAAAACTGTGATCTCCTTAGAGCTCAACTTTGACCTGAACAGGAAGCCCTACAAGAGACCAGTGCCCTCAGTGTGTGTGTGTGTGTGTGTGTGTGTGTGTGTGTGTGTGTGTGTGTGTGTGTGACTACAGCCAGTGGCTTGAGAGAGAGTGTGTTTTCTGCCTGTGGTAGTTAATGTAATTGAGTGCAGCTGTTGGACTTTCTGCACAGAGCTTTGTGTCTGGGTAAGGTTCAATGTTACTGCATGTTTAGCCAAGACATGCTTACATAGGGGAACTGAGTAAGAACATGGCATCTGTGTTTAAAATGTGCATGCACAATGCACATGCTTATGGAAGTTTTATGCAAGACACTCAGGCTCACACACACACACACACACACACACACATGAAATGTGATATACGAAGATGTAAAGTCCACTGACACAGCAGTGATATATGATGACTATTTTTTCATTTTTATATGCTCTGTTTTTTTTGGTTTGTTTGTTTTTTGTCTTTACTTTCTTTCTCATCAACATCTAATTGATATAAGATGTATCAAAACAAACTTGTATCACATCATCCACTAGCTGGTTCCAATATCCAGCTGTCCCCGGAAATACTGCTTATTAGGAAACAATGACAATGTCCACCACCTCTATAGTGATTCAGTGTGTGTCCCTGTGATACATTTAATTCAGGAAGTCGCATGACCCTAAAATTCCCTCTCTCCCTTAAAACCACTTGCACAACCACACAAACACATAAACACACACACACATAAACACACACACACACACACACACACAGTGAAGATGTGCTTGCCAGTTAGAGCAGCAGTGAACAACTGGGTAGCAGCTGTGCTGGTGAAGCACTCTGTGAGAAAGGGTGTGAGGAATCCTAGAAACATAACATAAAAGAAAAAAAAAAGAACAAGCAACAATCTCCGTAGCCAAACAGCAGCCTTACAACAATTTGCCACTCACTAAAAAAATCAAATCAGTGCTCTTCCAGCTCAAACAGCGTAAAGAGTAGACTAGCTTTGTTTTAAGGTCAAGTATAATGTAATGCACAGCTAATCTGAGGCCTGCACGCATTTATTGACTTCTGCTGCAGGACTGACCTACAAAACAAGAACAGATCCACTCCCATGTATTAGGTCAGCAATTTGTGAAACCGCAGACACATTTCCAATATCTTTCACTCCAATCAGCCATCTTGATTGTCCTAGTTATTTTATTTGACTCAGTGAGAGGAAGCAGAGCCGAGACAAAAGCAGGGAGAAGGAATGAGAAGCAGAAGCCTACCATTACAGGGGGATCTTGGCTCCTGTAAACTTTCCAATTAGAGCTGATTCTAACAGGGCCCAGCCTAGCAGGAAGACAGGGTCAGAGGTTTTTGGTGGATCAAAGGGTCACATATGTGATGTATTAGATGTGTGTGCGTGTGCTAGCTCGTTCCCATTCCAAAGTCGTCAATGTTGCTTTGTGAGTGATTTTTGGCATCAGACACTGTAGCCAAAAGCTACCTTTTATGGCAGTATGAAATGCCTCAGAGCAGTGTCAGTTTGTAACGTGGCTGGACAGCACCTAGTGTGGCAGTATGATACGCCACAGGACAGCATCAGTTTGAAACGCTGCTGGTAACAGACATGTTATAAGGAGCTGGAAAGTCCTTACAGGGCGGGCAGAAGGGGTGGTGGATAGATCCAGCAAACCACTGACTTTTACCCAGGAGCCTGGAGTTAGCTTCCTGTGTGAACGTAGAGCCGAGGGGTGGCAATTAAGCTGATTCAGGAAAATGGAGGCGAGAGCATGAAAGGAGGATGGGGCTAAAAAGAGCAGTACAAAGGTCTTTGACTCTGAGCGGTGTAGCTGAGATGTTCAGAGACAGGCTTGGAACTCGGTGAAGGGAAGAACGAGGTGGTGGATGTGAAATCGGGCGATGAGGATAATAACAAAAGATGGAAGGAAGTGGTGGTTGTGGTGAGCGGGGTTGGGTTGAAAATGACGAGTGGGGAGAATGAGCGCAGCAGCGGATGTGAAGACATGCAGAAAAGATACAGGAGTCGGAAAACTGCTCCTAGTTCCCATGAACTCTAAGTCCCATGAGACCTCAGAATGGGGGTGAACCCTGGGGTAGGCTATTTCCTGTAGATCTTTAAATAGACATTGATGGAAAATCGCATGTAGATAAACTGAAAAAATAATTAATAAAGCTGTAACTGTTGCAAATCAGCACAGGCACAGTGGTCAACAGAGTCTTTCCAACCTTTGTCGAGCATCACATGCAGCTGTATTTAGCTGCTTGACTTCACATGTCCAGTTGTGGACCAGTTCAAAATCCTTGTTTTAACATATAGAGCCCTTCATGCTCAGGCACCTGAGTATCTGTCTGACCTGCTGCATGTATACGTTCCTAGTAGGACACTTAGGTCGGCTGATCACGGCCTGTTGGCAGTTCCTTGCACTAGGCTAAGAACTAGAGGTGACCGGGCCTTTGAATCCATTGCGTCCAGATTGTGGAATGCCCTCTCAAAGAATTTGAGAGCCGCAGCATCTGTCGAAGCTTTTAAGAAGTACCTTAAAACCTACCTCTATAGGCAGGCATTGTTCAACTTGTCTTAAGTGATTTAGTTTTGCAACAACTGCTGCTGTTTCATTTTGTGTTTCTGTATGTTTGTATGTATGTATTCTTGGTTGTATTTTAATCCTGTGAAGCACTTTGTGAGTTCTTTCTGTGAGAGGTGCTATACAAATAAATTTTACTTACTTACTTACTGACTTACATGGGGAAATGGGAGATTCTCCCCTTTTATCATACGACTAACGGAGCTAATTTGTTCCACTGAGGGAACTGTTCCTTATCCACAAACACAGCACTGCAGGAGTGGTTCGATTAATGCAATGAACCGCTCAGCAAAAAGGAATGCTAGAGAGGTTGCTGAACTCGTGGAAAGAGCTGTCTGGGTAGTGCTTGCGCTAATTAGTGCTCCCTTTACTGTGAGCTTTTTCCTCTAAATATTTCAGATTAATCAGCTACATGACACCTACTGTAAATCTATAGTCTTGACTGCTAAATATATTCAAAAAATACATTCAGGCAGGCAGAAACTTTGAGACTAAGCTTGCTGAATTAACATTTGGTATTCTAAAATGCTTTGCAGTTACTTCTTGAGGGCAAGAAATGATTCAATGATACAAGAACATAGAGTGGAGTTTTTCTTCCCACTTCGGGGTAGGAAGTGATTGTCTTCTACAGTTATTATCCTTTCTTTTCTTTTCCGCAGTTATGCTTTGAGAAAATGTCCAGTTGCTAAAAATAGCAGTCATGCATCTTTTTGGCAGAAGAAAAAACTCTGAGCCATGTGTTTATTTCTCCCCAGGACATATTGTGAAGTAGTGAGGCTGGCGATGATTTGGTGTGTGTGTGTGTGTGTGTGTGTGTGTGTGTGTCTGTGTGTGTGTGTGTTTGTGTGTGTTTATGTGTGTTTAAGTGTGTGTGTGTGGTTGTGTGGTTGTGCAAGTGGTTGTAAGAGAGAGAGAAGGAATTTTAGGGTCATGCGACTTCCTGAATGAAATGTATCACAGGGACACACACTGAATCACTATAGAGGTGGTGGACATTGTCATTGTTTCCTAATAAGCAGTATTTCCGGGGACAGCTGGATATTGGAACCAGCTAGTGGATGATGTGATACAAGTTTGTTTTGATACATCTTATATCCATTCGATCTTGATGAGAAAGAAAGTAAAGACAAAAAACAAACAAACAAACAAAAACCACAGCATATAAAAATGAAAATATAGTCATCATATATCACTGCTGTGTCAGTGGACTTTACATCTTCGTATTTCACAAAAGGTTTCCTCCTGCAACCCAGCTTGTGCAGTGGTTTTTGGCATCAGACACTGAAGAAAAAAAATGTCCTTTCATGTTGGCATGATACGCAGCCAGTTACCATTATTGTAACAGTGCCCAGCAGCATCAAGGGGTAAATTTGCAGTGTTGTACCGACATAGTGCATTTATTTTTAAAAAGACTGTATGCAAACGATAAACTTCCTGTAAAAACGGACATCTATTCTAAGACAGCAGACAATGCATGTACCATGTTGAGATGGCATCCCAGAACATCAACAACCATCCATCCATACGTGCGGCCGCATTATTAACTCAACCACCAGAGACATATCATAACACCGTGGAGGTAACTTTTGGCATCAGGTATCTGACAACGAAATCACTGACGAAGCATCAATATTTGCAGACTTTGACTGAGAACGGGCTGGTCTTTCTTTCTTTGCATTCGAGTTTCTCAATGTGAATGCAGAGCTTTTGAGATGGTTCTATCCAGGTGCTGTGTTGATATTATAAACCACTGCCAGTCTGTTTAATAGGAGTATTGATGAAGGCCTTTGGACAGTCCTTTCCTTGACCACCACACAAATCGAGTCACATTTGTATCTCTGGAGCAGGGTTTGGAGAAGCAACCATCCAAATAAGAATCAATTGAGTTCTCACAGCTGAGAATACTTAATTTAGCCAATCCCTAAGCTCAATAAATCTCCCACAATAATAGTAAACCATGCAATAAAACTCTGTACCCCCCATTGATGGTTAAAGCTTCATACACCTCTGAATAATTTCCTCTCATTTAACCCAAAAGACATCAAAATAAAATCTTCCTCCTGCTATTTCTGTCAATAAAATGCTTCAGTGCACCTCAATGTCCTCACAGCATCACCCATACGGCAACCAGACTTTGCACCTTAGGGCCTCCGGAAGACAAAAAAGTGCCTGAATTCATTTGCATGCCATTGCTTTCGATGCATACACTCTCTCGAAGTGTATCTTCCCTTCCCACAGAGAGGCCACCAAAGTCATCCCACAGCCATTGTACCCTGTTTTTTTTATCACATTCACTGCAGTGAAAGTTTACAAAGTGAAAGATGAGACATCAAGTGGCTCGTCTAGAGATAAGTGCCTTACCTCCAACTTTTAAACCCTCGCTATCATCAAGTTGGCTGTTTGCAGTGCTTAAAGTGAATGAGTAGATCAGCAGTTAATCCTATGGGCTTGCACAGCTAAGTAGCTCATCGCTGTCTGGGTGCTAAAGAGGGCTTGAATGCTGATGTTGTCAGATGCGGACAAGGGGGGGGAGTAGATAAGCTATTGTTTTCCCAAAGAAAGCACAGAGGGCTCGATGTAGCGATGCAACACTGATGCAACCTTCCGAAAGAGTGGCCGTCTTTGGAGTTCTTTTGGAGTGGGGATTTCACCATCCATATACATGCATACACATACTGTATATTTACATGTACAAATCAAGCAGGACATGCTGTAAAGATCAGGAAATGCAGATGCAAGCACACACGCGGCACACACACACGCGCGCGCACACACACACACACTTCAGCTGCTTGTCTCAAGTGAAGATGGTAACTAAGGACGCCGTGTGTCAGAAGCATGTGCAATTGTCACAGAACATCAATAACCAGCATACAACAACCTCTGTCCTCCACAGCTGTTTTGATTTGCTTCAAAATATAGCCCATTCTGCTTTGTTTTTGATATCAGCCAGCTCCAAATGTGTTTTGCTCTCTCTTTTATCGGAGGCCCCTCTTTGCTTATTTTTTTTTCTTTCACTCCGATGCTTATTTTGAGGATAAAATACAGTGCTCTTTTTGTGAGATAATAAATGTTCCTCCTGGCACTGTTCCTACATCTACTATTCATTTCCTATTCTCAGTCATAAACAGATTAAACAAGCCTAACTGGCTCAAGATCAGATGATGAACTGTGTGAAGTGATTGTCCAGGCCTTCAGATGCTAGTTCTTTATTTTCACCATGCTGTGCCACAATACAATGAAAACAATGTAATGTAATCTAAAAAACAAGTGTTCCAGATTGTATCAACGTTCTTCAAGATTTTGTTGGGTACCTGATCATAACTGTTACTGCAAGACTACCATAGAGATGGGAAAAAACTGATTAATCATGTTTATGACGTATTTGCTGTGTTTTCTTTTTTCAGCCATCTTTTGGAAAATGACTAGTTAGAGAAGTGTGTATTTTTTGTGCTTTTATAGTGTGTATTATGATATGTGATGCAACATTTACTCAAAAAGCAGTTCCCTTGTTGAAATTTAAAAAAAAAAATTAAAAATTAAAATTAAATCATAAACTCCTCCGAGAACCGTCACCTTATCGTGGTGGAGGAGTTTGAGTGCCCTAATGACCCTAGGAGCTATGCTGTCGGGGACATTTTGCCCCTGGTAGGGTTTCCGATGGCAGATTGGTTCTGGGCGAAGGGTCAGACGAAGAACAGTTCAAAAGACCCTTCATGATGGATACAAACAAGGACACGTGTACCCGGCCTGGAGGGTTACCGGGGCCCCGCCCTGGAGCCAGGCCTGGGGTTGGGGCCCGTGGGCGAGCGCCTGGTGGTCGGGCCTTCGCCCATGAGGTCTGGCCGGGCCCAGCCCGAACCAGCTACATGGGCTCGTCCCCCTGAAGGCCCACCACCCGCAGAGGGATCCAGAAGGGTTCGGTGCAATGTGGATTGGGCAGCAGACCAAGGCGGGGGCCTTGGCGGTCCGATCCTCGGTTACAGAAGTTGGCTCTTGGGACATGGAATGTCACCTCTCTGGCGGGGAAGGAGCCGGAGCTTGTGGAAGAGGTTGAGCGCTACCGGCTAGATATAGTCGGCCTCACCTCGACACATAGTTCCGGCTCTGGAACCCTAGTCCTTGAGAGGGG